>NC_092677.1:15036100-15639197 GCF_964355755.1 Antedon mediterranea
CATAGAAATATAAAATATGCACAGGGTGTGCATTTAAAGCACTCAGCTTTTGCTAAAATAATACTGAAATATAATACTGAAATAAATAATAGCATTTTTGACCAATTCAAAAGTTTGTATTCCATCAAAATATCAATGTAACTATTCATAATATATAAAATTTATAAAATAACATAAAAATATAAAATATGCACAGGGTGTGCATTTAAAGCACTCAGCTTTTGCTTAAATAATACTGAAATATAATACTGAAATTAAGAATGAACATCTTTGACCAATTCAAAAGTTTGTATTCCATCAAAACATCAATGTAACTATTCATAATATACAATTTATAAAATAACATAAAAATATAAAAATGCATAGGGTGTGCATTTAAAGCACTCAGCTTTTGCTTAAATAAAACTGAAATATAATACTGAAATAAAGAATGAACATTTTTGACCAATTCAAAAGTTTGTATTCCATCAAAACATCAACGTAACTATTCATAATGTATAATATATAACATTTATAAAATAACATATATATAATGCACGGGGTGTGCATTTAAAGCACTCAGCTCGCTAAAATAATACCGAAATAAAGAATGAGCAATTTTGACAAATTCAAAAGTTTGTATTCAAAACATCAATGTAACTATTCATAATGTATAATATATAACATTTATAAAATAACAAAAATATAATGCACGGGGTGTGCATTTAAAGCACTCAGCTCGCTAAACTAATACCGAAATAAAGAATGAGCATTTTTGACAAATTCAAAAGTTTGTATTCAAAACATCAATGTAACTATTCATAATATATAAAATATATAAAATTTATAAAATAACATAAAAATATAAAATATGCACAGGGTGTGCATTTAAAGCACTCAGCTTTTGCTAAAATAAAACTGAAATATTACATGGAATGCCCCAGAAGCTTTTCATCAACTGCCCTTTTGAAATGATCAAAGTCATCGTACACTTCATCAAATCCAAGGGTTGTGGACCGTCTTGATGTTGGGCAAAAGGTGAAAATCTTCTGTTCACTATTTTCAGTCTTCTCACGTGATGGAGTGTATCGCTTCCGGAGTCCTCCACACTTTGGCACATGGCAAACAGAACAAGGCTTCTGTGACCTTGGATGATATGGTGTAAGCTTTGGCGGTGCTGTAGGTGGTGGTCGATAGGAAAAGGGCAAGCATTGGTTTGTTGATGGCTTGAAGGTCACAGATGGTCCCTGTGCTTGCGAAGGCACAATCAACAGAATTGCACCAGATGGCCTTACTGGAAGTGATGGAGTTGTAGTAGCTGGTTTAGGGAGTACCTTTTGTAGTGAGCTGTTAGATGGTTTATTCAAATTGTCTAGACATTCAGGTTGAAGTACCTCAGCATCGTTGCTTCTACATTTTTGGTAGCGTCTTTTTCCAGAAACATGTTCCACAACTGGATATTGAACCTGTGGCCTGTCTGGAGGTGATAATTGTGAAGGGAGTGTTAGAGCATCAGGCATCAATGCATCGGAAAAAACCCTTTTGTGAGAGACAACCTTTGGCATGCTTGTTGCTGTGAAATTTGCCTGTTTTTCTTGTTTTGAAAAAAAATTTGTAATCGACTTCATGTTTATATTGGGTAGAGGTATCTGAAGACCCGATAGAATTGGATCATCTCTGACCCGGTCAACAATTCTTTTATACTGGCCTTTGATTAGGCTGGCAGTCTTCGTCGGTGATGTGTGATGACTAATATTGGGTCTGTTTCTCAGCATCTTTATAATTAGGTAAAGTAGACGGGAGTCTTCGTTGATTTGTGCTGCCTGGGCATACCTCATCCAGCCGAATTTTGTTTTTTGGGCGGCACTCGTCATAGGCGAGTCTGGTCCTAGACATCTACCGAATAAAGTATATCCCCATCGAGATTCATACTTCTTAACAAAATTTGCTGCTGACCTATCGTGATCCGAGAGCTTCCCAGCCGCATCTGCGATCTTTCGTCTGAGTGAGACAGGAATGATGTGGAAGTTGGAGTCATCAGTCAGCTCCAGAAGGAGCATGGCCAGATGCTCCACCTCAATGAATCCTGGAAGATGAAGATGGGAAGGGGCCATCAGAACATCTTGCATTGCTGGACTCTCCTCTTTTCTGTTCTCCTCCTTGTTCAGAGCCACATGGTCTACACTAATGTGATCGATAGGATCATCATCAGTCTCTGATGTGGCAACGTCGACGCCCTCATCTTCCGCTTCACTCTCTTGTTCTTCTTCTCCTTCATCTTCTTTGACCTGCTCTTCTTCCACTGTAAACACAAATAAAGAATAATAATAATTATTGAAATTGACAAGCACAATCAATCATCATCACAAGGAAATCATAATTAAAACATACAGGATGACTCACAAACCTAAAGTATATAACAATGATACAGTGCAATACATCCCAGATTTTAAACCAAAATATCAAGATTATTAACAATAATTTGTGATTAATCTCACCTTTCTTGATGTAATAGTCCTTTGATGTGAAATCGGTGGACTGGCAGTAGGCATACTCTAAACCTAGGAGTTCCTCCTCCTCTTGGCTTATGGACTTGTCTGGGTAGGGCATGGGTGCTGTGAAATTAGGTTCATACATATGTTCTCTCCCAAACAAGACCTCTGCCTGCTGGTTTAGACGCTGGATTTGACGAGGGTCAACACATGAGGTAATTCTCCCCCTACCTCCAGTAACCTTGAGCGACTCCATGCGGTTGTTCCATTGTACTGCAAACGCTATGAGGTACACCTAAAAGAGAGAATTAAATGAAGAAACAATGCTTAACGTGTTGAGGAAACTTTGGTTTTGTTTAGAGAAACTAATTTACCCATGTTTAGTTAGTTATTAGTTTATTTAGCTATTGTCAAAAAGTACCCACTTTTTGTATGTAAAAGTATAGGTATTTTTCCAAGCTACAAAAGTTGTAATAATTCACAAATATGGATGATACATATTATATTATTAACTGAACGATATAAAGAATAGACAATTTTTGGGTAGACGTCCCTTTTTAATATTTATTGTAAAAATAAGAATGGTTTTGAAACTAAATGATTACCTGAAAAGGTGCTATTCCACACCGTTGTGAAGGGATGGCTCTAAACATGTGGGCATGAAGACCTTCCAGAGAGTTACTGCCTCTGCGGCATCTGTATTTGTTCAGCTTAACACCATTCAAAGTAACTTCCTTGGTAATAACATACAGGGGAATGTTTGGTGGATCCTAAATGAAATATATGCAAAACATAATTTTTGACAATTGACAATTATAATACTAAATGCCTTTGAGGTAGCATAGGGGAAATACGATAAATTACCTGCATGCAACTCAGATGTTTACTGGCAGTTGCCCAGTAAGCATCAACTGCCTCTAATGATTTAAACAAATGAACGCCATCAATGTCGAGTCCGGCTGGACCCTTAAACTCCTGAAGGATGACCTCAATAGTGACAGCACTCACCTGTAATAGAATTTAAAAGGACACAATAATTAAGTTTCTTTCAAATGTTCATTAAAATACTCAGCTATTTTACGTATCTCAACCAAAACCGCACTACCGACACTCTTACCGAATGTCTTAAACCGATTCATGCACAAAGAAAACATGATAATAGTTATTTTTCCAGTAATGTATTAACTGTATTAAGTAATTACATTTCGCTTACCTCGACACCACGTGTTATACGGCGGACATAGGACTTCAGCTGGTACGGCTTCACAAAATACATCATCTGCTGATCACTGTATTGTGAGTAGAGTTCCTCGTTGCTATTTCTCACTGCTCCGACAAGCTTCAGCATATCATCCTTGTTGTAAGCTAAAATGGCACCAGCGAGAGCACTCATGAAAGAACCATACTTGGCATGGCTCTGCTTTATTACAACTGCATCCCATCGATGTAACCAATGACGGATGTCCAGCCGCACAACCATCCCTTCATTCGCCCAGTCTTCAAATAGCCTTTCCAGCCAAGCTGTCCCTCCATCACTACAATTTAATTTACATTAAATTTAATGAGATAACTTATAGATGGGAAACATGGGAAGAAAAAAAAAGGGAATTAAACTCGGCATCTTTCTGGAAAAAAAAGTTGAAAAGCCAATTAGACGCGAGCACAATGCATAGCACTCTCTTACTCCGTCCATTCTATGTTCAGGCATTAGGTTAGGATATTATACTCACCTGCAGCAATTGTTGTCTGCATAAATTATCTTGGGTGCTGGTGCATTGGCTCGTTTGAACCTGGCAATGAGACCACAGGCCATCCGCTTGTAGCAGCTCTCCGACTCTGCAGCCACAGCAACTGTTGTCACAAACTGACCCCACTCATTTAGGACACTAGTGAGGTACTGCATAGAGTTTTTTCCATCGCCATAGATTTTCTTGAGAATCTGATAAAATGAAGTAAGAGAAAACGAAAATAGAAGCTTACATGAAATTATCAAATAGACAAAACAGTGATCAGTATAAAATGTTCTAACCTGTTTAGTTCCATCGATACAAAGAATCTCTCCAGTTACACTCAGAATGGAGGCTCTATAAACTGACATTTTTTCCATCTCCATGATCAGGTGTGCACGGCGGAGCACTCGAGGAGAAGGCACGGGAGTCTGCGGGACAGGAGGGGTGTAGCTGCCTGGAGATTTGATAAAAGGAAGGATTCCTGGCTGAGATGCACTACTGGTGGATGTATGTGCCTGAAACAGAAGAGTCTGGTACATGTCCCTTCTTTCTGCATACCACTCGTCATGCCCATGCTGCAGCATCCTCTGGCATTTGGTCATTGACACTGCATTGAGACGATCAGTCAGTAGGGAGACGACATTTCTGTCAATAGCCCTCTTACCACACACGATAGCTGGAAATATTGTACGAACTGCAGGGGCTAAGTTCATCAGTATGTCAGCGCTGTAGGCAAGCCATCTATATTGCCGCTCCTGTTGCTTTCCATCTTTCTCTTTGTCGCTGTCAGCCTTGCCAGCCTTGCGCATATGCATGCAGTAACTGCATTGCAACCTCTCCGTTAACAAAGTATAATGAAAGTTCAGTCCACATACCTGGCGTGGATTATTTCCGAATCCACATCTTGACAGGTAGGTATCAGGGGGAGCAGGGCAGTTTGGGTTTGGGCATTTCACTTTAACTCCCATGATGCCAACCGGTCTCCAGAAGAACACTGGTGTGGAAAAAAAAGCAAGCATGTTGGGAAGTTCTCCTTTGATCGCAGTTGGTATAGGTGGTGGATTGAAGTGCATTTTAGGTTTGCATACTTTTCGCTTCACCATCTCCCCCTTCGCATTCATCTGTGGACTAGCATATTGGAAAAGACCATACTGCATGTCATATTTAAACCACTTGACATTTGGTAACATGATGCCCTGTTGCAGTGGAGCTGGCTCTTCCCAAACCTTTTGCCAACCCTCTAAAATGGTCGGATCAGATACTGAGCTGATTGATTGGGCAAGAGATGTTTGCCCATCTTGTGATGTGTCTGATGTCGCGGTAGAAAAGGAGTGTGATGTCGAGGGAACTGGAACAATCTTTTCCACCGTTGTGAGCTTTGATGTAACAGGTACCTCCGATTGTTGAAGCAAATTATCTAAAATTAAGAGTGAAAATAAACATAAGTTAAAGCCTCTTAAATATTCTTTATTTAAATTTCTTTCTTTGGGGTATAAAAATACATTTAAATTTTTAAGTTTAAATTTAAAATATAAAGTATCCATGCGTTATAAACCAAGTCTCATATAAAAGTAAACGAGGCACAAATCAGGTTCGAACCCTCACTCAGGACCTCAGGATTGGAAGGAAAGCATGTTAACAAAAATATATATAACAAAGAGCTTTCAACACACCTGCAAGAGCCAACAGTTCAGCATCTTCAATGTAATCTGGATCCATGTCTGTTGGTGGTTCTTGTGTCTCTTTGTACTTCTGAAATGTAAACGTAAAAACATGACAATTCTAAATTTTATTAATATAATCAAAAATAATTAAAATTTGCAAAATCGAAATAAATGATCAAAGGTGCAGTGGACCAGATGTTGCACGTTTAAAGACGCTTGTCTCCCCTAAGGGTCAAGCCATATATAGGTACACTCAGAAGCCGGCGGGATAACCAAAAGTAAAATAAATTACGATCAAAATGGCTCTCTAAACAGAAAAAAATAGTAAAACGAATAAATACTATTTAAAATATAGAATGTGTAAATAAAATAATAAACATCTTACTTTCAAGCGATTATCAAGATGAATCTTGACAGCAGGAAATTGAGATACAAACTGCAGGAGCTGCTCCTTTTGCCACTTCATGTGGAGACATTTGTCGCCATTCTGACAGAATTCATACAGAAGCCAAACTGTATAACCTACATCATTTTCAAGAAGCCAATTAAACGATTGTCCCATATATTTTCCAAAAGTTATTACTATAGCAGATTGCCACAAATCATTGTTGGCTGATTTTTTGGCTGCAGTCTCTGCTGTCTTTGGGTCCAACCACACAGGATCAATATTCGTATTATTCATTCCAGCCACATTCAGAGCTTCCTTGCTACATTTGAGTCTTGCTTCACCCTCTTTAAATAGTGCAATGGATGGGTATTGATGTACCTTTTTATGTCTATCTAAGTATTGCTTTAGGGTGTAAGTTTTGAGGCATACATCACACTTAAAGTTCTTGCGTTCACCATGTATCTTCATATGGCGGGTGAGATTCGACTTTACAGTGAATTTTCGCTTGCAAATGGTACACTCGTGATTGATGATATCACCTTCCATTCTCACCTGAGAAAAAGTAGAAACATGTAAAATTACAATATTATCCTCTTTTACCATTAAATTAGTATTTAAAATATAGAGAACATATGGTAATGGTATTATTTATTAATGGTTTTGTATAGGCATATAGGGCCTACTGTAAATATTAATAGGGCTAGGCCTCTACTCTGGGAAGCAGGTCAACTCGTCGCCAAAAGAATGACTAGGCCTAAGCCCTAGCTAGGGCCTAGCCTAGCCTAGAGTAGAGGGGCCTTTATTTAAGCCCTGTGTGGGCCTAGAGGCTAGTAGCCTAGCCTAGGCTGGAGTAGAGATTATAACCTAGGCTAGCCAGGTAGGATAGGATACAGCCTAGCCTAACCCGAGCCTCTAGGGCCTTGGCTAGGCCTAGTCTGCCCTCTATCTAGGCTAGGCTAGGTACAGGCTGGTAGTAGTAGTACTAGGCTAGGCTAGGCCTCCTAGTATTAATATTATTAATAAAACACAAGTTCATTCATTACAATGCCGAGATCAGCAATGGCCAAAGGCTTTTCTTACTTTATATCAATGATCTTACAGTATAGCATTCACAATATAGGAATGAAACCTTCCTACACAACGGATATTCCCCCTCCTAGTTGTTCTAGGCCTACCCTACACCGATATTTTCCCTTCGCGACGAGACGCCGGAAGTAACTTTCTTTCAGCTCTAATATGGTGACGTCATACGTCTGCTCAACAGGGCTCGATGATAGGTCTGTTGAGCAGGGCCTTCCATCAACTCTGTACAATGATTGGTCCGTTGAGCAGTGGCTCTACTCAACAGGGCTCAATGATTGGTCCGTTAAGCATGATTAATGTACATGGATGGGTTTTTCTCTGGGAATACCGGGTGCTGTAGACTTTTATCTTCTTTTTTTTTTTAAGTTAGAGAACCCCATGACATTGTTGATTATAAGCCTATCATTTTTATTATTACCGTTTAATTGTATATCGTATTCAGTAAAAAATTGTCATTGCAAGAGGATACTCATCATTCAGAAGCTATATCAAGCAGCAAGTTATAGTTCTAGGCTAGAGCCTGACGTTTTTTATAATTTGTAAACTAGGACGGGTCATGCTCAAATTAAAAACCTCAGAGCACGTCTATACCATTTTTATACTATCGACTGAGAGAGAAACACGAGTTGAACTCGGAGGCAATTTCCATTTACACTAGCCAAAAAAACTGCGAGATGAACTCGAGTTTCCCCCATTTACACTACATCGATCACCCCGGTGCTGTCAATCAAATCACTATTGCAAGCGCACACGTGGAACTTAACTGACTATGTTTTAAACGTTTAAACACTGGAACATATCGACAAATCTCATATAAAAACATAATAATCCGAATTTACACAAAATTTATTTAATTTTGAATATAGTCCATTGTTATTTTTTTTTTTGTGGCTATTAAGATTATCATTTATTATTTTAAAAATTAGGGCCTAGCAATTATTTTTCTTTTTAAAATGACTGCATTTCCGCCTTGTAGACTGTACGTACATTAATAGGCCTTAAATTGTTAGGTTGGCGTACAAATAGGGTATGGTACGGTAAGTATTTAAAATAAAAAATGTATTTGTTAATTAGCATAACAATGTATCAAGGAAGGAAAATTATTATATGGTATATTTCAGTTCCTAAAAAAGATATCATTTTCATCCATTGAGACGTCAGTATTATATTTATTTTTTCCTTTTTCAATAATTAGGAATACATAGAATCGGCCAGGGTAGAGTAGTTACACCAATATTACATTATTTTAGGCTTTCTGGTAAGGTAGAATTCGCACGAACAATTTCAATATTTTCAGCAGAAAAGAAAAGTCACAAATTTGTTTGTGCCTTTAAAAGAAAATAACGAACAGCACAATATATCGTACAATTATTGTTTTAAGCAAAAAAGGTGTATTTTAAGCAAAAAAACCTATTTTGTTTGCATAATATATATTGTATTTCTGTGACAACATGATTTTCACGTCAATGACCTTTAACAGCTCGGTGTTGAACCACAAAAACCGTTTACACTTCGTTTCTCCGGTGTAGATTCGACTACACTGGAGAAGGTACACCGGAAAACATTCAGCTTCGTTTCACCCCGGGGAGAGCACACCGGGGTGGTTGGATTTTCCCATTTACACCAGTCAATAAAAACCACAACACCTGTTACGGTGATAGTGTAAAAGGGGTATAGAGAAGAGAGTCTATGAAACATTTGCTCATAATACAGCATTATTTAATTTATATACGGTAGTTATGCATGGAGAAGGTAATTTGTTTTTGTGAGGATTAGGCCTATGTATTGTTACATTTACGTCATCATATACATAATAATTCATGATCAACACCGAAATAATAAATCCTATTTCATAACATAATGGAACATAATAGAGACAGGCAATTTCTAGATGTCACTTTTTATAGTATTATCATGTAGGCCTACTAAACATGCTTCGGTTTCTTTATGTACAGTAATTAATTCGTATTGTTTATAGACAAACAATTGACCAGGTGACCATGATTGTATCGGCATGGCATCAAATGTTATCTGAATAATACGTGTGATATACATCACATTATTTATATAATTCCTTAATTAAAGACATACTATTTTCGTGTTTTGTATCCGCATGAAACAAACATCAAGTATACTATCTTTAGTTGAGAGATTACATTAATTAGTGCCTTATGTTTTTTTTAAACCACCCCTACTAATTGAATGGTTTCACCTATACAAATCATTAATGAAAAGGAAGGTTTGGTTTTGGCGTCGTCGTCGCGAAGAAGAAATATTTTGGGCTAATGGATGTTACTTGTTTTGTGGAATTTCATTGTTATTTCGCCAGAATTGCATAGGTAAGACATCACATTTGAATAAACCGTATCTGTAGTTTAATAATAACAACAATATAATATATTTTGAAAACCAATGCGTCGAAGATGTGAAGTTAAGTTGATGGTTAAAAGGTATGGTGTGCTAGGTAGCTGAGCATCGGTCGGTCGCCTGCGGTTGGAACAATGTGACTAAGCACACCAAATCAACAATCTAAAAACGCATACGATATAGCAGGGAGGTATCTCCCTGGAAATACATACTGTAGTATGTTTCGGTCTAAGTATATCGTTCGTTCAATTTTCTTAACTTCCCTCTTTCACACGAATTTGACTACATTAACAATTTACAAAAGAAAAATGTGTATAGCTGGTATTTTAGAAGACATTCAATCTAAAATACTGTCTGATGAGCAAATGCTTCTTCTTCACCACCATTCTGTTTACCATCTCGATAGATAGTATTTAGAAATCTAGTATTTTTTCAACCATGTACTCATTTACACCGGAGTGAACTGGTACAGTAGGCCTACTTGATCCTGTCAGGAATTGATGTCTTTCTGTGGTTCACCCTTTCTGTATGACTATGACTAGGAAAATTTCCTAACCAATTGGCTACCGAAAATCACACAGTACCACTACAGTTTACTTATTTTTTAGCATTATTGCAGCACAGTTTAGGACTATCTCACACCATAATTCTGGTACACACTACGCTATCATAATCTGAATATGTTTAGATTCAAACTTTATTCAAATGAAAAAAAAAAAAAAGTAGAATACAAAAAGTGTAATTATTGTCTAGCCTGTACAGTAAGTTCATCTTTTTCTATTTGTGTCTCACCACTGTATTGTTGTTGGATTATAATAGCTTAGTATTTCAACATTGTTGAATTTATTTTACAGCTTTCAACTTGGCCTATATTTTAATTTTTGTACAAAATATATATATATATAACTTTATTCACAATCTCAGATAATACAAAGTACATGCAAAATTAATTGAGGTTGTGAACGGGGTTAAGCTGTAAGCTAATGCTTTAGACGCAAAGCCCCTTAAAACGAGAAAAAAACAAAACAAAACAAACAAAATTGAAATTGAAATTGAAATAGATAAATCATTAAATAAATAAATAGATAAAAACAGTATAATGTACCATATTAATTGTAACGATAAAAATACTAACAATGGGTAGGTGTTCCATTTTATGTCACGTTGAACTTTCGATAAATGATGGAAAGTTCTCTCATTGTCAAGTATGTTTACCGAATCTTTTTAAATGATACAGACAGATTATATATTTTAAGAAATTTCGATTAAGCATAACATTCGGATGTGGCTTGCCAAATATGATTTTATTCTCACAAAGCTCAACATCTGACTGATACTGTAGGAACAAAGAATTGACAATGGGAGAGCTGTCGGTTAGTACAGTACTGTAAATCTTGCATTATCCGATTGTTAATTAAAAATATTGGAAGATTGATGCATTTAATTTTTTACTTTAATATTTTTACGTTTTTATTTAGCTTTTTGCTTATTTTACATCACTGTAGTTACATCGTTGTCATTTTTCCAGTAATTTGTTACAGTATGTCACCCAAGTCACATGGTGTATATTGGTGGTTAATTGCTTGCCTTTCAATTCCAAAGTCCGGGGTTCAATCCAGACTTACAGCAGTGCCAGGGTTTTAACTCACGACTCTTTAAACTCCATTCCCATAGCCTCAAATGAGACTTAAGTTTAGAAAGCATTATTATGAAATAGTTTATTTATCCAGTAATTGACGAGTTGCTCGCTGTTGGATGCAGAAATAAAGAAAGAAAAAAAGTATCTAGTCATCATATGGTATCAGTAATTTGGTTTAAGCATGAATTTCTAATTTGGCTCATGTTGGTGAGTTGCAGTAATTGTGATCATGTCACAGACTTTCATTCTAAAACACAGTGCTTGTCTACAACAACAGTTTGAATATGTTTTTGTTGTACAAAATACACAATAGGGTGATTGTTGAAAGATAAACTTACCAGTTATTTTATCATAATGCAAATATTAGTTGTATTAGCTGTATATAAATGCTAATGTTTAAACTTCAGGTTCAGTGTGTACTACCTGATTACAGAAATTCAAAAGATACCAAATAAGTAGTACAACAGTAGTAATATATGATGAATGTAATGCTAAATGTAATGCTAATACAGTAATACTGTGTTAATGTACAATTCTTTATTATTTTGCCCGTTCTGTTGCAAACAATAAACCATATAAAATACTGGATATAAATGCACTTGTAATAGTTTTATTTATCAGTGAATGAGTCTTCCTTGATTTTTTATAAACAAATGGATATTAATTTGTTGCCAGTAAAAGTTAGAATCATAAAAGTACTGTACTATACTCTGCCATACAGTAAACTATCCTGTCTGTACTACAGTACAGTTATCGAAAGGCGGTGTGCACACTGTTTGCAGGGAGTTGTAAAATAACAACTCCCTGCTGTATGTGCATTATTTCTCTAAAATGTTTGTTGATTTTATTTTGTGTGTGCTGTGTACATTCTACTTTGTTAATGTTCCATACAATACTTACTGTACAGTACTGTGTATTTCAATAAACAATTGTGTGTATCTGTATTACAGTGTATACTGTAATGCTATAGTTTTATTGGCTATTTTGGTTACATAGAGTAGAAACATGAGGCCCTGGAGTCTTTTTTATTCCTGTTGAGAAATATATAATTTCTACCATTCAAATTTGATTAATTACCGAAACATGAAAGGATATTTTGTAATTCAGACATTGCTGTACCTCTGTAATGTACTCAACAGAATGGTAGATGTCACATAGAAATGTTGATACGCATCCATGTACAATATACAAAGGTATAAGAGATAGCCTTCATAATTGTACTTACCAGCTTAGTGTTTACAATACTGTAGATCTGGAATGAGGAAAACAAGACTAGTACTATTAACCAACTATCAGATTATTTGATTTCAATAGTTCGTTTGCACTATTTAACTATTTGTATAGGCCTGTATAGTACATACAGTATCTATTTTTACTGACACAATTTTGTGAACCTTGTTTTGAAAATAATGAAAATTGGTAAACTAAGACTTGTTTATCTTGACAGTACACAGTACTATAATTTCTTTCTTTTCAAACATGTTATAAGACCCTCCAGTATGGTACTAAGAGTTGGATTCCACATACCATACTGTACTTTGAAGTTAAATTCTGAATGCAACTAAAGCAGGTACCCAAGCGTCAAGACCATGGATCAATACAGTATTATTATTAACACACAGGACAGGATGCAAGATTATTTTTAAAATAAAGTCAACCAGAATTGTTATATTTTTTGCATTTTGTTTTAAACTCAAGTCAAAACTAGCAAAGTTAGTTTTATTGGCTGTTGCTTTTTTAGTTTACATTTTATAAACTTCAAATATTACAACTTAAACTTTTACAAATGTAATTTTTTTTAAAGATGTCAACATTTTCGTTGATAGAAATGGTTTACTTATAACCTGGTCTGTAAATACGATAATACTGTGTAAATTTTCTGAAAAATGAAAGTGATTTTTAATTGCAACGTAAAGATCTTTTAAATTCAAACATTTCAACATTATTTTTCAGTACAGTACATTAACAGCTAGAACAGGTTGTAAATTATTCAATAACCTGACTGACCCTACTAGAAAAACAACACAAGTTTCCTGAAACCAAACAGCTTAGTAAATCAAAAAGCTGAACAGAAATATCTTTCAGCATTAATAGTAAGGATTGTCTTTGTATTCTCCACTCAAATGGCATTCATTGATATTAGCAGGAACAAAAGGCTTACCTTAGCAATTGTTGTGCTAACTATAGGCTCAGGAATTTGAATGAGTGCAAAAGAACAGGTGTAAACAAAGAAATAATTTTGATGTAAGAAAGGTGTTTTTTGACTGTCCAATTTGTCATAATTTTTACTCAGGTAGTCAGTTTATTCATGCGTGTAGTTTGGCACTGTAAATACATGACATTTTAAATAAAGTACTGTAATTTTTAATGTGAACCTAATTAATAAATGTTTAGATATGAATCGATATATTTTTCATAGCTAGACATTTTTTTGTTGCTTTTGTAATATTTCACAATTAGTGAAATGTTTAGTTTCTTCTTCCATTTGGTTCACATTTGGACTCAAGGACGTAAGCAGTGCCGTAAGTAATTTGACCAATCATGACGTGGAAGATCATATAAACTGTCGCTTGTGATTGGTCAACTGTCAAGTGTGTCATGTCTACGTCATTGCATCCAAGTGGGAAACAGGTTTAATTATTAAATTATTTCATATTTATTATAACCTTGGATAATGTTCAATATTTTTAGAAATAAAGGTAATAAATTGTGTCACCTTGCAGATGTACTTGTGATGTGCAGCAGTAGTTTTACAGTATTTTAATAGTTTGTCTATTATCATATTGCCTCCTATTTAATTACATAAGGAAGTAATTAATATTGTTGATTGTTTCTATGAGTGTATTATTACTTGACAACTCATTTTTCCCAGCTTCTGATTTCATTTTGTCAAATTTAGCGTCGAAATCGGAAAATATTTTCTACTGTATTGCATTTTCCTTTTCTAGAGTTGAATACAATTTTAAATATTAATTTGTCTTTGCCATATCAAGCATGCTTAAGATTTGTTTCTGTCGAATTTTCTTTAGCAAAGTTGTTAATTGTATGTTTACATTGCTCTATTGTACGTAATGTACACAATTATCTACAGTGGTCAAACAAGCTGCTGCATAATAAATAGCTCTAAATAATTCTAAATTAAAAGACGTTTACTATATAATTTCAATATAAAATTTAATGACAAAAAGAGAGATCAACGTTTCGGTAAAAACGAAACGTCGATCTCTCTTTTTGTCATTAAATTTTATATTGAAATTAAATAATTCTAAATAGATTTAATTTAAGATGGTATAAAGAACTGTTTATAATTATAGTACTGTAGTTTCTTACAGGTTCTCAGTATCAAGAGGAATGTCTGGTCTTTCACAATCCTGTTCACAAAATGTAGTAACTGTACCACAGTAATATTTGGATACAGTATACTGTACTGTACAATGTACAGTAGTGTTGAACTAAATAATTAGAGATCTGCTATGTGGTTTTAACTGTTGAATAGAATCATGGGAAATGGCAATGTTTTTCCATAGGGAGTGGTAGCGATAGTTGTAATAACTAATGCATTCTGCTTTTGTATTAAATCTTGTTTGTGTGAACACTGCAATTTGTACCACAATAAAGCATAGATATCAGATTTCAGCAAAATTATAACCTTTTGTGAAGCTTCATTTCACTGAATACCGATTTGAAAGATGTTGTTTTGCGAGAAAAATAAAAAATTGCGTTTGTAGTATGTACTGTTTAGCTTTAGTTACACTTTACAATATTGTACTATCACATAGGCCTACAGTATTTTTGCTAACACCAGAAGGAATTTTTTAGCCTGCACTGCATACTGTCATGTAATCTTATTCAAGCACAAAACCGCATTGCTTCATAAAGTAGAAGTGGTTATAGTTTACAGCCAGCCTGGCATTAATTGTAAACATACAAGGCTACTGTTGGCTATAAATCGTGCTTTAGGGAGAGGCAAAGAAAGCAGTTTATAAGCTCCATGCCATCAAGTTCAATAGGGGTGATATTAAGTGATAATGTTTAAAAATTAACTACAGTAATTGACTGGCGGCATGTTAAAAACAAAATACCTGCTGAATAATTTGTTAAAATCGAGAATAATAGAAAACGGTACAAAAAACGTTGAATGCAATTGCAATTTTTTTTAGTGTAAAGTAATTAATGAGATTCACATACATACAGTTCAGAGTTTGGTACTATTATGTGTATTGAAATACGAATGCTTGATATGCTTGAATAAATTAGTAATATTTAGATATTCTGTGAATTTACAGTAATTCATTCATTAATAATTGAGCTAAGAACACCATCTCATGTTACAGTATTTGATCTAGATACATAATTTCAGGTCATATTTGCCAACTTATCAAAGTCCAATGATAGTATACAACACAGTACAGTACATATGTACTTATATCAAATCTGGCTTGTTACCAACAAATTGATTGATTTCTGTATCTGTCAATCTTTAGAATATCTGCATAACAACACTGCACATTTCAAGAGAATCTTGCGACTTTTGTGTTCCGTAAAATCTAAAAAATTACGCAAAATAATAATTAAACACTTAAAGGACCTGAGCACAATGTGCGTTGCAGCTGGCGATGATTTAGAAAAGGGTGAAGTTTTTGAGCCGCCAGCCATGCAAAATGCGATCCAATCGGACAGTTTTGCAGTCAGGCTTACTCTATGTGTGCGTAAGACAGAGAGAGAAACACACATATAGACGAGTGCTTTCTACCAGTAACAATACAGATAATGTTTTCCATCATTTCTAATATTCATTGTATAATTGATTTAATGCATGATAATGATATCTGTATAAAATCTACTGTTTTCTTCCTTCTTATTTAATGTGGTATACAGTAAACAATCTGTCACTTGGTATAGTGCTTGTAGGAGCATAGGGCAAAGAACTCGGCCAAGAAATAGAAGAGAGTACAATACAATAGCCCTAGACATTGTCTGCAGTTTCCTAACATTTGCATAGACATGTTTACCTGACCAGGCATTGGATCAATAAACCAACAGTAACATTAAGCTTGGTTCTTAAGTAAAACATTCCATCCTTATTCATGTCCTTATGATAATTCTGAAGCTATGCAACATCCCTCAGGGATGATATGATCATTCAAGTTGTTTGAAATTGAAAGACTGTACTACTTTTGAAGAATTTTAATTAAAAGATTGTGATAGTGGTATGGAAAGTAGTTACAACTCTTTAAAAGCAGATATAATATTTGGTTGAAATGTACATAAATTGATAATGTGTAACAGAAATCATGGCGAAAAAAAAAACTACACTAGATAGGTACAGTACTGCAGTAAGTACAACCTGATGGTGGCATATTTAGTTATTCCACAGAAAAGGAAAAAAGGTGCAAACTGGCTGGATCTCAATGGAGATACAAAATAAAATATGCAAAAACCTAAATAAAAAGTAAAATAGTCAAAAAAATTTGCAGAGCTTCCGGGCAATGCTAGCCAAGTCATACTGATCAGTGAAAGTTATTTACCAATATTTAGGTTTTTTCTACACAATTTATTTATTTTTTTCAATGCCTTTACACTACAGCATTTGTGTACAATATTATTTATACTGAAAGTGCTTACTGTAAAACTAGTTCATATCCATTTTTTGTATGATGTTTATTATCCATTTGAAGACAGTGGGAGGGGAAGTCATTCCTTTTCAAAATGCTTTGCCAGATATTTGACTTCCTTGGCCTTGGTGTTAGCATTGACATTGTCTGGGAGGAGGCTGGTATAAATGATTCATGATGAATGCAAGGCCTCCTGGGGTAAGCTAAGTGGATCTATTACCTGCACTGTGGTTGGTCATAGCAATTGGGTCAGGTTGCAAGATATATTTTCATAGCATTCCATTATGTGACTGGTTCATATTTCAGATGAAATGTCAAGTAGTTTCTTCTTTAACATCTTAATTTATATTAAAAAACATGCATATAACAGTACTGTAAAGCAATAAACTTTAGATTGATTGATGGATTGATTGATTTTTTTTTCTTTCAGAAATAAATCCATATACAGTAATAATGTTACAAAGAAAATACTCAAGTATTCATATAGTTCAATTTTCCATTTAAAGGATTTTTTGTTGACACAAGCATTTGTTCAAAGAATAAGTGATAAGATATATGTAATGGTTTTTTTAGACTTTCAAAATGTCATAATAATAATATGATTAATTTGGCTGTACACTAAAAGCTTTTAGCTGTGGCAAACACCTGTTCAAATGCAGGGTCATTGTCTACGAAATGCTTCCTCTATTGGATCATTATTGACATTCTTATTTGTTTTTTTCTTTAATGCATACTTTCTTTACGATAATCAAGCACGTTCTCCCTTTACTATAGAATGTATAGAAATATAAAAATTAGGCTTCTACAGTTAATAAGAAAACAACCTGAGAAAGAGAACTTTAATGTTACAACATTATCATCTGTAATTTAGTAAACAGTTTCTTCAATTTGTGAGAAACTTTTTCAAATATTTGGATCTTTATTGGGAACAAAATGTTTAAAGCATATTAAAGAAGGCATATTAAGAAGAAACATACTACAGTATTTGTTTTTAAAAACCAACCAACTACAATTTATTTCCAAGTGATGAATTTAAAAAAAGTGAATATAGATTAGAAAGTACAGTATGATGTACAGTGTGATATGACAAACAGCTGAAATACTCATGCAAAGTTTATATGTGGTTGTAAAAGTCTACCCATGTCTGATAAAGTTGGTGATCAGACCATAAAATATATAATTCTGCATTGATGATTCTGCCAAACCTTGCTGGTGTTGACCAATGAGCAACAAGTTTTTCCTAAAAATAAAATCTTCAAAAGTTCTCTAATTTACTATACTGTATACATTATTCAGTACTGTAGCTCATTTTATTCTAATGCAGTCAACTAATTATTTTTACTACAATATATACAGTCCAATATATAATAGGAGAACAATTTATTTTTAATAATATAACCGTTAAAACTAAATCAATCATCATGTTCAAGTACTGGGTAAAAGGTTGTAAACCCTTTTGTACACCTGACTGGGATGTTCCATTGTTATAAAAGGGGTTATTTTAAACTACATATAATTTTTATTATTATACAGTACATGATGCGGCTCATCCTTTAATTCTCATATTTGATGTTATTGACTTTATAGTGTCACGTCTTTAATTGAAAGTTGATTTTAATAGCATGTTGTACAGATTTGTTGCAATTTTTTTGTTCATGTTCATGTACTGTATGTACAATCTGAACATCTGCCTGTATCCATGGTACTGTAGATTGAATATTTACTATTTTCATCTTCTTGTTGCAGATGACCTAGCAATCTGTCTCTAACAGTAGGACTTGCGCAACCCTCCCTCCACACCAACATGGATTCGGACACAACTATTCAGTCCGAAAAAAGCAACCATTCAAGGAAGAACAGGCGTTACAAGAACCGGGACACCGACCGTGACGATGACAGTGATTACAACTATGGCAGACGAGGGCGGCGTTCACGCAATCATGAGAACTCAGATCATGAACCATCAAGGAGAAGGAGTGGGATGAATAAAAGCGATCGATCGGTGACGATACAGACACCACCAAGATCAGAGGGAGATGATCGAGATGAGGTAGACTAAACTACTGTAATACTTTATATGTACACATGAAAAAAAAAAAAAATAATAATAATAATAATAAGATTTTTATAGCGCACATACCACTCCAGAGTGCTCAAGGCGCATTTAAAATTAAAAAAGAAATAAATCATACAAATTCCTGACAAATAAAATGCAATTTCTTTGGATCATTTATATCTATTTTTATTGTGAGTATGGTCCTGTTTACTGTATGCTGCATAATGCTGAAGAACTATTGATTTGAAAATAGATTAAAATATTTATGTACCAAGTTTGTGATTTTTAATCTATTTTCAAATAAATAACTTTGATACGCAAATGCAACTCAGACGGTCAAAACGGTACAGTATGATAGTAGCTGTAATGCAAGGTCAACAGTGGTCAATTAAAGAACCGTTATTTTTAGTTTAAGCTGTCAATTATATGACAAATAAATAAAACAATAACCCCCCCCCCCCCCACCAACACCCCCACCCAAAAAAAAAATACTTATGAGCATAATAATAATATAATAATAATAATAATATTCTGTAAGAAGTTTATTATACTGTACGTGTAAACACGAACCCAAAAATAATATTTTTTAGAACGTATGTCATTCCAGTATTTAGAATCGGTATTACCATAGAGTAATATCTTGATGGTATTACAGTACAGTACTGTATACTGGAATACTAAGGCTTACAGGTTTTATTAGAAGTAGGTATCCATATTAATAGGCGCTGAATGACCAAATGACACACAATAAACTTGAATAGCGTGCTGTCATCCACTTGGGCTAGAAATTAGAATTTGAATCATCCTGCATCTAAAGTACTATTTAATGAGTTTGGAATAAACAGTGCATAATTTGATGATAATTATGTGGGTGATAATGTTATACAATGCCTTGTACTTGAACTAAGAGAGAATGAGAATTTGATGCTATGCTACACTGTACATAAAGAGTTTGAATAAAAAATGCATATTTTGATCATTATCATAAAAATATGTCACTGTAATTAGTAATAACTACTTACTATAATTTTTTTTGTAACAATTGGTAATAAAGGGTTATTGTATGAATAAATATACAATATCATTGTACACAGTAAATAATGTATGAAATTGATGCACATGAGTAAACTTTAACAGATGTTGCTATATTTACTGTAATGGAAACTTACTGTAGAGAGAAAAAAAATATGCATTAAAATATTACTAAATGAGGGTTGCTCTTCCCCAAAATAAACCTAAATATTTCAACACATATTATTGAGATTATTACATTAGAGTATTGACCATGAAAACATAATGACTCATGCACTATACTGTACATCAATTCACTGAATCTATGGATGCGGATTGCTAGATAAAAATAAAATAAATATTACTAAATGAGGGTTGCTCTTCCCCAAAATAAACCTAAATATTTCAACACATATTATTGAGATTATTACATTAGAGTATTGACCATGAAAACATAATGACTCATGCACTATACATCAATTCACTGAATCTATGGATGCGGATTGCTAGATAAAAATAAAATAAATATTACTAAATGAGGGTTGCTTTCCCCCCAAATAGACGTAAATAATTCAACAAATTATATAGAGATAGTTACAGTAAAGTAATGACAATGAAAACATAATGACTCATGCACTTACTATACTGTACATCAATTCACTGAATCTACATATGGATGCGGATTGCTAGATAAAAATGGAAGACTCGATGAATCATCCATTAGTACAACCGTTACGATTACGTAGTTCCAAGCTGTTACCATGGAGAGTTAATTTATTTGTATTTTGTATAGTTAATCTTGCACTGCATTTATTAGCTATACAGTACATTAATTAATATTAATTTGTTTGGTTGATTTGAATTTTTATAATAATAAACTACTTTTTTTAACGATTAAAAAAAGAAAGAGCACTACCTGTAGGGCACAGTGGTTGAAATACATTTCGTTTTTAAAGTTAAATTTCAGGCAAAAAATTTTTAAAAATTACCAGATAAAAGTCAAAATATTGACAATTATTAACTTAATTGAAATATTATTTTTGTAGGTCATTGAAGTCCAAATTTTACCTCAAGATGATAACTGGGGAGACAATACAACTGCTATTACCGGAACCTCCGACCGTTCGTCAATGGATGACCTCACAAGGATTGCCAAAGGTATTGAAGATAGTGTGGGATTTGACTGTAGTCGTTATTTTGGATTATTAGTAACAGGAATATTGTCGTTTATTGCATTCCTGTCACCAATTGCGTTTGTTGTAATACCACAGATTATGTGGGCAGAAGAACTTCATCCATGCGATACCTCTTGCGAAGGTCTTTTTATAAGTATGTCGTTTAAGCTGCTTATCTTAGCTATTGGTAGCTGGGCTTTATTCTTCCGAAAACCAAAATCAACACTGCCACGCATATTTGTTTTTCGTATGACACTCATGGCGCTCGTATTTGTATTTCTCGTCACATATTGGTTGTTTTATTGTGTTCGGATTGTAAGTAAGCGAGACAGTAACTATTATGGGATTGTTCTCTATGCTGTTTCGTTAGTCGATGCTCTTGTGTTTATACATTACGTTGGAGTAATATTATTGGAATTACGACAACTTCAAACTTTGTACACACTTAAAGTTGTGCGTTCACCAGATGGAGCTAGTAAGTTTTACTCGGTAGGACAATTAAGTATTCAAAGAGCTGCTGCATGGATCTTAGAACAGTATTACCGTGACTTTTCTATTTATAATCCTCATTTGTTACGAGTGCCAACTTCTCGTATTGCTAAACGACTCTCAAATTTCAAATTTTATGATGTGGATGGTCCTGGTAACAATACAGCAGAACGGTCGCGTGCTATAATGGCAGCATCTGCTCATCAACGAGATGCTCGCCGCAATGAGCGATTTTACGAGGAAGAGGATTATGTTCGCCGGGTTAAAAAGCGACGAGCACGTCTTGAAGTTGCAGCAGAGGAAGCCTTCACACATATCAAGCGACTGCACCAGGATAACGGACATCATCAAATAATGAATCCAACAGAAGCTGCACAGTCAATCTTCCCGTCATTAGCGCGAGCATTACAAAAGTATTTACGTGTCACAAGACAACAGCCGAAATGGTCTGTGGAAAAAATTATAGAGCATTTAGCAACATGTATCAGCTACAATCTATCGGCAAAAGCTTTTCTCGAGGCATTCCTTCAACCAGGTCCATGTATAGTGGAAACGCATCGCGTGGAATCAAAGTGTGAGAACTGGGAACTTGTGTCGGATACAGTTGTTTCACGTCCATTAAAAGCAGATCATACATTTCAATTGCGGCAAGGGGAGGTAATGCTACAAGTGTTTGTGATGAAAACTCCGCATTTTAGAATGTTTGAAGAAGCGTACGATTATAAAGATAATAAATTTACATTACGTCTTCAATCCGAGACCTCAGTTTGATCAGAGCTTTTAAAAGTTAAAATTAAAAAGAAAACAAATTTGCCATCTTGATTCATATTATTAGATATACTGTACCCTGTGGCCCCAATTGTGTCACCAATCACAGATAGAGGTTTGTTTTACATAAATTCATTCAGAAATTGTGTTTTCTATGAAAAAGATCAAATTAAATGTTGCAAAACAGTGTTGGATTTTCAAATTTAAGAACCTGTAAATATGAGATTATTGTTTTTGATCTTAAAGGCAACATTTAAACAGTTTACTGTATTTTTGTTAGGATACTGTACAATTTGTGCACGTTTTCAGAAGTATCAATTATATTACATAATTTCTTTGTACGAGTAACATTAATAATTGTCAATAATTTCCTGCATAAACTATGAAATAAACTATAAAATAAGAGATATCTTTTCAAAATTTCTTTAATGTTGAAGACGTACAATATTTGACATCATATTCCATTCTGCAGTATACCAAATGGTATCTTATTTGTAATTGGTTTAGTTGAAAATGTCACTCAGTCATATTTTTTTTTCAACTAATGCGGCCTAGGCAATTTTGGTTAAATTGTAACATTTTTAATTGATATTTTATATAATTTTATATTTTGAATTTTTTAATTTCAATTAAGATTTTAAACATAATCAAATGTTTATGATATGACAACATATTTTATTAATAGAGTGGGTGAACCAAAGGAACAGCAATGTAAACTATAATTTGGGCTGGATACCTGTGTTTAGCCCTACAGTACATTATATTTTTGGAACAAATAACAAATTATTTTCAATAAGTAAGGACCTATCACTTGTACATCACAATTGTATTGAGACTGTAACAGGAGGCTCATTATAGGTAAATTTTAAATATATCATACAACCAGTGCTACAAAGTGCTATAAGAATTTACCTTGTTTAATTTAAGCTTACAGTACGTTATATTGGTTGTTGAAAACTTTTTTTATTAGTGTCAAATTTACATAACAATTTGCCAAGAATGCTTCCGAACCAACCTGCAGATCCTTTTTTTTTTAATTCTTTTTTTTGTGTAGTATTTGTACAAAGATTGAAACAAACCAAACGATGTATATAACTTTTTGTAGATGAATATTATAGAATTGTGTTTTTGTTGTATTTTCTGAAATGACAGATAAATAAATGCACTATCTATTTGTAGTAATTTGACATTTGACCTTGCAGTATTGCATCCAGGATATCATTTGAAAATTGATGATACAACCACACTGTCATTTATTTTATGTTGAATACAGTGAGAGAATTTTAAAATCATCAAATGTATTTAACCACTTCATTATGATTAACTATGAATTGACATATATTAATACCCTTTTCACAACTGCATAAATTGTCGTAAATAGTTTTGATCTCCCGACTTATTAGATGTTTTTATACATGCATAATTATGCAAACCTTAAGAAATCTCGGGAGAAAGCATAGTTGCATGCCCTTTTTTTATTACTATGATTGGTCAGTTTGATACCAGAGCAACACACACGTGCGCAGTTACAACCCAGGACATCTCGGAACAAATGCAGGCCTTTCATCGGTGAATCTCTGTTAAAATCTTGGAGAATTTCTTTTTGCAGTGTGAAAAGGGTATTTTGATTGATGTTACAGTAACATCCGTTACTTGAAATGCTGTACTGTACTTCTGTCAATTATCTTCCATTTGAGTAGTCCAACAGCTACTGGACCAAATGCTGAGCCCTATAGCCTTCCTTCCCAGACCGCATGACCTCTTAATAAACATACCTAGGGACCGAATGCACACTCACTTAATGTGCTACAGTTAATTAGTCTTTTTCATGTTTGTTAATATAAACCATGTCCAACTAATAGATGAAATAAATGTGTATGTCCTTGTAGAGAGATCTGAATATTTGTGGAGATTTTATATGACTCAAAACAATGCACACACTAGCCAAGTTTAATAAAAGCATAGACTTTAATATCATAAATGATTAATACAGTCCAGTAGGCCTACTACAGTACTGTATATAATGTCATGCCATACCTCATAACCCTTTATTGTAACATTAGAAAAGCTTTTAAAAATAACTTGTATCTAAAACTATAGCTACAGCTGCATAACAAAAAAGCAATTGGAGTGTTTTATTTGTATTGTATCCAATCTAAATATGTTTTATATTCCAAAATTCATTTCAGAATAATAAATACTACATTTCACCTAATATCCAATCTTGATTTCAACTTGATAACAACTTCTGATGAAGATTAGTGAATTTGTGGTTATATGGTCTTTGATCCTGGCAGCTGTGGATAACATATTACTGATATTTCTGTTACCGTAAACAAAATAAACACACAGTTAAACATGCTTTTAACAACAACCGACCAATGTGCATCTTGTCATTCAATCACCATAAAGTATATTTTACGACAGACAGACATACATCACATTACAATAAGGTGGGCTTCAATCAATTGCAATCACAATGCAAAAAGTAGAGCAAAAAAAAAAAAAACAGTTACAATACTCTTGTTTTATTGATACATTAATTTTTAACTATATTCAGTTTAATCAGTCTACAAGAATTAGAAGAGAAAAATAATGAAAAACTAGATTTGAACTCGTCGCTTTGACGAGTTAGTTATTATAAACAGAACAACAAACGCCAAGTGCACGTCATACATTATTAGAAAATGCGCACCAACAAAAAAGAGGCGCTACTGCTGTTTTGCACCACACCGTTATATCTTCTATTTCTCATACACTTTTTCTCACACTCGCATCATACCATTTTTGGTTACATGTTGATAATTGCCACCGTTAATTTACCATTTTCACAACAAAACATGCCTTTCTGAACAAAGGCTCCTATCCAAGTGATAAGAAGACCCAGGCCATAACCGGGTGTCACGAAACCTAAGACCACGAAAGCTAAGACCCCTAAGACCTAAGATCACGAAAGCTAAGACCCAAGACCTAAGATTACAAATTCTAAGATATACTACAGCTTTAAAAACAATACTTGTTTATCCATACATAATTTTAAACACAGTAGGTTTCATTTATTACCATAAATATAATTAAATACTACCGCAAAAACATAGATAAACTCACATTATTTTCGCCCGTTGAGTAAATGTATATTTTTTTCTTTACAACAAACAAACTTGACGGGTTGTTTGTTGGTATATATTTACTCCATTGTGTTGGTTCAGAGTATGTTTTTCTTACGCACCTGCCTTTCTTGTATTTTGACTCCAAATTTGTTGACTAACTTTATCCTGAATCCCACACTTTAAAATTAGGATTTATAAGTACTTTCAGACGGAGAAACACATAAAAACAAATAAATAAATCCTTTAAATTGATGTTTTTACAGACGTGTTTCTTTGTACTGTAACTCCTCATGCTCAATGTTTTTGTTTCTATGAAGCGCCAAAAGAGCAACAATAATAGTACAAGTATAAAACAGAAAGAAAACGAAACAAAAAAACTTATTATCATGATTTTTAAATTAAAATTTATTTGCGAGTATTTATTTCTTCGTACTAGCATGATTATACTATTATTATTACAATTTTAATTTCACATTGTTCCATCCACACTGTAGATGGACTCCACAGAGTTTTCAGCCCTCTATATAATTTTTGCTCTATTGACGTTCCATAGAAACAAAAACATTGAACATGATGTAGGCCTAACTGTAGTGTAGGCCATGCGAAATTTGCAAACAGTATGTGTGCGAGAAACGTCTGTAAAATCATCAATTTGAAAATGTATTTGTTACTTTTTATGTGATTCTTTTTCATAAAGTGCTAATTCTAAGGTGTGGTATTCAGAATAAATGTTGGGAGTTAAAATACAAGGCAGGTGCGAAAGATAAATATTTGTAATCTTAGGTCTTGGGTCTTAGCTTTCGTGATCTTAGGTCTTAGGGGGTCTTAGCTTTCGTGGTCTTAGGTTTCGTGACACCCGGCCATAACCTGTATTATTAAAAGCTTTATTTAAAATAACCAATACAAATGAATAGTAAAATACATGTTTGCTAATATAATTTGACTGAAATTAACTTTACTACATTCTCCAAAAATCATTAATTGCGAGATTCTCGACTATGATTTTGGGTAAACATTTTCAGTGTTATGACATCATACATACACTGGTACTCCCCAGAGCCATATTTATTATATAAATATATGGCTCTGGTACTCCCCACAGAGAGCGAACGTCAACAAAAGCGCTCAAACTTGCCAGTCGATGTAGGGCAAGCGCGTAGTATCATAAAAATGACGTAGGGTAGCAGTCGAAATAGTCGACGTGAGTGAAAATCTAAAATCTATAACTATATTGAGGGGAAGATGTTGATGACAGAAAATTGCCAGAAATCAATGTACACTGTATGTTTTATTTATAATCTAACTGTAGAGGGCAGTAATCACACTGCATGAACCATAATACCTTATGCCAAAGATAGTGTAGTACTACTACACTATCTTTGCTTATGCTGACGTAGGCCTACGTATCAAAACGTCGGCGAGAGGACGTCTGTAAAGAAAATATTATTTTGTTTTTTAAAAACAATGCTGTTTTTAAATCATAAACCATAGTTTTCAAAATCATATGTAAAAAACGTTTTGAATTTTTAATTCAGTTATCTAAAATCGTCTAATCATAGCTGTCGTGGCAAATTGCTAATCTCACGTACGTATTAACAAATCACAGAAAATGATTTTTTGTGTTAGTTAAAGTATTGTCATTGATTAGTGACTGAGATTAATTTTAATTGATAGGCTCTAGGCCTATATAAAAATAATAATATATTAATAATAATTTATTGAAAACTTCACTTTTACAACAGTGGCACACTTATGGTTTTAAAAGTGCGTCCAAATAATAATTTAATTGAATAATATTAATAATGAAATATTAATTTAACCTCTATTCTATTACGCCAGCTGAAAAAAAAGTTAAACTGAAAACAAACAATATTTTTTCGTCTAAATTTAAGTCAACTTGATTTTATAACACAAACACTGCCGTCTATAGTATCTACATTGGGAGGTGGGTGGGGATGAAACCTACATTCTGGCAATTAATATTGTTAAATAAGATGGCGAACATTTCGCAGTATGTTGACGAGTTCAGTATTGCTTAAAATGTTTTTAAAGGTATTGTTACTTTTAAAAATATTACTTCGTA
The DNA here is from genome assembly GCF_964355755.1 of Antedon mediterranea. Classification (NCBI taxonomy): domain Eukaryota; kingdom Metazoa; phylum Echinodermata; class Crinoidea; order Comatulida; family Antedonidae; genus Antedon; species Antedon mediterranea. Next base: position 15,063,750 of record NC_092677.1, read on the forward strand.
AGTGGTCGAATGTTGTGAGTGTAAAAAAAAGAAAATTTAAGTGAGATTCAACTCAGACACCTGACGAGTCAAGACGTTCGCGGGCCTCTTCGTACGTACGATGCTGTCTGAGTAAAGCTTGGTTCCCACTAGAACGTAACGCAAGGACGTACACGCAATGCAAGCGTTTTAACCAATGACAAGCGAAGTTATAGACAGTTAGCAATCACAAGCAAATAAACCATCGCTTGTGATTGGTCAATTCACTTGCGTTGCGTTACGTCCTTGTGTTGCGTCTCTAGTGGGAACCACGCTTTAGAGAGTCGGACCACGTGCAAGTTTTGTTTCAGTTTTATTTCATACATACAGTAGTTTTATTAAATACATAATCAATATTCCCACTATAATAGGACGCAACGATGTCGTATGCGTAACAAGCCAGTTGATCAAATGGCAGTTCGAATACAAGTAATCTATCACTTGTAATACTTGCGGTGCTCCTGTGTCATATGAGAACCAAGTATTACAAAAAGGAAATATTGTTATTGATATGTGCCTATTTTACTGGACTTATTTATGCTATTAATAATGTTGCAAATGATGGTAAAATATACAATGGTGGAACGGCCGACAGATTAAGAATCAATCTAAGAAAGGTTCATCTTTAAAGTGGCTCATTGACGTGGTCCAATGAATGGATCAAACTGCTTTATGCCACAGCCTTTAACGTCCACTCTGAATTCTTGACCACCCATAAATCCTTCAGCCATTGCAGGTATACATGAGATGTATAGTTCTTGGTCACGATAAACACATCTGTTAAAATGTAGATATGACATTTCCAATGATAAATACTCTTGATTAAATGCTCAATGTCTGATTGATATAATATCAAACATGTGTCCCTTTGATGTCTTTTTACTTAGGTAGACTCTGGTTTGCATTTCTTAATTAAAGTAGGCCTACAGTAATTTGTATTTCTGTACAGTATTTTCAATGAATGATTTGTGTGGGGTTCTGCTAAAGAAAGCAATGTTTATGTATCAAAGATTTGATTTTGATTTGAAATTTACCTGCAGTAGTCATCTCGTCCGTCTCCATTTTGATCTCGAACATACCATTCTCCGGGGCGACCTGGTTCAAACATTCTATCAAATCCATAATTAAATTCACTCACACCTTCGCTGCCAGCTAGAGCGCAAGTAAGATCTAAGTTGTTGTTTTCATCCCTAATAACTCTGAAAAGTGGAAAGAAAATGATATAATATTTTTCATTAAGTAAGTAAGATCAAGTTCGCGACAATGGTTTCAGTACTACTCTTTGAAACCTACGTTATTACAGCTGCCATCATCACAACCTGCAGCATTGTTAAATTGGTAAAAATCTCCACTCTGTTATTATTATTATGTACCCAATTATTTTTTGATTTACAATATTGATAACACAATTTTGAAATCATTAAGATTTCGATTTGCGATTTTATATCAGAATACTGTAGTTACCTGCAGTAATCATTAGCAGCTCCCTGTCCTTGGACATCCACCCAGCCTCGGAAGTATTCCGACAGGCCATGAGTAGTGATGTCATATCGTCTAGATTTAATTTGTACACAATTTGAGGAAGATGATTCTTCGCCATCAATAGGTTGGTCGATGCTCTCTTCTGTAATTAAAGCGTGAAAATGTCAGTCTCCAACAATATGTTATTATTATAGCACATCGAGAACTAACGCGGCGGGATAAACGAAAGGGCAAAGTGCCTCGCGGTCGCAGCTGTTTCAATGTTGAATTAGGGCAATTAATGATAGGAACGATTTACCAGAGAAGGCAGTCAAGGTATCATCTGTTAAATTCAAGTTAATGGTTGAGAAACTGGTTAAATCATCCATGAAGTTCAACCAATAACAACGTGTGGAAAGGATTGCTAGAGGGAGGACAGACACAAGCATTTACTACGCCTAACAAAGTAAAATATTAAGATGCCCTTACGTTCCGTCTCAAAACATAAAATATAGCAGTGTACATTAACATTAACAAAAATAATCTGTACCATTATCTACTGATCCTGTATTGCAATTGTCAGTAGGCATGAGATGACATTGAAGAAGTTCATTTCCACTCTGCCCCAAAGATGCAAATGCATTTCCACATTTACTGGCAACTGCTTCGCACAAGCTGCGACAGGGAAGCAGTAGTGGTCCATCTGTACACGGTGGGGAAAACATTGAGCAGGCATATACTTTCAAATCAGGAGCACAGTCCGATGAGATAAATGGAAAAAACGATCCCATAATACTCGCTGCTTCATCTTGCGATGTACTTCCGATGAGGTTTGGAACTCGTGTTGTATTATACGACAATCCTTCACAGTATGGATTTCTAAGTGGTTCACATCCGCCCTGTTGAAGATTGGGCACTGTTGGATCTGAAAAGAAAATGGTCATATTTTACTTATGGTAATTTTCCATGAATATGAGATGGTCTAAAATGAATTAAAGTCAAAGAAATGTTTAGTGTACACAATGCTGAACGCACCTAGCAACTTGAAACCCACACTCATCCCATCCCATTTACAACAAGCTTTCAAAGCTCATGGATGTTCGATAACATATTGAAAAGATAATGTGCTTACTTGTCACCGTGACATTCTCAACATTTATGTCTTCATTGCATGTATCTTCCTCATTCGTAAACTTTGAACACTCCAATTCTTCAGGCCATTTCATGCCCACTAGTGACAGAAAATCCTGGCAATCATTACTTACTCGTTCACACATGTTGCGGCAGGGTTTAGCGCTGCCTTCTGGCGTGCACTTTGGTGCGTATACTGAGCACAGAAATGAAATCATCTCGGTTGAGCAATCTAAGCCAACCAGAATAGCGTTGTCAATGAAACCGTTCATGGCATCGACCTGGGACGTGTGCCCTAAAACGTTTGGTAAACGTGTCATGTTGTATGCCATATCAACGCATACGGGTAACGACATATATTGACAAGAACCGTCTGCAATAATCCCAGTATCTGAACCACCAACAGCTTCTTCAACGACTTCTTCAACTGTGATTCCACCATCATAGCAGCCTTCGTTCGGCAATAATGAACACTCTAATTCATTAGGCCAATCAAATCCAAACTGATTCATCAAAGATAGACATTCATCTCGTGCCATTTCACACAACCAACGGCAAGGCCTCTTCGGCGGGCTTTCAACGGAGCAGTTTGGAGCATAGGCACCACACAAAAACACCTTCATGGCAGGCGAACATTCAACTTTAACTAACGGGTAAAATTGATGGATAACTAGTCCAGCCGTTTCTTGGGTTCTATGTCTGGCCATGTTGGGCATCCTTGTGTGAGTATAACCTATATCTGTACACATTGGAATCGTAATAGGTTCACACTGATCATCAACTTGAGGGGGCATTGTTGATACTGTAAAAAAAAATTAAAATATTAAATTTCATTTAAGTTTTGTAATGTTAATAGTTTTTTCGCCCTTTTCATGCTTCCGATTTTTCATTCTCTCAGGTGGCATAATATCAGTCTTTTTATAAAAGAGATGATTTTTAACTTTGCACGTTTGATAAGTCTGACCCCTGATGGTTACTACGGTACTGCACTGGACTCTTTTTTACGACATGTCACTAAAGGCGAAAGAAAAACGAATTTAGGGAATAAAATCTACGGTACACTGCACAGAAGATGTAACGAAACGAATAGCTGACTTGTTGTTGAAGGTAAATTATGGATGGATGATGCGTCTGTTTTACCTGCATCATATTCTGCACATCCAGAATATTCATTTGTGAATTGTGAACATTCCGATATCTACTTTGGCCACCTTATCAACACCGTCTCTCACGTTCGCACAAATTACGACATGGTTTCGCATATCCATCTGCCGTGCACTTCGGTGTGTATAAAGAACATACGAAGGGTATCATTGACGTTGAACAGCGAGTTGCAAGTATCTGTGTGTTATCAAATAAGCCTGCAAAAGCTTCCTCTTGTGTTGTATGACCAAACATATTTGGCAGACGTGTTTGCTTGTATGGAACACTTGAACAGGTGAGCAAAGTGATGTCTTCACAAACAGCTTCCACAGTGTGTTCAACTTCTCTTTTAATCCCACCGTCAAAGCAGTTTTCGTTTGGAAGAGACGCACAATCATAGTATCCACTATCAGGCCACAGGAACCCGTAACTGGGCATCAAAGGTGCACATCCAATCTTCGACATTTCACACAATGATCTACACGGTATTATTTCAGCATCGGTACAGTTTGGTGCATACATCGCACAAAGGTATGGTTGCAGTGCTATTGAACATTCGATTTCCACTAGTGGTCAGAATTGATGAACCTGCAAAACTGCTGATTGTTGGCTGTATTCACCAAATAGGTTAGGAACCATAGTGTGCTTATAGTTTAGGCTTTGGCACATTGGGATTATCAGTGGTTCGCACTGAAGCGGTCCTACCGTAGTTGGTGCCGCTATCACTGCAAATGTAAAATAAAATAAAATATACATGCATACATGCCTAAAATAGGACTTCATATTTTAAACGGGTAGAATTAATCCACTCAAAGTGTAATCGTAACATTTACCTTCGCTTGAGAATCCACCGTCAAAGCACTCTTCTGTTGGTAGTGCTTCGCAGTTTAGTTGTGGCGGCCAAGCCAATCCAAACTGCTTTAAAAGTGATGAACAGTCACTTTTAGCCTTTTCACAAAATGACCTACATGGCGGCTGTGCTGGTGTGCCTTCAGAACAGCTTGGTGCATACATAGAACAAAGATATGGTTTAAATGCTGGAGAGCATTCATATTGAATAAGTGGTGTCAATGACGTCATTACAATTTGAGCATCTTCTTGAGACATTTGCCCCACCATGTTTGGCACCATGGTATGAGAATATCCTAGATCTTGACAGGTTGAAATTGTCAAACGTTCACATTTTGAATCTAATTGAAAAAAAGTAACATACATACTTTATTTTTGACAACGTTTGTCACTGACATTACCAAAACATGCAACATGTGATGCGCACTAACAGCAGTTTTTGCCGCATTGTAGAGTCATAAGTATTTTCCGATTAAGTCAAATCACTAACATATGTTTCCTTTATTGTAGTGAACATCTTCATAACCACCGACAATGTAAAATTTAGTTCTTACCTTCTTCACCTTCGCTTGTGATTTCACCGTCAAAGCACTCTTCTGTTGGTAGCGCTGAGCAGTTTAGTTGTGCCGGCCAAGCAAATCCAAACTCCTGTAAAGCAGATGAACAGTCACTTCTCGCCTTTTCACAGAAAGACCTACATGGCGGCTGTATTGGTTTGTCTTCAGAACAGCTTGGTGCATACAGAGAACAGAGGAATGGTTTCAGTGCTGGAGAGCAGCCGTATTGTATAAGAGGAGTAAATGACGTCAGTATAAGTTGAGCGTCTTGTTGAGACATTTGCCCCAGCATCATGGTTGAAGAATATCCAAGATCTTGACAAGTTGGAATTGTCAGAGGTTCACACTGTGAATCTAATTTAAAAAGTACAATACATCATTATAATAGCTTTTTACAACTTTTTTCTGTAACAGTATCAATAGACATAAATGTGATACGCAGTGCGTGTCAAGTTTGTGTCTCATCGTAGAGCCATGGCAATTTTCTACAAAAGTTAGTCAAATCACGAACAACTTATTTTGAAATTTTAAAGACTTCTTAAGAGCCATCAACAATGTTAAGTCTAGTTCTCACCTCCTTCAGCTTCGCTTGAGGTTCCCTCGTCAAAGCACTCTTCTGTTGGTAGCGCTGAGCAGTTTAGTTGTGCCGGCCAAGCAAATCCAAACTCCTGTAAAGCAGATGAACAGTCACTTCTCGCGTTTTCACAGAAAGACCTACATGGCAGCTGTGTTGGTGTGCCTTCAGAACAGCTTGGTGCATACAGAGAACAAAGGAATGGTTTCAGTGCTGGAGAGCAGCCGTATTGTATAAGAGGAGTAAATGACGTCAGTATAAGTTGAGCGTCTTGTTGAGACATTTGCCCCTGCATCATGGTTGAAGAATATCCAAGATCTTGACAAGTTGGAATTGTCAGAGGTTCACACTGTGAATCTAATTTTAAAAAGTACAATACAGTAAATCATTATAATAGTTTTTACCACCTTTTTCTGTAAAAGTACCAATAGACATAAATGTGATACGCAGTGCCGCGCGTGTCAAGATTGTGTCTCATCGTAGAGCCATGGCAATTTTCTACAAAAGTTAAAGTCAAATCACGAACAACTTATTTTGAAATTTTAAAGACTTCTTCAGAGCCATCAACAATGTTAAGTCTAGTTCTCACCTCCTTCAGCTTCGCTTGAGGTTTCCTCGTCAAAGCACTCTTCTGTTGGTAGCGCTGAGCAGTTTAGTTGTGCCGGCCAAGCAAATCCAAACTCCTGTAAAACAGATGAACAGTCACTTCTCGCCTTTTCACAGAAAGACCTACATGGCGGCTGTATTGGTGTGCCTTCAGAACAGCTTGGTGCATAAACAGAACAGAGGAATGGTTTTAGTGCCGGAGAGCAGCCGTATTGTATAAGTGGTGTAAATGTGCTTAGTACAAGTTCGGCGTCTTGTTGAATCATTTGACCGAGCATGTTCGGCATCATGGTAGATGTATATCCCAGATCTTGACATGTTGGAATCGTCAGAGGCTCACATTGTGAATTTTCTGTGGATGCTATTGTTGAAACTATAATTATAAAAGACAATGTTGTTATTGTTTATAAAATTATGCTACCATAAACTAAATAGCGAAGGTGAACAAATAAAAACCCAGTTTAATTGTATGTAGTTTATTGCAATGGAGTATCGTATAGTAGGTACGTGCCCAGGGAAAGGATTTATTTCATCAAAGGTTACGTTTGAAAAATCTTAAGCCTTAAAAATATTTTGAGTAATTCAGCAATATGTCCATTGATTTCTGCGTAAGATTTTACACGACGCGCCTGCTGTGTCGTAAAAACAACAACCTACCTATTGCGATTAGGTGTTGCTTCAACCGTTAAAGGTGGATAGCGGTGCGTGTAAGATATCAACTTACCTGGTTCACTGGCATCAGAACCCTTCGCAGGAAAACCAGCGTCGTAACAATTATCACTTGGGAGACTTGAACAATTTAAATGATCTGGCCACTTATATCCAACACTTTCCATGACTTGAACACAGCCGTCTTTCGCAGCCTCGCACAACGATCTACAAGGAGTTACCAGTGAGCTTTCTGGACAAGGAGGCAGGTAAGACACACATAGATAAGGCTTCAATGCCGGTGAGCACTGAATTGTAATCAAAGGAGTGAATTTATCCACCTCTGATCCCGCTGATTGTTGACTTGTTTGATTAAATTTGTTAGGCATCATGATGTCGCTGTATCCTACGTCATTGCATTGGGTGTAAGTAAGAGGTTCGCAGACTAAAAGGTACAGGAAAATGGGTTTATTAAAACTTTATTTAAACTACAAAGAACTGAACGGTGTTATCGATGTTGTAAACATTTCTATAAATAAAACATATCACTACGAGAAAAACATGTAGGCCTATACAGCTTTGTTGCATCATGATGATTTATTCAGTTTCAATATTGGAGGTGATTTCCGATTTTCAACTAATAAGCCTAAAATAAACTAATCTTTTTCAGTTGCATATAAAAAAATTATTCTACAACGGTATCACAAATTTCGTGAGAAACACATGGTGTTAGCAATAAACTGTACCTTTAATTTAATTTATAAATAAATTTTAATTTAATACGGTATGTCACATCTGCTGAAACAAACAAATTAATATAACTGTTACTTACCAGGTGAAGCTAGAGTTGCAAGCTGGCTAGTAGGAGCCATGGTTGTCAGAGAAGACGGTACAAGCTCATCCATAACCGTTGCACAACCGCTTGTTGGAAAAGAACCGCATCGAAGTTCAGATGGCCATTTGATTTTCAGGCGCCTAAAACTCAGTTTACATGGTTTGAACGCGCTGTTGCAGAGCTTTCTGCAAGGGTTAAAAAGAACATCTACTCTGACGTTATTTTCTAAAGTGCACCCTGGGAAATAAGCGGCACAGACGAACTTTCCAAAGTCGTCTGAACATTCGCCATCAGCTGCAATGAATCTTTCAAATGCAGTTACGGCTTCGGAAATGCTTCGGTGGTAGAAATGATTCGGGAAATACGTTCCTGTAAAGCCTAGTCGACGACAGTATTCAACAGGAACATCGATGCATCTACCTTCTGTGGTACCTGAAGTAAAAAGTTTATTGATTGATTGAGTATTCAATATCGATCAATTGTAATTAATATTTACTTGATGTCTATTAAAAATGATAATCTGCTAATCGAAATAGCCATTATTATATTATTCTTGGCTTTAATTAAATATATTTGTAGGAATCATCCAACTTTATTTTTAAGTAATATCGTCTCTCAAAGTTCAAATTCTTTCATTGTAATTAATTGATTGTATAAAATAAATAAAGAAATACACAATATTAAAACGTTAAGATAAAAAAGTTACACTAAACATTGTTTTTAATACATTATTGAGTCAATGGATATTGAACATTTTCATTGGTAATATGTGGTAGGCTCATTTTCCCCGTTATGCCTTCATTGTGTATTGTACTTTTCTCTCGTTTTCTCCGTTTTAAACAACAGTGGATTCCATGGAGAAATAATCTCCATGGTGTAACCTAATCAATCAAATAGAAATCACATGTCAATTTCAATCAATCAGTGCAGATTTTCCATTCCATTGTTTTCACAATTTTGTGCCCACTCATGTTTGGTTTCAAGGTCGTATCCCCAGAGTAAAGATACCAATCATTGTGGGTTACCGTATGTAACTGGTGCTGATTATATTGGGAAGCATTGCTATATTATGCCTACATAAAGCCTTTTTTTTTAAATTTTACCGACAATTGAAAGAAATAACATAAAACAATTATTATTATTATTATTAGTAAATTATTCTTTATTCCATGTTGCTACACAAAAATGATATAGCCACACAAAAAAGCAATACTGCAAATTCAGATTTTTATTGTTTCGCTGTATATCGCAAAAATTGACATTTTTTACTGAAAATGTTCCCTGCAATGTATGTAGTAAAATATATATTATTTCCATTAAATATGGTCATCACTCACATTTAGTTTTAGGAAAGGTAGGTAGGCCTACATTGTAATACATATTGTTTTTATTTCGATTTTATACAGACATAGAGTAAAAACATTATTAGTAATAAGTGATCATGTAAAAATTATTTTACTGCATTGCAGTCGCAGTGAGAGTGAGTGCAGTATAAACTCTTTTTTTTATTGCAATCGTAAAATTGTCAAATAAAGCAGTAGTAATAATAATAATTTATTTGGAGATTACACTTTTACAACAGTGGCACTCGACCAAATGGAAGGTGCATCCAAGAGAAATATACACAAAAAAAAAAAAACATGATATAGAAAATAACAATTACAATAAAAAGTCGACGTAGGTCAACATGTCAAAACAATTCAACTACAGTAACTACAATACCATTGAACTGACACCTAAAAATACAAAATTACAAGAAATAAACATATAGTATTATAGGCCTATGATACATTTTTATTACAATACAATAATGTGTCTAATAATTAGTCTAACTAAAAGTTTTCTAAATAAAATTGCATACATTTTACTGCAGCAACTGCAGTAATTAATGATCCTTAGAGTCGGAATTAAAAGTTAAGAGTAGTTTATTTAAAGAGATAATTAAATACCGACCTATGATAGATGTGGAATGAAGGAAGATGGATTAAAAACATACCTGCTAAACAAGCAGCAACAAAGAACAGTACCGAAAGGCAAACTTGGATGGTCGTCATCTTCAAACGTCTGCTGAGTTTGGAGTCTGAATCTAGTTTGATTAAACTGGGTGATGACTTCTGTATAAATGCCAAGCCAAGCCAAACTGAGCCCTAGTGCCTGTTTTTATAACTTGAAGCAAGCAAAATACCCGCAAGTTAATAGGCTATTTTGTCCGGACTTGCTAAACAATGTCGCAGGTACAGACTTATTGCGACTAGTCCATGTAACGGAAGATGATCGAATGACACTCAGCGCCAGGTACTAGCTACTATTACCTTGACATCCTCCGCTTACAGCATAATTTAACCTCCTGAACTACTGAGTATTATCGGATTTTAATGAACGGGACCTCACACATAGCATCTCCGGGCCTACCCACTCATCTCCAACAAACCGGGCAATTCCGCGTAGGAGTTTCAATAATAATTTAAAAAAATGAAGATGCATAATAACACATTTTGTTATACATATATTATGAACATCCTATCCTCTGAAACTATGATTTTAACGTGCTTTTTAAATGTTTGTATATAAACTATATTAAACTATTTGTTCAGCACATAGGCTATAATTGTTTTTAACTGACAAGATTAACTGTACAATGTTTACCGACATTTATATTTGAAATAAAGGAAAGATTGATTTATTGATTAAATAATTGATTAATTGGTTGGTTGGTTGGTTGATTGATAAGTTCAACAAAAAGTTAGGCCTAATTATATTAAATCTATAATAATTCTCCCTCTCATATTCAATCCCTGTTTGTTTCTTCTGGATGGAAGCTGCAACCGGTTGGGGTTATTTAACATAAATTAGTTGACACGTCCTTCAAAAAGTATGTAATTTCATACTACAATGTATTAGAGGACAGGAAGTGGGCCTATTTATGCATTGAAACATGCTGGTAAAAAAGACTGGAAAACTCATTAGTGGGTTACAGATTTCAGGATGTATAACTATAAGGGCCTATTTATAAAATATTGATATTAAGCAGAATTTCTTGGAAAAGGGAAATAGTTCATAATTTGTTTTGATATAATTTCATCGAGAAATCAGGGTTAGGGATAATAATAATATGCTGATTCCTACTATTTTTTTTTCATTTTACGCCTATTAAAAAATAATAGCACGTGAACAATTTTCCTCATCAAGATTGTTTGTATGTGTTATTATTATTTGAAACAATCTCCTTTTGTGTAACTATTCTTGTGTCTTTCACTTTACTCCTCTTCATTTCCTTTCTCACGGTTCCTAATGTTATCCAGATAATCACAGCTCTTATCTGATCGATTAAAGATGCACTGTCATTCCCGTGCACTATACGAGGACTTATTTTAATTGCATTCATATATTATTAAATAATATTTTTAATGTCGGGGCTTTTCGTATTGTAAGTAAGCCACATTTTTGGCGGTGGTCTTTCAAATGTTCGACCGATCACGCCATCGTAAAAACAATAAAACCGTGAAACTAGTTTATCTCATCATTCCGTTGCTAGGCAACATTTGTAAATAAAATCCTGAGGCCCGGTTTTTTATTTATGTCATCTTGACTGTGCACTGTGGAGTAGACTTCAGTGTGTGTTAATTGTATAGGTCAAGGTAGCATCGACGAGGTGGTATCGACGTACCAGTAGTTATTAATACTTTGTAAATCATAATCAATAATTTAACCATGACTTGATTTTATTTGATGAATAAATCATCCAAAGGAATGGAGTTCGCATGTTACTGGGTAAGCTGCTACTTAGTGCATGTTTTAGTAAAAGCAACGACCATGCCATGGGTTTATATAAAAACAATAAGGCTACAATAATGGAATAACCCTTACTCAATTATTCCTCTGTCATGTAGTCTTCTAGCGATTAAGCGATTCGGCTTATTAATATTGGTAGCAATTTTTGTGTCATACGTACTACTCCAGCTTTCGGTCGCGCTTGACTGCAATATAAAAACTGAAGATTTGGGCAAGTCTAACTGTCCGAGACATAAAAAAACAATATATGATCAGCAGACAAGGCACATTGATGTTTATTGTCGTCGTCAGGTGTAATACCGTACGGTAATAAATATTCAACATACTTTTGAAAGAATTCAGAAAAATAATACTCAACACAGCATAAATTTGTGATTTCAATGATGCATTTTAATATAAAAAACAGTAATATCTTATTTTGTCTATTGCCTTATTTAAATCATTTAGTACCAGTAATAAATGGAATAGTCCAAAAATGAAATCGAATATTCTCAGGCGCATCAGTATGTAGCAATTAACTGACAAAATTTAAAGATGTATTGTCCCTTTGACTAAATCCCCCCCCCCCCCCCCCAAATTTTTTTTTTAATTTCGAAAAAAAAGTGGGTCATTTTGAAGTATCATAATAGTTATTAACTTTCACCAAAAATTAGTCAAAAAAAAAATAATTTAACCGAAATACAGATGTTTTTTTGTTCAAAAAATAACTTTGACTTCCAGTCAAAGTTTTCAATCAAAACATATCCCATAATGCAATGCGCTTGTTTGGCTACTCTGTATGCATAATCATAAAACTTCCTCGCGATCTGTGTGAAAACACCTTCTCAACTGTGATGAGTTGTAAACAATCCTAATTAGCATCATGCATAATGCATACTCATGGTTTGAAATCTTTGTTTACTTTCGCTTGCGACGATTTCTCAGACGAAATGTAATCTAATTAATTTACCTGTTAATTACGTAAACTGTTGTTTTTGGCTCGAATTTTCGACTTAAAGTGAATAACTTTAATATTACTTTGATATGGCCAATTTAAATTTAGAATATTTTTTTTTTCATTTTTTGTGTTTCAAGGGACAATTACTGATTGTAATTGCTCAATAGCCTAAAAACTACACTGTTTCGTTTGCTAACATCTTATTGTAATGTTCAACAGCAACGGAGATGACCATCTTGAGCATTTCTGGAACTTCTTTGTTGGCGGAAGATTCTGTTGCTACAGACGGTACAAAGCAACAGCTTTCAAGGGCTTTTTTGTAAATACCCGTCTTTTCGTTCAACATTGTCTTTGTTTTAGACACCCTCCAATTATCTCCGACACCCGGTTTCCAATGTAGAAGGTTTTCAGTAAATTCTAGGCCTACCTTGGTGCAAAACTTTCTCATGACAGCCTCCGAGTCTTCGATGAGGTCTTTTGTATCAATAACCATCGGGCTTTGGCCTAGAACAGTTTTTATATGTTCCATAAGTTTATACAGGTCAGTATAAGGACTGCCTGACAAATAATCTTCAATTGTAGTTTTCGCAGTGTTCCCGACATCCGTAAACTTATTTTGTAATGCCATAGCTTTGGTCGCTATTACAATTGGATCCCGAATAAGAAAAACATGCGTGAAGCCTTTTGGTAGATATTCATAATTGCCTGTTATTGCTATCGCACTATCTTTAGCAAACACGACGTCTTGTTCTGTGAAATCAGCCTCTAACATCCGTTGTACGTTTTTGTAGGTGTAGTATGTTTCTACGCCGCATGGTAGGTCTTGTTCTGTTGTATTGTGCTTTCTATCAGGACCGTATAAATAGGCTGTGTGGAACGGTTCTTGAAAGACAACGCATTTATCCAAATTGGAGACTGCTTTAGTGAAAACCGTTGATAGACTTCTTGGCGATGTCCAGAACATAACTTTTATTGGTTTAGAAGAAGGCATCTTAGCCATATTGATGTTAAAATAGAGTTATCTTTTATTAAATCGAAATTTCTGACAGAAACAGCTAACTTGACAAGGCCTAAGGTAATGTCCAAACACAATTATTCATATGCCACCAACATTATAAATAGCTCTATCGATAGGAATACCTGGTACCATTTCCTATTAAGTTACTATTTGTAATTTGTTGAAGGTACTGCAGTGGTTATACCTATCGTTAACAGAAGATAGTTTCATGTTTCATTGGTGCCATCGCGCGCCGGATTGCTCGTCGACGAAGGCACCAATCATCTTGTTAAGTTCTGTCTAGCCTACACTGTCAAACTTTATGTAACAAAAAATGTGATGTGCCCATATATTGACACGATGGTGTCATATCACTACCTTATTTGGGCACATTACACTTTTTTTGTCAAACTAGTTTGATAGTGTAGACATAGCTTTAGGACTGCGTGTTTCGCGTGAATGGGTTCCTGAGTTCTTCGTATCATGTTTAAGGCTATACCAACTTTAGGCCTAGGCCTAGTTGTTTCTAAGCAATGAAGTAAACCTAACACCAGTTTCTAAAGGTTATTTATTATCATGGATCAACTTTACACATAATGTACTATTAGAGTTATATACATACTGTAGGCCTAGACATTAGAGTAAAAATTGAACTATCCCAAGCGCATGAAATAGATAAAAAACAGCTGTTGTTTTATATATAACGCTTAAATGGTATATTTTTAGTATATTAAGTTGAAAAATGTTCTATACTTTCATCGGAAAGTCATCGCATACGATGATGACATCAAATATGGGTTGTAAATTAAAATTATACAGAGAAACATTTTTATTAAATTGAAAATGTTCACGTCTTTTAATATCTTACCGAATACATTAATTAAAGAAAACCAGTAAATAACACGAAATAAAATAATCCACAAAGAAGAGTAAAAATGGAATATTCCTAAGCCAATAAAGCAAATGTATGCAAGTTAAAGTATCTTTTCCGTATCTAACCGCCAAATAGTTCGTATTCATCAATCCTCAAAAAGTTAAAGTACGTATAGGCTACAATTGTTCTTTTTATACACAATTTAAATTTGTAATTGTCACATTATAGTTAAAGAAATAAATTAGATTAGTCGTTAGTTAGGTTAACTTTGTTCGGTTTCGGTTGGATTAAACTTCTGTTCACACTGGACTTCTAATAGCAATGACGTTTTCCAATGGGCTAAGAAGATTTATACTGATTCGTTTGCTAACATCTTATTGTAATATTCAACGGAAACGGTAATGGCCATCTTAAAATGTTCCGGAATTTCTTTGTTGCCGGAAGAATCTGTTGCTACAGATGGTACAAAGCAACAGCTATCAAGTGCCTTTTTGTAAATACCTGTCTTTTCGTTCAACACTGTCTTTGTTTTAGACACCATCCAATTCTCTCCGACACCCGGTTTCCAATGTAGAAGGTTTTCAGTAAATTCTATGCCTACCTTGGTGCAAAACTTTCTCATGACAGCCTCCGGGTCTGCGATGAGATCTTTTGCATCAATAACCATCGGACTTTGGCCTAGAACAGTTTTTATATGTTCCATAAGTTTATACAGGTCAGTATAAGGACTGCCTGACAAATAATCTTCCATTGTAGTTTTCGCCGTGTTCCCAACACCCGTAAATTTATTTTGTAATGCCATGGCTTTAGGTGCTATTACAATTGGATCCCGAATAAGAAACACATGCGTGAAGCCTTTTGGTAGATATTCATAATTGCCTGTTATTGCTATCGCACTATCTCTAGCAAACACGACGTCTTTTTCTGTGAAATCAGCCTCTAACATCCGTTGTACGTTTTTGTAGGTGTAGTCTGTTTCTACGCCGCATGGTAGGTCTTGTTCTGTTGTATTGTGCTTTCTATCAGGACCGTATAAATAGGCTGAGTGGAACGGTTCTTGAAAGACAACGCATTTATCCAGATTGGAGACTGCTTTAGTGAAAACCATTGAGAGACTCCTAGGAGTTGTCCAGAACATAATTCTTTTTTGTTTTGAAGAATGCCTCTTTGACATTTTGATGTTTCAATTATTTGGAAAAGTAGAATATCTTTAATATAGGTTTCTGGTTGGAATGGTAAGTCAATTCAAAACTCCTGGCAGAAACATTAACTTGAAAAGTAATATTGACAGCTTAACATGATTTTATAAAGGCCTACCTGTATCGATAGAAATACCTGGTACAGTACTATTTCCGTACTATATATTAAGTTACGTAGGCATAATTTTATAATACAATAATAATTCATTTTATCTTTTGTCTAGGTCTATTACGGTTTCACGTTTCGTTTATGGCGCACTCGATATCGGATGCATGTCAAATTAAATAACTTGACTATACTATCAAACTAGTTTGACAAAAAAGTGTTATATGACATTATCATGTCATATATAGGCACATCACATTTAGTTGTAAGTTGTTGCAAACAATTTCTATTGATCACACATCACATACATAAGTTTCCGCTTTTCATATTTTTTGTTTCTTATTCTTTCGTAATGTTGTAAAAAGCATAAAAAAAGAAAAAAAACGTATGGTAAACATTTTATCAGCTCACTATTAGGCCTCAGAAAAATGTGTTTTATTCAACTTACTTTCGCGATATTATCAAAATCCTTCACCGTATACCCACCAACCGATAACAATTTTCTGCGTTTTTTTCTTCATTTTCTTACGAAATGGTGAACTATTGAAAAAAAGGTTCTTCCATTTTTTTTATTCATGTTTTTTTCGTTGTGGTTATATTACACATTTTAAATCCATGAACATTTATCTGATTAAATGGTATTTATTCTAGTCCTCGAGCGCAGTAGCGCCTCCGAAATTAAAGCATGTAGCAGCTGAGGTTATTTTTATTTCATACGCATCCATACTCTACAGCTCACTATGTCGGTCGGTTAGTTGGTAAACACTAACTTGAACACAGGATGGATATGTTTTTAGTGTCAAAGAAATGTTATCAGACACATACGCAAATAAAAAAAAACCCATTCATTGGAACAATAGTTTATTTATTATACATTTTTTTAAGACCGTCACCTTACAAATAGAAGTACAGTGAGATAAATCTATTTTTAAGTACAGACGGATGTTTGCCTTAATATTTAATTGTTTTACATAGAGAGTCGAGCCCAGTTTATGTGGTTCACGTAACCAGTTTTGATAGGCGACCATACCAAAACCATAGTGCTTTAAAGTAGGCCATTTATTCTTTTCATCATCATATCTTTATTTTATTTGTTTTACTTTTACACATTTTTCACAAGTACAGTACAGTAATGCAGTGTAACATTTCTTTCATTATTGTATGTTGATATTCCAGAGATAAGCAATATAACATCACAAACATTATCATTTATGTTTATGTAAAAACTTTACCTATAAATAGATTTATATGCATTGTTTACTAAAACTACTACATATTTAATAGTGGTTTCATATTTTATTATTCTCATGGTTTCAATAATTGATCAAAGTTCACATAAAAACACATGGTATGAGGTTGTTGCACGATAAAAGTTCTGAAAGCGTGAATTATCTGAATTGAAGAATACTGATACGAAGGCCCTTGGTGTCCTTACCAATTTCTGTGCATAACGTTACATTACAAATGTCACCTTTGAACTTTGGAAGGTAACATGTTCCGCTGAGTGGGCATTTTTCAACTGGCTTTCCTCTGTGAATAGAAATAAAAAGTTTGAACATTAAATAGTTGATATGGTTGGTAAGTTGATATGCAATTAAAGCCCTTAAAACAAACTTAAGGCAGGTAGTATCAAGTTTGATAAGCCTTGCATTAGTATAGTTAGAATTGATATGGTTAATGGATTATAATTCTGTTGAGTTTGAAGGCCGTACAACCTTTAGGCAGGTAGAATCAGTTTGGCTAAGCCTAAGTGTAATAAACTTTAGATTACAACAAAATGCTGGTATTGGACAATCGGATGCAAGATTAATGAAATTATATGATCATAGTTTAAAGGTCAATGAGGAAATAAGATATATTTCAAATGTAATACTGTACATGGCTAACAATAAAGAAACTAGGTATTGATTGCACGAGCAGAATAAGAGTGGTTTAGAAGTAAACATGCCTGCCTTACATAACATTATTTTGGATATATGTAGCAGTAGAAAAACTATTTATACCTGTAGATTGGTTGATAACTGCTGCCACAGATATCAAATGGGTTATGCTCATCATAGTTCAGTTTGTGAGCATCAGTCGGGCTCTTCTCGCAAGCCTGAAGAATCTTTCTTGTCTGGGAAAAAAAAAAAAAAAAAAAATATATAAAAAAAATAAATAACAGAAATAAAAAGCAGGTTTTATTATTGTTTAATAGAAACTTTATGCGTGCGTGAATTTCCCTTGTTTCCTTTGACGGAAAATTCTCAATTGTGAGTTTGGAATCTTACCTGTTGGGCTACGTCTGGTTTTGGCCCTAATTCTAATAGTCTTCTAGCAAATGATGCGGCGGTTTTGAAGTTTTTTAATTTAAAGAAGAGATTGAGAGCGGTTCGTAAGGTCAAAATTTGATGAACTGGTTGTAAATTGCAATGTGTGAAGTATGCCGCCATCTATAGTAGAGAAAAAATAAAACAAAAATAATAATCCATACTTATTTGGACCAATGTACATAAAGTATTTTTCAAAAGTATATTTCAAAGTATTTAAGGACACAACTTACCTCACAATTCCTCTTCATACCTTCTATTCCACCTCCTTTGGGCATTTCCTTTCTTTTTCTTTCTAAAGATAAACCTAAAATGTATTCCTTGCAGATACCTATTAATTGCTGGGCCTGTTAAAAAAAATAATTATTAATTATTTACAACAACCAGATCAATTATTCTTAACTAAACAGAACATTTTATTTATAAAAATTTTGATTTGTGGAGGGTAAACATAGCGTTAAGTAGGACTGTTATTCAGGCTAGGCATGAATAAATATTATTTCATGCTTCAATGAACACAGATCTGTTTTCACAACGCTTCTTGTCCTTAATACCTACTGCAACAACCATTTCATCTTGTGTAACACTTGTTTATAAGGTTATTGTGCTACCCATTACCATTACTGTACTTATTCTTTCTAACATAAGGTACAATTTTAGTATAAAACATGTTGACTTACTTCTGTAATGTCTTGCTTTGTTTCAACAACTAGTAATGGAACACTCAGCAATATTGATCGGAATTTTTCAACAGCCTCTGCAAATTTTCCTTGCGTTGTACATTGGTAAGCAAGCTGTAATCGCTGGACAAGGTCATTCAACTTTAAACCAACCGCTGCCATTCCACTTCTAGCACCGGCTTCACGCCTTTAAAAGAAAGTACTGTATTAGTTTACAGGACCATGCCTAAATATTCTACTACAGTTACTGCAACAATATTTTCACTTTTTTAGTTAGCTTCTAATGATATGCACTGCTTTATTTATAGATTTTACTTACCAATTTCTATGTGGATATCCCATGAGAGGTGGTAGGCTAGGAAGGCCCATATAACATGTTCTACTTCTTGCATATGTTTGAATAAACAATGACTTGTACGGAGTGAAATCAACAACGCCAACTTGGTCGTGTAAAAGCTTTAAAACCGAAAAAACAAGGAATTTGTTAGTAACAAAATAACCATATTAATACAATAAGAAGGTATTTTGCACTAAAGGTTTCAATGGTTATACAATTGAACACCCAATAAGGTGACACCTTCAGGACCCTAAAAAACATTCCCTAAATAAGGATGTCCTCCCAATAGGCTGTAGTGTTAAAACATATACTGTAAATTTCTGTAATTTACCTTGAAGGTAATCCAAATAATTTAATTTTCTTTTCCTTTTGAGGATCTAAGATGCCTTATGTCAGATCTACCGTTTCCAAATACATCCCTGAATATATATTACCCTAGTATTCAGTACTTACTCTAGTTGCTGTCTCGAATGAGCCTGCTAGTATGTGGTCTACAGGTAGCTGTGAGTTGCCGGTCCACACTTGTGTCTGGCTCATTCCTTTAGTAGGAGGCGTAAAGAAGCCTTCATCCCCTCCACCTGGCATAGGACCAACGTCCTAAATAAAAAATAGAATAAATCATTTTTTTTTATGAGAGAATGGAGAATATTTAAAAATAGTCATGAGAAAAAAAAAAAAGGATTTGAACCTAAGATGCTGGGATTTATCTCAATAATTTGTATCCGTTAACTTTTAAAATAGCCTTACAAGATCTGGAGGCAGATCCAGTTCATCATCATCCACATCCCATCCTCCTCCTTGTTCATCATCATCCCCGACCAGAAGTCCGTCATCGCCACCCATTTCATCATCATCCACGTCCAAATCAGCATCTGCACCCCAGCCATCTCCGCCGCCATCATCAGCAGCTGCAAAGTTGGCATCCATAGCAGTAGAGACGCCTCCTTTCTTAACTGAGCTGTCGAAGAAGCCTTTAGTGACGGTAAGTAGAGGCCAATTCTCCTCAGACTGTAACACTGGTAGGCATGGTTGAAGGAGCTCTGCATTGGGATCAACTTCAGGAATCTGAGGAAATAAAACGCAAAGAAATTGAAGCTATTGAAATTATCTAAACCAATGCTTTTTTAAGTGTGAACAATTAATTTGTATTCACACATAACTGGTATGTTTAACAATCAAATTGACCTTATCTGTCTCTGGGTCAAATTCTGCTTTAAGTTCTTCAGCTTCATCCTCTAATCCGTGAGTTGCTGCTGTTAAGTAGGCAAGAGATTCTAAAGAGAAGAAATAAAACTAATGAGAACTGTCACGCATGTATCATATGTCTTATGTTAAGGTTCTGGCTTATGATACTGCCATCATATGTGATATATGTGACACTGTATCACAGCCTTTGCCTAAGCTGTACAAATTATAGATATAGTACTTAATGTATTACTAACTTTGTCCACAGCTCTTTAAGATCTTTACACGTTCATTGACATCGCCCAGATAGAGGGCATTCTGGTACTGTCCACTTGTATCTTTTCTGATCTCAGCTATTTATAAAGAAACTCAATTTTATTAAACATAGAATAATTGAAGATATAAATTGAAACAATGATAAAACAAGCTGATGTTTTTTTTCTCATGATGTATTCTGTATCTTTGATTTTTCTTTGGAAAGTTTAAGTACCTTCTTTATGTTTTTCCTATATAATGAACAGTTTTCATATCTGTGGTCCACTTTAAAATCTGTATTGTGATACTGAAGGTGTTATCACATAAAGGACAGGAATACATAAATAAATACTTACCAATCTTCATCATTTTACGAAGCTTCTCCAAATTGCCAGTGATCACATACAGGAATGACAGTTTATCAAAGTTCTTGGTTCTCTGGTAAGCCATCTCCACCACTTGATGGTTACCCTGCAAGAGGGCTGCTTCTCCAAGCTTCTCCCAACAGGCTTTATCATCAAGTGATTTAGCAGAGTCTAATGCTACCTCAATGTTGCCACATTCAAGTGCAAGAGCAAATCGGGTCTTTTCATCTAAAAATAATAAATCCATTAAAAAAAAATTATAGTTAGCTATTCAAGTTCTCCTGTCATCATCATTAAAGTCTGTCTAGACTATCACTATACCATTATATGACAAAAATGTGATGGTAGTAATATGACATCATCTTACTACCATATTTGGGCACATAACATTTTTTTTTGTCATATAAAGTTTGATAGTACAGTATCAAACTGGTAGTGATATGTCCAAATAATATGATAGTTACATGACATTGTCACATAAAGTTTGATAGTGTAGACAGAACTTGAATACAGTACTCAAATTTGGTAACTACAAAATTATTAATTACCTTTAACAAAATGCAAGGCCACTTCTGGATAGCCTTTTTTCTGGAGGTAAGCAATGATTGACTGTCCAACCAGTTTGGCGTTACGAACCATATGCAACACCTCATCGTATTTGCGATGAATCAACGCCAATTTGAATTTGAACTCTGTTGGGTCGATTGTAAGTACTCGGGTTCGGCATTCACGGTCAAGACAGTACACACTTTGACCTTTGACACGAGTGATGTAAATAGGAACGTCTAGTGTTCTGATGATTCCATGATCACTGTAAGGTAACAATTTGTTTGAAATTTGAGGAGCGTAAGTTTTAAATTTCTAAGTTAGTAAGCAAGGTAGGAGACAGCAATTACATGATAAAATAAGATACTTACCCATTGGTGATAGCATATTTTATGTGGTTACTGGTAGTGTAGATGAACACCCCACTCTCATCCCAAGCACCGCTCTTTACACGAATATTCTCATGAATCGTGCAGAGGCTTTCCAACTTGCGGTTACAAATTGCAATGGCTGAAAAACAAACAGTTCAAAAAACATTCATAGCTGTAAGCCCTTGTTTGGACACCCTGATTGAGGTGGCCCCTATTAGGAGACACCTGTAAAACAAGCAAGGGGAAATATGTGTTATAACACTTTGGTCAATACCTATTCAAGGAAAAATAGACACCTCTTTGGACACCACGATTAATGGTGACACCCCTATCAGGGGCGGATTGCTATAAGTGGTCTATAAACGGTCTTAGCGCTTAGCCGGCTATAATTCGTGACGTAGCAAGTAGTCTTTATTTATAGACCATTGCTATACCGCGGTCTAACCTGTAAACGGTCTTTAAAATTAAAGCCTACTCGAAGGAGTCTTAAAACAGTCTTAAACCTCTCTTTTTGTTGCTTTTACGTATTATTTATCGTCAAAGACAACCAATTGAACGAGTTTTAAAACTCAGGTACAGGCATGAATTTTAAATATAATATTTGGTTAATTGTACATAAATCAAATATTTGTAACAGAAATCAAGACGAAAAAACATGAATTTCCCTTAATATGGTCAAATACAAAATTTGGCAAAATTCTTCCATAAAAACCAGGAAGACTTTTTTTCAGTAGTTAGGTAGTTAACCTAATGTAATAACATGTCTGGTGACTCCCTAGACGGTGAAAAAAGGTGGTGGATATACGGTGGATAATTTTTGCTATAGCATGAAAATAAAAATCTGAAGTTGAATAAAAATATCAGAAATGTATATTCAAGTTATATTACCTATATTTAGTGATCTGATAACATTGTTTACCACACCGTTTATTTTTCAAGGCTTTTTAAAATGCCTCTCTATTTACAAAATTTGTGTATAAAAGAATAGAGATTTTACTGTGTAAGTTGAACTATCCCCCCACTGATAAGAAAGTGCTTATTTTTAACAAGCTCGTGTAACAAAAATAAAATCCCAAAAATTATGAAACATAGGGGAAACTATAGATCGATAATTATTGGAATGTATGATCAATAGAAATTTTTTGCCCGTTCCTGGCCTTTAAGTGTTAAATCAAATAATAACGGTGATTTTATTCTTATATAGGCCTAGGATGGATTTTCTCGCGTAGAAATGTACGTACTGTTTATGATTGTGAATTGAACAAGCGCGACGAACATTACCTTATTTGGTATTCTACGCGCAAAGTACGCCCTCTTTTTGTTATTTTACGCGGTCTTATCCAAGACTGTTTTATAGCAATGGTCTATCAGGAGTGGCTTTAATAAGACCGTCTATCTGATAAAGCCGGCTTTAATCGGGGAGTTAAGACCATCAGTTAAGACTGTTTTATAGCAATCCACCTCAGGAGACACACCTGTGAACAAGCAAGGGGCAATGTGTGTTTTAATTTTATTATTCAAGGAACACCTCATTTTCATTCATGCGAGATAAATCTTTATCTAAAAGAATGGAGCCTTATAACTTACTGTGTTTACTGAGCAGGGCAACATGTGTCATATCAGATGTCCAGACAGCATACTTGGCCTTAGCAATCTTAACAGAGCCTAGGCTACGCTTCTGTTGCACATCAAACAAAGTGACAGCATCAGGGTCTCTCAACAGCAACATTCCAGTTCCTGCATAAAAAATCTCATCACATGATGGTGTTTCCACTTTCTTAGTTACTTCATTTTTCAAGTTCTTGATGATAACCTAAATGAGACACAATGATATGGTTCACCGAACAGCAAATGGAAATAGAGTGATTACTTTACATCCTTTAAAACTACAGTGGAAACTTCTCCTTTGGGACACACTATTCAAGGGAGACCCCTCTTAAAGGGACATTTTCCAGTGAAATGAAGAGGGCAATACATGTTTTAGTACTATGGCCATTCAGGAGACACCCCTATTAAAGGGACACTTTCTTGGTTTGTTTACCTTACCCTTACCTTAATGAGGCATTAGCTAAACTATAAGTCTAAACATCTACTTGGCCTACTTACAGCATGAGACCTGTCGAGCACAGCAAATCGGTTTCGAGCAACCCACACAGCATTCAGGCCTGCTGATCGTTTGCCTTCTGGAACTAAAAATAAAAAGTGTGATGTACCCAAATATTGTAGTGATATGCTTAAATATGGTAGTGATATGTTTAAATATGGTAGTGATATGACATCATTATATCCATATATGGGCACATATGTTTATTTGACGGTAGTATAAAACATAGTTACTTACAATCTGGACTAGCTGAATCAACATTCTTGGGTACTTGATAAAGGTCGTATGTGCTGTTGTCCACTTGAGGTGTTCTCTGTAAAATTACATATTATGATCTCAATTTACTTGATATATAAATTTTCAGATATGGATATTTATACAATTATTAGGATTAAAGGATGTAATTTATTTTATTTATTCAGGAATAATTTAAACATTTTATAAAAAGCATTTGTCTGAACATATTGTATTCCCACAAATTCAACAACTAAACAAGAATTTATATCAAATCTACACATACAATTTTAACATGCAAAAAAGACATAATATTGAAATATAAATTTATTTATATTTATAATATTGATTTTTTAACGGTCCTTACTATAAATTCTTAACTTTCAAGCTTCCATATTATGGAATACTTACTTAGGTTCATTTTTAAATTCATACAAAACTTTTCAGGAAAAAAACTGAATACTTACAGTAATAACAAGTATAGCATTTTCGGCTTGATTATACGACATGCTGACAATCGTTCCTTTGGTTCCGCCGCGTAATTGCATCATGGGAACGTCTTTGGATGTTGTGGAATCAAAACGACGAAGGAACCGTTCCTTGACATAGTACAGAAGGTTTCCTTGTACAGCATATGCTGGTCTTTCACGCTCCAATTTAAAGACAATCATACCACTGTCGTGACCTGAAATGTCAGACAGAGTTTTGAATTAGTTAAGCTTTTTGATGTGGGGTCAAATTGCAGTCCGGCTCCTGGCCGAGTTCGTGTTAGATGGCGTATATAGCATTAAAAACTTTCGTTTTTAGGAACTGCAACGCGGCTACATGCATATTAAGTAAAAAGTTTGGTATGAGCTGCGTTGTGAAAACGAAAGATTGAGACTAAGATTATATTTGTCTCGCCGGCACCTGAATCGAAGGTGTGAAAGGGCCTTTAATCAAAATGGGCACATACCTGCTGCAAACAGGTTAAGGGTAGGATGAGCGTTCACAACCCAGAAACGATCATGTTCTCGTCGGAATGTGTTTAGGCAAGATCGCTTGGACATGTCCCAGACTCGGATGCTCTTGTCCTCTGAGTTGGTAATGATCAGTTCCTGTCTCGGGTGGAACAATACACATGAGACGTTGTTGTAATGACCTCTACACGTGTCTACCTCCCAAGCCTTGGCATCTGGAATTTAAAAAAAATCTTATTAGAAATAAAGATGAATAAATTAAGTTTAAAATTTAGAATCACAATGACGGCTTTTTGTTTTGTTTTCAACGATTGATTTATATCATATTGGTATTAATTGCTACTAACTGCTACATAACTCACCATTCATTCTCCACAACTTGACATAACGGTCATCTGCTGCTGAAACAATCAATGGCATTGTGGGATGGAAGGCAACCCAGTTTACGCCTCTATCATGACCCTAAAGAATAAGATAAAACATTCAATGCAACTTATAGTATAGATAATAAGGAATAAAATGAGCTATTGTGTACACAGCATACTTCCTAATAAGAAATATTGTCTTTTTCTTGTAGCTAGTTACTATCAAAGTTTCAATCTTTTATATTATAGCAGCCTATTACATCTTTACATATTACCTACTGAGAACATATCAAAAGAAACAAGAAACCTTAGAAATACTTACCTCGAGGACATGTTTAACTGTAGCATCACTTGTTCCAAAAAGGTCAGGTGTAATTGGGTTGCGTAGATGATCATCTAGGCCTGCTGGTCCTGGTGCTACGTTTTTCTTCCTAAGGCCTAACATAAATTCAATAAAAACAATCGTGTCAGAATACAATATATCAAATATATGAAATTACACAAACCAAGTGGTGTTGTGGTGTCTATGAGTGCCGCTTATCTGGATAAACCAAAAATAGCCTATCCCTCTGAAAAGAGGAATACATTACGAAAAGAACTTTAACATATAAATATATATCGCACCCCCGTCAGAAAATGGTATGGTCCATTCCAGAGTGCCAAAAATGTATTGTTTTAGTCATTTCAGATTATTTGCTTACCTGAAATGTCCCATACACGAACGGTTTGATCCAATGAAGCAGACACAACAAGATCCTCAGTTGGGTGAAAGTTTGCACACATTACATAATGATTATGACCAGTCAAGACACTGAAAAAGAACATCACTACAACTGTTAGCCTTTTGAGGGATACATACATTTTAACAGAAACCTGATTTGTCAGTTGTAACCCTACTTACCAAATACAACCTCTAGATTGCCAATTCCAAATCCTGATTGTCTGGTCATCAGAAGCACTCAGAATCCATGGATACTCCTACAAACAAAATAAATAAACTTATTATTTACATGAGGCCTCAGACTTTTGATGTCATATGGAGGTACTATCTGCATATGACAGTTTAGTTTGGACATTTTTCTCAAGTCGTCACACTCAATTTGATTTGATTTGGTCCTCACAAGTCAGAAGGTTTCTAATATCATAGATTTTGAACCCATGCTGTGAATTTCTTTCATCGTTTAAAAGTACACTAGCAAACGTTCAGAATCGCCTGGGCTAACAGAATTAATATGATGGAACGTACATGATGGAAGAAGGTTGTTCTAATGTAGTCAAGATGTCCCAGCAATGTAAACAGGCATCGCTTCATTTTGTAGTTCCACACTTTGATCTTGTAGTCGTCACCTCCGGAAACGAAGAGAGGTTGCTGAGTGTGAAAGCAAATACCACGCACTGGGCCGTCATGCTCATCAAACTTTTCAAGAAGTGTGCACATACGGTAGTCCCAAAGTTGGATTACACCATTGTGAAGACTGGTAAGGATCCATGGTCTGTTCGGGTGAAAAGACAGTCCTGTAGGAAGGGAAAGACATGATGATGATGCAGATGTCGAAAGATGATGACTTGAAATATTAAATTAGGCCACCTAGCTAGGCAAACAAAGCAAAGTACAGTAGGCCTAAGCTTAGCGAATACAGATCACTCCAGCCGCGCTTCAATCCGGCTGCGTTTCATTCCGGTCGCAGCTATGAGTCTTTTACAACCGAAACACGTTTTTTGTAGAGAATCAAAATAAACATTATTTGATTATTTGAAATAAATTAATTAATATTTTACATATTGTTATTAACTATAATTAGTAAGTACGGGTACTGGCAAGATAAAGTGTTATAAAAATAAGGTTTTTAACTAATTTTTAATGTTAATGTAAAGCTATAAAATGTACATAGAAAGAAATTAAATATTGTTATTTAAGCATTAATTAGACGGGTATTTGATTATTTGAAAGGAAAAAGTTAAGTTAAGTTTAGTTTGAAAGAAAAAGCAGTTCCAACTTCTTTGAAAAAAGTAAAATTGTTGCTAATAAATATTCAACTAGGCTAGTTCCATTTAAATTCTTTTTTCTTTTAATTCTTTTTGTCACCAAGAATTTGTTATAACACTGAACAATATAGAAAAACGTAGATATGGGCGCTCCATACTATTAACGGCCACTTTGCACAGGAAGTCGAATTGAATAGCGGCCGGAGTGCATAACATCGCGCTAAACTGATACGGCGGCCGGAGTGATCGGCTTCCAGCTTAGCTAGGTTACACAATCTTTCTTTTTTTGTACTGTTCTTTTCTTTCTGACTAGCCTAGCCTAGCTAGCCTCGTAATAAGACCTTTCGATTTTAGCCTAGGCCTAACTATGCTAGCCTAAAGGGCCTATAATGCCTCTACTAGGCCCTCTAAGACTACTAGGCCATAGGCTGCTATAGACCCTACAAACATTACTTTATTAGGCCTAGCTACTAGTAGGCCCTAGTGGAAGGCCTAGGCCTAGCCCGGGCCTAGCCTAGCTAGCTTAGTTAATAGTAGGTAGCTGAGCAAACATGATTTTTATGCCCTAAAATTACCTTTTACCCTTGCAGACTTAGTTTCAAATTTTGTCAGCATTTTAT
The DNA here is from genome assembly GCF_964355755.1 of Antedon mediterranea. NCBI lineage: Eukaryota > Metazoa > Echinodermata > Crinoidea > Comatulida > Antedonidae > Antedon > Antedon mediterranea. The sequence continues at coordinate 15,091,793 of NC_092677.1, forward strand.
TTATGTTCGCATGTGTCTTTAAAATCTCAAATGCATGAAAATAACGTAATTTTACCAACTTTAACCCGGTGAGTATGTCTAAAAAAACCCACCGATAATATCGCGAGACACGTCACACACTTACACGTGAACTTATCAAAAGAGGGCGGTGTGTAACAAAAAAAACTCCGTCACAAAATATTATTTTTGCTGTCAAAAAAAAATAAGTTTCAAGTGTGTAACAACACGTCGGTGGCGACTGAGCAAGTACGTGGAATATAAATAATGTTACATCACTGGATTTCTTTAAAATTATAACTAAACAATGGTATGTATTATCTTATAATAGTATAAAGTGTGTGTACTTTTATTTACTTAAATTTTACAATTGTATTTTTAGAGTTACAACAAAATATAAAATTGATCGGTTGATCGTCTGCTTCTGCAGTTGAGCACACCGTATGTACTTAGTCTAGTGTGATGCATGCCGCACAAAAGGAACAATGGATAGGTTACGCAACCTCCAGTCTGGAGGAATGTCTGCAGGGGCCTACATCCAGGGCCATATGGCTGTACTGTACTACGTCTGTTGTGTCTGTGTAATGAGCATCTTTTAGTCACTGACTGATGATGTTGCCTATCCAACCTGTGCTTACAAAAGAGAGTGTCTCGGCTACAGTAGTACTTAGAGTGTACTGGTTCATCATCATCCTCATCTTGCCTTCATCAATAAAAACAATTAATACTATGATGAAGAATCAAAGAGTAAACTATGAAATACTAAAGTTTGGACATCTCGGCTCATAGACATAGGTCGATTTACAATGCAAAAGTAGGCTTGATACCACTTTTAGACGCCCTGAGAAGTCTCAGTAGTAGATGTGCTACATTTGCGCGTGCACAAGGAATGTAATGATACACGCTACCGAAATTACTTAAAGTTTGCAAGTAAAAATTATTTATATTTATGATTATATACATGATTGCCGCTTTTTACTTTCACAAATTTGCACTAACTGTAATAGTCTACTTCAGGAAAATGGGGTGATGTATCGTATTAATTAGCATCGTGTGGACGTTCATCCATAATTAATTTTTATTTCTGATGTAACTTTTCATCAGACTACAGTATCATAACTATACTATCATGTTAATTATTGGTTCAGTAGACCTATTGTCAAAGAACCTTGTTCTTATTTGCATTCAAAACAATAAACCAACTAATTTATCTGTTGTAACCTTCAAACTATTTCACTCAAGAAACCTACAAGGTCCATTTAATAGGATCTTTACTTCAAGATATGCACAGAAAATAAATGGTAGCAAAAATGAAACTAACAATTTACTATTACGTTTTTAGATACCGGTAGGCTTAATATGTACAGTAGTTATTCAACAATTTCTGCTACCTTTTCACAGTTGAACAATCCAGCAGCCTATGATATCAATATTATATTGATTCTTTAAAACCTTCTGTTCGAGTTTGCATTGCCATTAAATATTATGTATTGATTGATATTGTAAAATAAAAATGTATTTCAATGATAGGTATGGTGTTGTACGTGTGACACTTGTTTAACCCAAACACTTACAATTAATGCGGTTCAGACAACCTTTTGTCTTTGATATTTCATTCATTCTTACAGTGAACATGAAGCATAATAGTTTAGGCCTATATGCATTGATGCCAAAATTATTCATTACTGCAACAAACAATTTACGTTATTATGCAAAAAAAATGTATTTGCTGCAGTGATAATAGTAACAAAACTGCAGTAGAATACTTTTGACATGGTCCCTAAAGTAATTTATAAATTAAACATAGTTTTGGTTTCAGGTATTATAGGTTGATACTAAACACACCCATTTTTAAAATTATTATTACTATATGATATGATATTCACTATGTTTAGTGTGAATTCCTTACTGTATTTGAAAGACTACTGTTAACATTTTAAAGTTTTGTTTAATTCAAAATGTTACTTTTTTATAGTCTGGTAATTTCCAATCATTAAATCCCTATACTTCCTTTTTCAGTGTACAGAATTGACTCACTTAAAAAATATGTTTCTCAATAGTCACGTTACCTTTGGTAACAACTGTGTTTCTGACAGTAGATTACTACGTTGCTACGTTACGTTTAATAAATAAAACACTTTAGAACAAAATAAAAACAAATTGAGCTTGAGAAATATTTTTACCAAAGCATTGTGACCTTTGATTTTCGCCTTGAATATACCTACCTACTGCTACTATACAGATGAGTACAGTATGTGTGTCCAACCTGTATAAAATCCTTGAGTTTTGCATGATCTAATTTTAAAGATTATTTTTAATTAGATTTGCAGAAAGAATAATTGGTTAACAAGTGTTTTTTTTATTCTGATAAAATTTCATATAGCAAAATTCCAGGATGAGGCACTTGATACTTAGTATCCTAGTTATTAAAATAAAGAGTAGGAACAAAGAACAGGAAATCCCTGAGATACTGTAGTATAAATTATGTCTGTTTTTCCCAGGTTTGTATACCACATCACCTTTTTTTTATTTAAAAAATAAATGTATTTAAAAACTGTTTACTGTTTTATAATAATGACTATTTACAATTTTAAGTTTTGTCTTGCAGCTCTAAAAAGCTCTATTTGTTGAAAAGTTTTAAGAGAAAGTCACAGAAGTTTTAGTTGGCTGATGAAAAATAATACAAGTAATTGGGTGCTCTGAACAAGCTTAAAATTATAAGCTTTTATGATAGAGAAGGGAATGTGAATTGCTCATTTGTTCATTTACTTTATTTTCCATAACAAAATATGTCAGAAAACGACCAATAGATTTCGTAGTATCAAATGAGACCATAAATGAACAATGGTCTACAATAGATAAATTAGATGACATCATCAACTCCCTAATTATGTCACTGTCACCATTATCACTAATGTCACTATCTATACTTACAAATACTGCTAATGTTGCTTAACACTACATGTATCTTATCATTATTTTATTTATTTAATCAAAGTGTAGTGCCCTTTATCTTGTAATATTAATATTATTATTAGATAAGCCATTTCACAACTTACTGTTCAGTTTAGTGTATGTACATATTACCGTTTACCATACAGCTGACAGTGATGTGATCTGTCTGTCATTCTGGAAAAAAAACTATGAATACCTTACAGAATATTATTATATTGGTTCCACCTTGGTTGGTTAATAGGACCTACTCATAACTACCCTGTTTGGTCAATATTGATAATATACAGTAGATAATTTTTTTGTTTAAGCTGAGTAATTTAATTAAAAAATTATTTTCAATTTCTTTTGAAGGAAGAAGCCCACAGAATTGTATTGACATATTGCAATACTTTTGTCTACTTCACTTATTTTTAACTGAGGAATTGAATATAAATGATGCAATGCTCTTTGTCTACAATTTCAATCACTTTGTAGGCCCTTTGGGTGACCTTCTCAATTTACTCATACTGATTTTCTAAAGGGAAAAGACCATGCATTGATACCTCCATGACCTATTAGAAAATTGTTCAGTACTTCCTATATCAATTTCATATTGAATTGTACATAATTATATCATATCTAATCATTTTAGTTGTAATAACTAATAGATCTAGAGTCAAATTAATATATCAGTCAACTTTCATAAAAAAAACATGCTGAAATATGCAAACATTTTGATTAGGTCCAAATATCTTTGCTAAAGTCTATTCAAGATTTCCTTAGTTAGTGAAACAGAAATTTTGGTAAAACAAGGGTCTTTTTACTATTGAAAAGTCTCAAAAGAATGGTTTTCTCCTTAATAACTGGTTTTGGTAGTTTGTTTGTACTAAAAATAAAACTGGTTTCCATCTGTGATTTTTGAGTAGACAGAATCAGTTGTTGTCTGAAATCGTTTTAAAGTGGGTTCTTTTTTGTGGTTTTTTGTGTTACAGACCAATTTCTGTTGACAACTGAAAAGAACGCTCTTAAAACTGTACTCTTTCAATAGAAACGAGCCACTGCATGCAAAAAAAAATTGCAACAGCTAGCCAGTGGAGCAGTTAGTAGCCTTCAACTATGAAGTTTGCTCCTAAATGGAAGAAAATCTTTGATTTGATTTAAACTATTTCAGAACAACAAAAATTACAAAATACAAACAATACACAGTGACAAATTACTAAGGAATCCCTGTATGAAGACTTTTCTCTATGTAACAAAAACTAATTGTATTTCCTTTTAAATTAGGACAGTCATATGAATCAGTAATTCAAGTTTCTGTAATATAATGATGTAATGAAGAAGATAAACAATGAAATGTTTATGTACTTTAGGTACTGTGTGACCATAAATCTCCATGGAACTGCCAGGGTAGTTCCATGTTATGAGTTTTATGTAGGAAGTATTGTGTAATGCATTAAGGTTTAAAGGTTGCATAGACATCACTATTGCCCAATAATATGAACATTTATTGAGTTGTGTATTGGGCAATATAAAGTTATGGTCACACGCACTAGTGTTAACCATGCATGGATTTAAGCTGATTCGAATTGTACTAGACAAGTGACTTTAATGTTTGTGAGATCTGAACTTGACATATGTCCTATATTATTGCATTGTAATTAGTATCAAATTTAGGGCCCTCCTTTGGATCACATTTTGTAGTCTACAGCACTACCGGGCATAGATATTGTACTGTACATAGATATGGCTGATACTTTATGTGGAGCCATTTTCTTTTCACTGCGACTGTACTATTTCTTTTCATTTATTAAATTTAAGTCAAACCTAATAATGCATTTCATGATAAATAATTCAAAATTTTTAATCTCAAGGTTGTTAGAAATATTTGAGTTTAGATTCTTTCTTGTTTATTAAGTTTAGTTTTATAATTTTTTAATAAGTTGGATAAATAATTTATTGCTTTTCATTTTTTCTGTGAAGAAATGCTATAAATTAATTATGATAAGTGCAGTAAACTAGCAATTAGAATATCGCTGTGCTTAAATCATGCATTCAAACCATATTTTGTTTAAATGTAAAGGTCTGTCTACAAACAATGATGTCATACCACTACCATATTAAGCGTATCACTACAGTACCATATTTTGTTCATTTTTTTGTCAAACTAGTTTGATAAGTGTAAACAAGGCTTAAGTAATAGTAATCCTCAAACAATTCTTGCTCTGTTCAATGATAAGTACGAGTTTATATTTTGATCGCTAGCCAACCTGCTCTTCAACCTTCAACCAAATTTCATTTTATTTTTTTGGACTGTAAAAGATATTGTCAAGTATCTTCTTATCTTTTTTCTAGTCTCAATGTTCTTAAAAATGGATTTACTTGTAGATTACCGAGATACTTTGACTCCACTATTGATATTTTCTTTAATTGTAACTTGTTTATTTAAGAAATGTTTTTAATTAGTTTTTGTGCTCTTTTTCGATGTTCTTTTATTTCATGTTTTATGTATTCTTCCAGTCTGTAAATGGCAGGCTCCCCGCTGTTGATTGTGTATTGAAATTACATTTAACAAAAAAGTGAATAAAAAACTGACTTAACTATTAATTTACTATTACAAATATTCTTTTATTTCTTTCAGATGGCTTTTATAAAACTTGCCAGCCAGTGATCTCATCATTCAATTGCTTGTTTAGAAAACTGTTTTTTGGTTTTATAGTTTTCATTCCAATATTTATGTTTGGACATGTCTGGTGAGGGTCTATTGTATCCAAGTATAGCCAGTACTGTGTGCAGAAAATCTGAGCGTCAAAGTGATTCAGAAAGTAGTAATCCAGTGCTACAAACCACGCAAACCGACATGGATTCTTCTGACGAAAAAATGGACTCTGTGATTTGCGATCTTACTGAAATGAACGATTTATTAGAAAAAGAAAATCATGCAGGCATAGTAACACGACCGGCAGGGACCGACGTGGAAAACTTAGCGGAGGATGGTGGTGGTGATCGCAAACACATTATGAGTTCAGTACACACACTGATGAGCCATATAAAACAATTAACAGATGCTACGCGGGATTTAGCGCATGAGGAACTGAGCTTACGTGGTGAAATGGAGCGTGTCGCTGAGCAAGTCGAACAGCAATGTAAACAAGAAAAGATGACAAAGTTGCAGGAAAGCTCCATGTTGATTTTACCAGATGTAAAAACAATCATGCAGCCAGAAGGTGGGAATTTGATTGGTCAGTGCATGTTTCATCAACACCAATGCGATTGCCCACCACAACCTTTGACCTTGCACGTAAACCCCAATACACATATTGGTGAGTTTCCTTTGTTTTTCGTTTATTTCTTTTATTATTACTATCAGAAATTTAGTTATTATTTGTTTATTTTTATATAAAAATATTTCATTTTTACACAAAACATCTTCTTTTAAACTGATATATTTTCTAAATGTTATATATTTTGTTGGCAATTTTTCAATTACTTCCTTTTAAAATTTTCTCTTTTCATCCAAACCCAATTATTTTCTGCTTTTATCACTTAGTAATAAGTGCAACCTTGGTGGCTATTTGCTTGTTTGAATACTAATCACATTTTCCTGGGTTGAAACATATCTCCCTAATAGCTAATGCAATCTGATGCGAACCTGAACTGGAGCTGGTATTTATAGCAGATATGACTTCATGATAAAGATGATCCAAATCATATATGCGGATAACACATGGCTTGATCACTCTCTGAATACTGTACCGCGATAGACAGATTTCAGAATGTGACATTAGGCAAGCACTTTACGTACATTCAGATGTTCACCCAGTGTTTGTGTTTTAATGCTAAACAAGCTAAACCGCAATGTAACTGTGCAGTGATAAGAGAAAAGATCGTTAATTTTTTTTACTTGGTTAAATTTTCGATTGAATTTGATTTTGCATGCTAAGCTTATTTACATTTATGATTGAAAATGTCTTGTTCTATTATTACAAGCCTTTCAGCTGATTCATCAACCTCATTTGCATAAATCTTTAGGTCCTTGTCAAATTGTATGCTTATAATATTCATCACAAATCAATCATTGTACAATGAAAATTAAAATGATATTTTCACTAAGGCACATTGATTTACTGTGTTGTTTAATTCATTTTCAAACTTATGAATTAATGTTGGAACCTTAAAAATCTTCTTATTTTGCTTTTTCAAGGTACTTGAATTTGTAAAGTCCATTGTTTATTCCAAAGTACTATGATGAAAGACAAGAGTTATTGTGAATAATTTTTTTATTTGTAGTTTTGTTCAAAGAAAATAAATAAATAATAATATTCTTCAGTGAGTAATATCTGGGATAGAAATGACGGAAGGGGAGGAGGGGCCAGTAGAGGAAAAGGTTTAGGACGACCAGAGAATTTTAAAGTATTGTTTGAGGAATAGAAACTAGTGTTATTTGATTTTGTTTTGTATGGATCCACCACCGTTGAAGATCTATAAAATGTTGTTCAACAGTAACCAAAAAACTTCTTTTATTGACCATTCATCCAACTAAAGTAATAAAAGTAAAACATCCACTTCAACTGCTTAGTTTACTATTTAATTGAATACTAAAGTTTAATTATCTGTTAAAAGTTTATTATTTTCGTGAGAGCTAGCAATTTAACATAATTTGGATTAAATTTAGATACTAAACTATCAACTTGACAATTAACTTGATAATACAAACTGAAATTTAATTGCCTATTTCGTCAAACAAAGACTGCTTTATGCTGCAGAAAGAAAGCTCTGTCTCTCCTTCTTCCACCTTTTTCCTTCCTCCAAATGGAACATATAATAATAACAACTCTATTTAAAAACGGATGCAACACTTGAATCACCAGATTAATGTGTTTCGCAAGGCTGTTACTTACTATAAACCTATTTACACAAGTTATTATTTACAGTACATATGAATAAAAAACTATATACAAAAAGAGACACAACTGACACAATTAAAAAAAAAAGTTTCCAGTATATGCTGCTACAGATATTACCCATATCAAAGTTGGAGCAGCAATCCACATAAACGAATCACCTTTTATTCTTTCTGAAACATCTATGATAATATGTGCTACAAAATCAAGATTTAAAAATAAGAATTTTGATTAAATTTATTTGAATATTCTTTCATTAATATCATTTTATTACAATATAGTTTATTTAGAGAGATTTTTGATGAGCAATTTAAAATCTACATCATTAAGGCACACATGTTAGTTACCACGGTAACTGATATTAATTAAAGCCATTTACAACTAAAAACGACTAAAAAAAGTCGAATGCATTGTATTGGATAAGAGCTGATCTAGGTAAAGACTGGTCAATATCGTATGATAATTTGACATGGGATTGGCTTTCTACTCTCTACTGTGATATGCATGCATGCTGCTTTAATTATTAGGAGTTATCAGTTGAGTGTGCACGAGCAGGTTAGATGCTGACAGTGATAGCTACAGTATATTTCTTCAACATAATAGCCGGCTTTGGCCTAGCTATAATGTACTAGTGAGTATCATTTTGTGTTTTCAACATTTAGATATTCACTGTATTTTCTATGTGTGTTTTTGTCCGCTTATCTTACTCTATCTCCAGCTCAAGCAAAATGATGCATACATTGACTGGCCCATGCTATTTATATTCCAGGATCATCTTAACCCCTTCTTCAGTGTATATGGTAGCCATCTTTTAATGTTCCATATCCGGAAATAAACTTTCGGTTTTTTTATACGTTTTCTGTTTGACTGTATTCCGATCAAGGTGTAGAATTAAATTTACTTTTTTGCTTTATTTCTGTGCTCTGTTCTGGGTTGACCAACTATCATAGGTGTTAGCACCTGTTTTGTCTTTCCTTTTATATTTGTTTTGTCTCCCTCGTATTGTATATGGCAGAAAATTGAATGAATAAATAAATAAATAAGAAACCGTTAATGGATAACCCATTTATTTATATAAAAATCTTATCCCCACCTAATACTTCTATGAAATTTAATACTCAACAGTACACATTTATGTAATTTAAGAACATGTACAAGATTGATTCTGTACACCAGATGCTATATTGAATTTGCGAAAATGAATAAACAAATCTACTTTGCATGTAATTGACTAAATTACCCACAATTATTAGATTCTAAACTTTGTATACTTGCGTACATTTTTTGTAGATTAAAAATGAAATTAGTCTTTTCATGATCAAGTAAAAAGTGTTTACAGTTATTAGCAGATTTTTTAGTCTTCTGCAAGTGGAAAGTAGCTTACAAAAAGACGGAAAAAATTGTGAAAATGTGAACAACATAGGCCTACTGTAGTCTCTGAGTTTGTAGGATTTGCCCTGGTGTGTGGAGGTTGTACTCAGTGCCTTTAAAATTGTGCCAACTTGGCCATTTCGTGTTTTTCTTATGTTTTATTGTGCCATAGCCATGTTCACATTGAACAACATAAATTTTTTTTTTCTTGGGCTTTGCAAAATTCCACAATGCTGGATTTCATGATTTCAAACAGTGCAACATTCCTATAGTGATCCATATCTAAGGAATCTGCATGAGTTATAAACTAAAAGAAATTAATTATTTAGGTAGCAACAAATTTGACACGTTCAGTGTACAGTGTAATTTACCTTGTTTGACTGTAAACATTTAAGCTAATATTCCATTTGCAATATTATTTTTTTTTCTAAGTGATTAAAATTACATATATATATACTTAGAAAAATTAAATATTAAAATCGGTAGTGAGAAACCATAGCTGAGTGATGCTATGATAAAACTTTTATAGTACTAGTTCACTTTCAGTTTAAGAAAAAGGAAGCCGACACAATGTATAACAATATGAAACTATCAATCCAATTTATTTATGGTTTATTTACAAGATAATGCAAACTATGACATTCCGGCACAACTGATATTTATACTACTGGTACTTGTTATTGTTTCCAATGCTAATTTCATTGTAGCCATTATGGCAATAGAAAGATGTCATCTTGAAGTATAAGAATGAATTTGATGAATTTGAATTAAAGACCATCCCTTAATATATTTCCTCCTTTACCTGTGAAGATAAACATAATAATTTAGATGTAGCTTGTATTGTCAATTCATCTCCCTGTGGATATAAATTATTTAATGTTAGATATGTAATCATCTTTTAAGTAAACATTGAACATAATCATTGCCAATTCATATACTTGTGGATGATATCAATATTCTATTTTAATATTATAGTTCCTCATTTATTACTGGTGTTCACACAAAGCTGTGGTCAATTTACATTAATGTAAATCGAATACAATCTTTAAGGATTAGGGACAAACTATTGTTAAAAACTCATCCCTCTTTAATTTTTTTCCTGAATCTCCAAAAGAACAGAGATTATCTAATTTTTAACATAATAAAGTGCCACTGATAAATTAGAAGTTATAAGGAAACAAATTACAGTGATTTATGTGCTGGTAGTATGTGGGTAGTTGTCATTGACAGTGGTATATTAAAATGAATATTAATATTAATATTAAAATGCATGCGTTTTGTATTTATTATTGCAATGAAATGTTGACACTTTGGCCATGGCAACTAAATGAAATTGGCCCACCTTAAAAAGATAATGTCATTTTTTCATTAATTTCTTGATGTTATGTTAATTATATTTCGGTATCTTTTCTTCATCAACAAGTATATACATAAAACAATTCATGGCAGTATAAACTGAATTGCGAACTAAGTAGTTAAAAACATTATACAAAATATACAGAATTAAACAAAATGAGCAAAATGAAGATTAATACAATAGTTAAGTTACGGTACATAGTCAATTAATTAGTAGAAAAATATCTTTAAAAATATACAATGTTTAAATATATAAAAATAAATAAATATAGAAATATAAATATATAAATATATAGTTTTCATTTTCATTCTTTTTCGTTCATTCGTTTAGTAATTTAACCATTGATGGTATAGGGGAGCATTGGAATCGTTTAGTTCTACATTTATATTCTTTGTATTTAAGTGTGTTTCGCATATTCATGTTATGTGTTTTATTGTTTAGTGGCAGATTTAATATAAAAGTGATAGGACTATTACTGAACTGAGTCACCTAGCTAGGTTACAGTACACATATGCAGACCAGTGGTGAGGCGGATGTTTGCTAAGGTTGAGAGGTTCTGAAAAGAGCTATATAATGTATTCCTCCAACCCCGCCACCTCTGCCGTATAGTGAACAGTCACAGAACTGCATTTAATACACGCGGTACATCTGGCTAAAAGCCTATTTCAATGGAGTACACAGGTGGTTCCAAATCTTTTTGTGTACTATTTATTCATTTTACCCATTCAATTGTTTATTAATTGCACCTTTTGTTGAAATTTATTAAAAATTATTCTGCTTCAATGATTAAAATGTAAACAGACAAAAAATGTAAAAAGCAATAAAAAAATATAAATATGGATTGTATGTGGTTTTTCTGTGATATTGCCTGATATGAAATGAATGTGTTAATTAGTATGTATAGTCTAGTCACACTATTAGAGTTGATCTTGGTGAAATACTGTGTAAATAATGACTGCTTTACTTACTTTAGAGCCTTGTCAAGTCTAATTAAAATCTATAGTGTTGTTTTTGTTCATTTTTTTTATTGCCAGCTCAGATAATCTATGTATACATTTTATTACGCTCATCACAGTCTAGAGATGATCTACTTGATTCATTTTTCTGTTATAATATTAATAATCACCAGCTTTGTTAACAATGAAATATGATTTTTTTTCACTGTCTTACAAAACATACAAAAAGAATTTTAAAAAAATTTTAATGAAATTCATTGCGTGTCTTATAGTAAACATTAAATATTTCAATGGTAAATGTGCAGTATGTTTATTGGAAAACTAATGAGATGGTTTAATGGTAATTTTGATTGAAAAGTTTAATCATGAATAAACAGTGAAAATGCGTGCATATTGACCTCGGTTATAGATGCTTTCAGATAAAAAGCTCTTGGTTCAAATCATGGTTTAGTTTGGATATTCTTTTATGAACGATACATTTCTATTCCCAATGACCTTGTATTTTAAAACAGTTTTATCTTTACATTTGTATTTATTAAATGTTTATTTTTCTTATACTACAGTATGTGCATCATTTGCCTCTACTTATCAAGCATCCTCGTCTTCCTCCCTTACTTGTTTTGACCCTTCCTTCATTTGTTCTTCCTCCATTCTAGTTGTTTCTTCCTCCCTTTATTTGTTCTCCCCCACCTTTACTTATATTTATCCTTCCTTCATTTGTTCTTCCTTCCTTCATTTGTTCCTCCTTCCTTTATTCTTCCTCTCTTTATTTGTTTCTCCCCCTTATTTGCTCCTCCCTCCTTCACTTGTTCCTCTTTCATTCATTTGTTCCTCCCCTCTTTACGCTTTATAGTCCTTATCCGAGAAGACTCGTTCTACCACCAGAACCATGGAGTGAGTGAGCCTCGAACCCATGCCGATGATATGGCTACGTAATTACGGTTCCACTGTCTTAACTGCTCGGCCACTCACTCACTGCTCTTTGTTTTGATATTTAATCACTACCTTTGGGATGTACACCACGGCAAGGCTTTGATCTATTTTGCACATTAAACTTAGCTTAATTAACACATGCCAGTAGATAATAATTAATGTGCTAAGACTCATAATGTTAATTGTTATCAACAAAGAATGTTATGTAATATTATTTTGAACTTCAGTAGTAAGTAAATTTAATTACGTTGAGTTGATGAAGATGAAGTGATGGCTTATCGCTAAAAGTTGGATTAAAAAAGCATATCTGCGGAAACGAATAATGTATTTTAAGTATTTGTAATTTACCATGCAAACATTAGTTTTAGCATGAGCTCCACCACATCTAATGCAATAAATGGTTTGACCTTTTCAATTTTACGATATGATTTTAGAAATTTATTTTTAGCACAAGCTTTTAAAATAGAACATTCACCTGTTTAGTAATGTGAAAATGATGTTCAGAAAAAGTATAGCACAATTTGATTCGTAACCAAACCTTTTCACAATGATGAGTAAAGTATTAGTTCTTAAAAGCATATTGAGTCATTTAGCTGATATTGTACCATAGATATGTAACATGCAGTGTACATGTGGAAGACATGCGCACTGCGTACGCAATTAGGGACTTTACGAAACACAGCGGGAAGCCACATGACGGTGCTCATGAATAATTTATGCATGAGCTTTAACAAAGTGGGCGCAGCTTAGCGTGAAATCCGTCATCTTAACTTTTTGAGGACGATAAAGTTGCGATTTTCCTGTTTGCAAGGAAGGAATAGAAATAATTTATATATAACCTTAAATATACAGTTCAAATTACACTTAAACGTAGATTTTTCAAAACTCTAAATAATATTTGAACTTCCAATTTAATTGTTAATGAAATAACATTTTTATTGGGTTAAAATGACTGTGAGCGGCGTTTTAATTTCGAAGCCCTAGCTAGACCTATGCTATCACCAGAGTCAAGCGATTCAGAAGGGTCCCGCGACACGAGACAGGGGAGGGATCAGAGAGAGAGATACTGCTGGTCGTCGTCTCAGTGTGCGTAACTGATAAAACGGCTGTGTTGACTGTATATGATTTTACGCTCTAGCGAACACAGGATATTCGTCGTCCTCCCATAACCGTCGTTACTGTAGGTAGACAGTTATATAAGTATATCAATTTGATAGGCATGTAGAGTTCATTCAGGCTTAGATTTACCCGGGAAAGTTGGTGACATAACTACCAAGTTATTTGACACTTGAACTTTTTCTGTGTTTAATTTTTTTTTTTAATTTTTACCTAATTGTCAACATCATCACAGTATACATAAACATGATAAAGTAAAGAAAATTAAAAAATTGAACTGGAGTGTCCAAGATTGGGGCTACCCTTCGATATGGAGTACTTTGATTTTAGTTGGAGGTCAAAATCATTGAAGCATGACTTTCTTATCATATGCGTCAAAAACGAATCTTGTACCTTTAGCTGTTGTAACGAATAGAATGTCAGTATGAAAGAAGTGGCTTCCACTAAATCTTTACTGAATTCAAACATTGAGTTGAATGATAAGCAAGCATAACTTCGTAGGTCTAAACAGGTCCTTAGTTTATAGTCAAACCATGCTAAAAAGCTAACAGCTGTTAACCAAATACTGTAACTAATAAAACTGTTCAGTTTGAAATCACATATGTACTTTTGTAGTTCCGTCTCTGGAAATTGTACCTGCATTATTTGAACACAATGTATTAATAGTACGTACTTCTTGTTTATTGTTTATCTATTATATTTAATAAATTACTACTGCTTTCCATAAACTTACTGGTAGTATATTTATTATATTCTTAACAAATATTTAACAGCTTTCCTATATTTAACAAGCTCTTGTTATAAATATACCAATGATATTGTTTTCTCCATGAAACAATCCTGGTAGACTGACACCACATGTACATATTTACCAAATAAGACAGTTGTTTACAGAAATATGATATCATAAATAACTAATTATGAAAATGTCCAACAGCAAATGTCAAGTTTAATCTAAAACAGATGCAGCTCTCAGCCTACTATTGTCATGGTTAGAACTCGATGGATTTAGTAAGAGCTTATAGTGACCTAAATACTATTTACGGTAATACCAGCTCTATTAGTTTGCAGACAAATTTTAGCATAGAAAATAAAAGCTATTACATTTCAAGATTCTAAACAATCATATTGTACATAATATAATAATATTTCAATTTATTTATTTCAAAACCCAAACCAACGGCAAAATTAATTTTCAGTTGAGGAAATAATTGCGCTTTATTATGATCATTAAACACACATGACATCTCCTTCCTACATTTTAAACAAAGCCATTTGTTTTAACAACCATATTAACATTTCCTTTTATCACAATTGATAAGAAAAATGAATGTTTTATTGGTTTATTTATTTACCTAGCAACTTTGACTTTGACAATGACTTTGACATCTCTGTTTAACCAAATTAGGCTGATCCTTTTCTTAGAATTTATCTTAGAGGGGCAAAAATAGATTTTCTCATTGCTTTTTATTTGCAGATTCATGGTTTAGCAGTCTATTTCATTCCTAACTTACCTGGATAAACAGACAATAGCCCTTTCTCTCCCAGACGAGAGCATTTAATACTTTTATACATGGAGTAGAACATAGATGTACATGTTGATTTTCTAACGTTGTTCAAAGTTGCAAAATTTCTAACAATGTTTACAAAGCTGAATGTGTAATAGAACCATTAAATATCAGTTTTCCGTTTAATAGAGATAATACCGAATCAAAAAATATTTATATTTCAACTTTTAACTGAACTCATACTTACAATTTATTTTAAGGTTTTTCTTTTGAGTTCCATTTTATTTTTATTGTACTGCTTTTTTATGAAATAGATAAAGATAAAGATTGAATAAATTGCTACTTATTGCTATTTATGATGATTTGGGAGGGAAATTGGGTACTGTGTATGAATATTTCCTGTTGTTTGTTTCAGATCATGAACCTAAGGGGATTGTACCAGTTGCCACTGCCACCAACGGTGTTCTCAAGAAAGTCGACAACCGAACAATGGAGGCACAGAAGTTGTCACATCTACCAAACAGAAATCCAGTATCATTAGAATTCCGCAATATCTCTTACTATGTAAAAGAAGGTGGATTTATGTGCCGAAACAGAGGTAAGGAATTGGTTTACTATGACTATTCTCATATTAATTCCTTAATTTTAATTCTTGATTACATGTGTTGTCATTTTTGATTTGTTGTATATTGGCCAATAAATGCCGTTGAAGCAGCACGTTCATTACTATCTGCTGAACTCTTATCATTCATTTAAACAACTTAACAATTTTAATTAATTATATATTATTACATCATTTAACAAGTCTTAGAATTATTATGTAAAATTGTATTAATAGGCATGAATGGTCTGATTTCATTTTAAACACAGGAAACTTATATAGCATCTGCAGTTTTATCTGTAATCTCAACACATCCCCATCTTAAAAAAAAATCTTAATGACCTTCGATTTATATTCTTTATTGTGCAATATTTATATTAATCCGATAATTCAATCAGATTTATTTGTGGTAGAAGTACTGATAATATATCACTTTATCTTGAGGTATATCGCTTTTGTTGTCTAATCGAATTGAAATGATTGATAATAATTGTTCTACAATTTCTTTCCTGTCCATATTGCCTGGATAAACTAATAATAGCCTTCCTTTTTAGAATCCAGAGTTATTTATCTTTATTATTAAAGATACTTTCACACTGGGTTGTTAACAAATGGAAACATTCAAGATTCAATGTTCATTTGATAGCAGTACTGTTTCAATGCACATCATTATTGATCAAGAGCAATTTTAAAACCTGTGAAGAGGCCTCACAGAATCAAGACTTTTGCCCTCTCAGTCACTGACCCTTTTAATTTTTAGTTGCCTACGTACATTTTTGGTTGCCTCAAGACCGAAAACTATTTAAAACTGATATTTGTCTGCGTTTGTCATTGTTGTCTAAAAATTTGATACATAGGCCTACAGTCTGTAGTAAGAGACAAATCTAAAAATACATGCTCCCTGTGAAGAAAGGTTCTGGTTATGATTTACAATTGTATTAATAACATTGCCAATACATAGGTCCAAAATGATCATTGATGTATTTTTAGATTTTCCTCTCAATCTCCACTCCCATTTCCCCCTACAGTCTTCACGCGCCTTTCTCCGTAGTCTCCACTCCTCTTTCCCCTTACAGTCTCCACTCCTCTTTTCTCCTTGCAGTCTCCACTCCTCTTTCCCCTTACGTCAGTTTCCACTCCTCTTTCCCCTTACAGTCTCCACACTCCTCTTTCCCTCTCAATCTCCACTCCACTTTCCCTATACAATGTCCACTCCCTTTCAAACCCTGTTGGTAGAAAACCTCAAATAGTGAAACAATAAAGGAATTGTTTAGTATTCAAACCACAATCAACTTGTATGATGCAATAAAAAAAAGAATTCAAAGAAAAATAAATCTGTCATAATTACATCAGTAGGAGAAAATGTAGTGTCTACTTTAGACATCATCAAGTAGATTGTGCAAGAAGGTCACAAGGTCAAGTTAAATTGATTTGATTTGATTTGATTTATTCAATATCGGCTCAATACAATTACAACAGAATACATAAAAAATATAATGAAACAAAAAGCCAGGATTGTCACAAGCAAACCCAATCACTGTTTAAAGACTTTCCTTTAACATAAATAAAATATAATATAAATATAAAATAAATGACGAGAAAAAAATTAATTAATAAAAATTGCACCAATAGGATGTTCTGATATGTCTAGATACCCATTGTATATTTATATTGCTTTCTCATGCTTGTGAATATATCTTATTTTACAATTTACATTGTATTCTGATCCAGCTTTCCTTAATTACAGCTCTATCCCATTGGGTTTGGTAATACTGTAACGTGTTTACAATAATTGTGGAGTACCTCCTGTGTATGTTGCAAATTGATACCACTAGGTTTTAATATGATGGTCTACATTGTAATGTACTATATGTACTGTACATCCAAATAAACTCATTAGTGAGAGTTTGTTTTCTTTGTCAGATTAGGTATAACAGAATAAATAAATAAAAAAAATAAATATAATTTTTTTCATGTTATTTAATGGACCAATTACATGTGTTATCAGACCTTGTATCAAATAAAATAACATTCAGTTGCCTGCTGTGTTGTCTCGAAACATGCCAATTAGTTGCCTAAGCTACCAATACCCGGTGGGTGACAGTTTACTGAAATCCATATTTCTGTTTAAAATGTGTTTAAAAAATATAGTCTAAAAACAAAAATTGAAGGTGTTTATTAGCTGACAATGTTAAAATATTTATTATTTTGTTATGACTTATTTATGAATACTCTTGTTTATTGCATGTTCTTTTAACCTTGTAATCAATGTCCTATTTCAGTTTACAAATTATTGCCAAGGTTTCATATATCATTTCCAGACTACTAATTAAAGGCCTTTGCTTGATTCACCTGCAAGATATACCTTGGGTTTACCAGCTACCCTAGATCTAGGGACCGAGATAATCTATCTCTAGATATAGATATTTTAAGTAATATATTGGCTAACCTAATATTAACAATTATGTGATAGTCTATGGTATGGTGTAGGTTTACATGTTAATTACAAAAACATTTGCATCAAGTAGAAAAATGAATATTATGATATCTATGCAATTTTGATTGTCATGATGTTATTGTTATGCATACAGTAATAATTTATCAAGCAAGTACAATTATTTGTTATTTAAATACAAACACATTACATACATTATTGAATTTGTATAGTTGGCAGAATAAACAGTAATTATATTTTCTTTTACTGCAGTAACTACATTTTTACTGCAGTAATTTGTGTTTTTAGTTTGATTTAATGTTAAAGGTATCACTGCAATAAACAGCGAGTATGAAGCAAGAAGCTTGCTAAATAATTGCATGTAACTGTATAGTTACTTCAGTAACTGCAGTGGAATAATGTTCCCTTAATATCTTATTGTACTTTGTTACGATTCCATGGTGATCAGGAGAATAAGGGATTTTTAAGTACAATCTTACAGACCAATCAGTTTAAAAAAAAAAGTATCTTAATCTAGGCCTACACACGTTATTAATTAACCATCTATTCGTTTATATGTTGCAGGCAATAAGACAATATTGAAAGGGTTATCTGGCCACCTAAAACCAGGAGAACTTGTGGCTATCTTGGGCCCCTCAGGGGCAGGCAAGTCAACATTTATGAACGTGTTAGCTGGCAGCAAGTATGTCTTTCATTATTTACAAGTTAGAATAATTTGCTTTTGGGGCACATTATTATTTCATTGATTGTGTGATGTATGATAATAATAAACATATTCATATTTGTACATTGTAGGACACAGAATATGCGTGGTGATATTCTTGTTAATGGGAGACCACGCGATCAGAGCAAGTTCCGTAAGATCTCATGCTACATCATGCAGGACAGTCATTTACTGCAGCATCTGACAGTAATGGAAGCAATGATGGTGTCTGCCAACCTGAAACTCAAATCTACAGTACCAACTCCAGATAAAGAAATTGTGGTACGTTTACACATGCATCATTCATCATCATTTATTGTCATGTATCATTGTCTGAGCATAGAGTATCATCAATAACATCATCACCACTACCATCATCATATTCATCATCATCATCATCATCATTTAGGCCAATCACTATGTTATCATTGTTTCGGCATACAGTATCATTAATAATATCATCATCATTTATTAATATGTAATTATCATTGTTTCATAATTCAGTATTAATACAATCATCATCATTTATTGCCATGTTATCATTGTTTCAGCATACATTATCATCAATAACATCATCATCATCATTTATCCCTATGCTGTTATTGTCTCGGTATACAGTATCATTAATAATATCATCATCATCATCATTTATTACTATGTAATTATCATTGTTTCATAGTTCAGTATTAATACAATCATCATCATCTATTGTCATGGTATCATTGTTTCAGCATACATTATCATCAATAACATCATCATTTATCACTATATTATCATTGTCTCCGCATACAGTATCATCAATAACATCATCATTTATCACTATGTTATCATTGTTTCAGCATACAGTATCAATAACATCATCATCACTATGTTATCGTTGTCTCATTATTCATTATTATCAAAGCATCATCATTTATCATCATGTTAATATGTGTGCCTCCTTCATTTTTATCAACAACATCATTATCATCATGTCATAAAATATTTTTATATCATTTTTATATCATCAAGGTGGAAGAAATAATGAGTCTGCTGGGACTGCTAGAATGTGCCAAAACGAGAACGAGTAACCTTTCAGGCGGTCAACTGAAGCGGCTGTCTATAGCAGTAGAATTGGTTAACAACCCGCCAATCATGTTCTTCGATGAACCTACCAGGTAATAATAACAATTTTATTATAGGTTGATTGTGCCAAAACTTAATGTCATTTTAATGGATGCTACAATAAAATGTAACTTTAATGTCTGATTTTACCTAGATTGGTGGTGGATTTTTCTATTTGTACATGGGGATGTTATTTCTTGTTGAAATGGGGTTATCTTGTCTACCAAAATACACCTAAGCTTGAGTACCATAATACCACAGTTTTTTATTTTTATTCAATCTCTTTTAGAAAAAATAGATTGACATATTTTTTACCATTCCTTTGAAAGTCGTGGTAAACAATTTAAATCACCTCCCATTGGGCACATTGTGAACCATGGAAAACATAAGGTCACAGCATTGGCAGTTGATGTTTTGATTTTTAATATTTGGTCAAATTTGTTTTCTTTCTTAATTTTGCTTTCATATTTGATAAATTGTGTATGATTACACACACAAACAAATAATTGCATAAAAATGATACAGTATATTAAACAAAATGCACTTACTGCAGTAACTGCAGTAGAATAACATGCTCCATTAGAAAATATTAAAAAGCTATTCCTGATTCTACTGAGAATATATTATCGTTTAACTATTGAATTGGCTACTGATTGTTTATATATTGATTTTCTTGTTGAATTACCCTGCAGCAATAATGAATACAGCACAGTTTACAAACAATTTGAAATAATACCTACATATGCAATTCTATTTCTAGTTCAAATTATTTTACTCAAGTTTGTGAAATTTGCGTCATAAATTTTCAGTATGACATTTAAGTCTGGTTAGCAATGTATAGGAAGCTGAATATTCACATACTTTAGTATTTTCTATCTTCGTTGACGTCACAGTATCGTGCCATTTCCAATCGCATCGCAAAAAAGCAGTTGTTATACTTGAGAGATTACATAGCTTGGAATAGCCTTTCATAATAACAATAATAATAATACTGTTAATAATTTTATTAAATAAAAAAAGAAAAAAAATTATAAAAGCTGAGGATCTTCAAACTGAAATCAGATTTTTTCAACTGAAATCCTTTAAATTTATTGTTTAGAGAGAGTTTTAAATTTTTGCGACAACTTGGACCAAGTTATAGTACAACTTACAGGTTTATCAATTTGTATACAAGTGGAAATTTAGTAAAGTACAGTAGCATTTAAAAAAATAAATAGAATTGAGAATTTCTTGATCTTTTGGTTGTGATGTTATTCTACAATCTTCCCATCAGTAGCATAAAAACTAAAATATCACATTCTTAGCTCTACGTTATTTTCTTTTTGGAATCACATGGTGTACCTCAAATCTTTATTTTACTAATTGTTTATTTGCCATACAAACCAATATTGTGAGATATTAGATTAGAATTCAGATCAATTATTTCTTTAAGCGCAGTAAAGGTATCACATGATATCATGACATCACAGTTTGTATTCTAGTTGGATGGTGTTAACGTGATTCACAACTAATTCAAAGCCAACTTTAGGAAAATATTTTAAATTAATAGGTTAATCTAGGTATCTAACACCCATTATCAAGCACTTTCCAAGTGCGAATTATTTTTTTTAAAGGTTAGAGTATTAATAAGCACTAGCAAATCAATAACTTGATGCTGAAATGGGTTCCGAACCAAATAGCAGTCAGATAGATCAAATAAACAAGTAGTACACATGCTGAAGATTTAATTATGTATAATTATGTTCCTCGAGTATTGAACTCATGACGGCGAACGTTGTGTTGTTTTGATTTGAAATTGCGTTATGTAGTTATTAACTCAAATGAACTTAAGTGCATTTGAAATTGCATATGAAGTTAATAATATAAATATTAAATAGGATGCAATTACATGTAAATTTATATTCTTGGTATATGGTTGTAGTTTGGTGTAGCTCTGTGTGTTATGCTTGGATCAAAAACCAGAGAGTAGCTGAATAAGCAATCAAATTTAGAATACTGTATATTACAAAAACATGTAGTAATCGGTAAATATCATGAAATAAGATCAAAATTGTTCAAGCACCACTGGAGTTTAACTCCATGATATTGGTTAAGATGGGATATAGCTGTAGGCTATGATACGCTAGCCTTACTCCAGAGTTTAAGAAAGAGAGAGATTAAGAAAAACAGAATTTAGTTTGTATACTGGAATTGGTATGTTCAACAAAATTAAGAGACTCTTTAGGAAGATAAAGTTGTTGTATGCAACATTATCTACTGTTAGTTCACTGTGGCAGGGCCTTAGCCACCAGTACGGTTGGTAAGATTCAACCGTACCACTTTTTCACACTTATTTCTCGTGGCTACATCACTGTGTGGTATATAATTACCGGTACCTAATATCTACAAACAGTACTTTAATTATTTCAAAATTTGTCATTTTTATCAACAATAATAACTTAATCAAAATCCACACTACACAGGCAACTGTGCGTTTTCGAATTCAGGCATTATATTCTGCCATGCAAGTGTTACAATAATTGCTATTCTTGCATCGTAAGATACATACACTAGTAACTGTATAAACGATGGAATCCAAAAGCAATTAACCCTAAACCATTATCCATAGCGATCTTGCACTTCGAATATTGGAATATATTGAGGTTAATCTTGCTGTACAATAATTATATTCATTGTATTATCACATCATAACAAATTATGACCTTTTTACTGATGGATACTAAACAAAATGATTATTGTTATTAGCTTAATTTCAATATTTATGAATTTGTGTATATTTTCCAATTTTAATGAGTGCATTGCAAACCTATTATATTTTCCCCAGCAACATTATAGATTTTGTTCATAAACACTCCTGAGTATTTAAAATGTTACATTTATCAGAGGTGAATATAAGAGATAATGTAGTGGTTGAGAGTTACTATGGCATTCATTGTCTTCTATTTTGTATTTCTGCTTCATTATCTTCTTCCCAAATTTTTTCAAACAGACTCGCCACATTCGAAAGTACAATGGTTGTAATATATAAAAAAAAACAAAATTGGTTAATTGTTAATAAAATGAATGTACTAATAACTGTACAAACTGAACATTTTATAATGTGCTTACATCACTCCTGCTAACAGAAATCTCATTCAAATTATTTTGAAACAGTCCACATAATATGAGCAATTACTTTAACAAAATTAACTAATGTATAAAGATACTATAGGATGAACGAGGGATTTAGATTGGAAGTAGAGATCTTGACAATCCCAAAAATATTATAAAATTGTACTAGAACAGAATTATTACTATTTATTTAATTTGGCACAACCTGAGAAATAAGCAAATAAAATAATACCCCAACAGAAAAAAAAAACAAGAGAGATACTGTACATAAATTCATGCTGACATATCCCTATGGTATAACCAAATAAAATAATACTCCGGTAAAATGTGCTTTTGAATGGGAACAGTGATAGTGATGTACAATGCACAGTACAATGCACTCGGTATATTTTATCTTCAAACACACAACCATATGGATTGGACCATTCCGTATTCCCACACATATGCCATCTTCAAAAATCAATTGTATACAACTATTCAGGAGTCTGTTGTCTGTTTGTTGATTTATTGATATTTGCATGTCCACCATTACAATCGACTTCTCAGTATAACATTATTGATGAAAGCTAACGTTTTATAGACGTTAGCTTTATTTATAGTACTCTAAAACTATAAATAAATGAAACAGCTAGAGAAAAATGTCATTTAACATTATTTATAACCAAATATAGAGGAAGCGAGAAATTAATAATACAATATGTATTGTTATTATTGTGTTTTGACGTTAATATTGTATTATCTTTAAGGATTGTGTCAAAATATAGTCACTGCAGTAACTGCAGTAGAATGATTTTAACATGGTCCCTTATATTTTGGCGTCTTTAAAAATGTACATCAGCTTATAGTCTAGTTTCTATGACATGTAATAGTGATCCTAAACATAACTGAGTGTTATTGACTTGTTATTAATGGTTTTCATCTACTTTGTCAATGTTCAATGAAATCTGTATTTATTTTGATGGTTGAAATTTAAAGATACACTGTTACTTTCTTTAATCTTCATTACAACTAAAATAAACAATACATTTTCATTATAGATATTGTAATGGTAATTGATTGATCATTTTATTTCAGAATAACAAAATTCCATATCCAACAATTACAATACAAAAAAAAAACGAAAATCGCACTAAAATACGATTTTCTTCCATTAGTGAAGATTTGAGATCCCAAAATCTTTGTCTACACTATCAAACCATATATGGTAGTGCTATGCTTAAATATGGTAGTGATATGACAGCATCATATCCATATATGGGCACAGCCGCAAACCACATTTTTTTGACACATAAAGTTTGATAGTGTAGACAAGGCTTACAGGTATATGGAAAGTGCAAGATCATTTTCACTATTAACAACCTTTTTTTTTCTTCTTATTTTGTATTTATTAACTTTACTCAATTTTCACAAAAAGGCTGACAGCCAATTGAAGAGATTGCAACTTATTAGAGAAAATCTGAAAACATTTATGAAAAACATGTTTCTGCCGAATAAATCAAGTAATCATAATGCTCTTATACAAAACATTAATGCTAAGCTTTAAGAATAAATCCTTTGTTGCTATGACAATTAAGTAAAGTACAGTTCAAAAATCGAATAAGATTTTAAAACTTTGAAAAGTTTTATATTATGTGGGTTAAATTTTAATATTTTCCTACTATGCAGCTCGTACAAACGCCTAGAAATTTAAACTGAATTGTGAAACAAAATGTAGTTTCTACAAATAGTTGACATGGTCGCTATACTCAATGCTATAAGCATCTGAACTATGCTACAGGCTATAATGATTCACAAATAATTTATATTAAATTTCATTAAAGCAATCAGAACATTTGCTCATTAAATGACGCAGCCGTGTGTTGCAATCCTATTTTTCTACATACTGATTTAATGTCATTTTACACTGACATATTATTTCAGTACAGTTACGCAATTATGATAATTATAGAAGATGATGATATGCGACATTTTCCGCATTACATGATGAATGAAATCAAACGAGCATTGTGAAAACAGATGAAACTGTCTGAATGACGTACTGATTCAAACTAGCATTGTGAAAACAGATGAAACTGAATGACGAACTGAGGCATATTTTTTTTCTATTTTCACATAAGATGTCAAGATATTATAATTGTTAGATTACATAATATGAATTTGTGCGTTAACTAAATCCTAAATTGCTTTTCTATATGTTATTGTAATATATTGAAAAGAGTATTTAATCTTTAAGTAATGTGTACCAAACCGTTTGAGACAGAAAGGCGTCTCCTCCAGTCAATATATATTTAGAGACCGTGTCACAGTTATTGTACTGCAGTAAACTAATGCAATTATCAAGCTTTTTTAGTAATCATACGTACTACAATGGCTCATACACACTGAAGAAAACTAAAATCATTTGTTACTGTAGTAACAAAAAATGAAAATACTGCAGTAACTACAGTAGAATAGTTGAAAAGGCCTCCTTAAATATAAGTAATACATTAGACACAGCAAAACGGAAATCACATTTTCCTATAATGCATTAGAATAAATTATATTAATAATATTGAATAAATTCTTGTCATCTGTAAAATGGAAGTTTATTATGTATTGATTCGGTTAGAATGAATTTAAAATCATTAAAATAGTTTTTGGATATAAACTATGAACATTATGTATTTAAAAAACAAATACCTCCTAAATTTGGAGAAGCAGAATGAAGAGTAATCGAAAATGTACAAAGCATCAAATGTTAAAAAAGGATTAAAACTAGTTTTAATTTCTAGTCCTTATCCGAGAAGACTCATTCTACCACCTGAACCATGAAGCGAGTGACCTTCGAACTCTTGCCAGTGTTATGTTTACATAATTATGGCCACTCAATCGTAATGTTATTCTAATTTTTGTATTTATATTATTTGTCCGTTTTTTCTTGCAGTGGTTTGGACAGTTCATCTAGCTTCCAATGTATTTCCCTACTCAAGTCTCTAGCTCATGGTGGTCGTACAGTCATCTGTACCATTCACCAGCCCAGTGCAAAACTCTTTGAAATGTTTGATAAGGTATAAATCATAAATTAAAATTTCTTATTAGTTGGCAAAAGCACTTCACTTAGTTTCTGAGTGCTTTCATTATTTTATTTTCCATATTCGACCTTGTATAATCTCATGGCATCTGGCCAAGCACCTTGACAAGATTTAGGATGGGATTAGATATTGAAAATTAATAATTATGCCCATGGCTTATTATAGTTTAACTGAACAAGATCAGTTAGCCTTCCTCAGGTCAAGCCTTGTGTCTCAATAATATGCCAAAGTATTATGGGGATTAAGGGGAGATATTAGTAGGAGATACCACGATATCTCTCCATCCAGGTGTATAAATGGGTACCCTTTTAGATCAAGGCACAACTTTGCGCTGATTACTAGCCGCATTGTGGGAGTATGTTTCCACATGTTCGATAAAAAAAAATGGCCGGGGTAATAATGTGAAGCACTTAGAAGCATTGTGCAATTAAGCACTATATAAGAACAAATATTATTATTATTTCCATATTTGTGAGATGTTCATGAACATGATCATTATCATCATCAAATGATCAGAATGATTATGATGCAATAGTAATCCATCATCTATAAATCATTAGGTTGTGCTCAAACAAAACATAAATAAAATAATTTATTTCTACTTATTTTATTCATTTAGTTGTACATCCTTGGTGAGGGTCGTTGTTTATACTACGGATCTGTGAGGTCATTAGTCCCGTACATGAGTTCCCTCGGGTTCACATGTCCGCCCTATCATAACCCAGCGGACTTTGGTAAGTAGATAATTGTCTTATATGCAACACTAGTTTGCATTGACAAATTAGTGTTGTCAATCTGTTAATTACTTTAATCAAATCTTGTCTCGTTAAATTTTTGAGAAGATTGTAGATTGTTAATGTTGTGTTACAGCCAATCAGCAACACGATATTTTAGTATGCAGTTTTAGTTTGTGTAATCTACACATTTAGTAGTTACCTTATATGTGCATATTATTTCATAGCATAACATTTTACAAGGTATAATTGACAGTTATTTAAGTTATATATGTTTTGATTGCACTGTGATATAAACTGTATGATTTTTACACCTACTACAAAACAATATACATTTTTTTCTGAATTCTTAGTGATTGAGGCAGCCTCTGGTGAATATGGTGATGCCGTCATGGCAATGTCAAAAGCCGTGCACGATGGCGTTTGTGACGAGTACTGGCGAGCCGATCAGGAGAAAGGTTGTGACTTGGGTAACCTTGCAGCAGCTGGCTCTGCGTCGTTTCTCAAGGCTAATTCAAACCTGTCGCTAAATGCGATCAATGCCGCTCACAGAATAAACGGGAATGGTAATCGCTTTAACCCAACTAAGTTAATGTCACAGGTTTGTTTTAACTTACTTTGTATCATGAAGTTTATAAAAGATTTCATTTAATATATCTGGTTTAATATTTCTTTTTTATTCTGGGTGACCTCTTTTCAGTAAAAGACTGTTCTCTTAGTACTGTACAGGATATGAACAGCACAGCAGCTGGGAGATTACTATCCACTCTTTTTTTTTTGATAGTTTACCCTGTTTTTTATCGAACACATTTGCAGTGTATGTACACAGGATATCACAATCGAAGTATGAGGCAATAGAAGTAATGTATTTTAGGACACAAGCAAATGGCACATAGGTTTCAAAGTCATGCCTCAATACCTGCTATTATATTGCATGTGTTTTTATGATTATTTTTCTGGTTCTACAGGAAAGTGAAGAGGATATTGCTCATTTTGCCACTGGCTTCATGACTCAATTCTGGGTTCTTTTTGTCCGCTCAATGAAAACTATTATTCGGGATCAGGTTAGTTCACTTTGCATGAGAAAATATGTTTACTAGATTCATCATAATGATTAAAAACTAATGTTAAATAGGAACCACATGAAATGTTTACTATTGAAAATATAAGGCCATGGATATAAATGGCTAAATACTAAAATAAGCCTTGATCGCACTGAACTTAATTTTGTCAAATTACCAGACTCGTTGGCTAAGTGAGCAAGAAACACATGACCTTCACCATGTGAGTCAATCATAGTTTTTCAGAATTAATTTTGGTGAAATTATCCAAGTTCGAACAACAGACACATTTTCGAATGACATTGAGTAAAGTTACCTCAATTGGTTAAATTTACCAATTTTCAAGTCCAGTGCGAACAAGGTTTTACTGTACTTTCTCTTTCAAATGCAAAATGAAAAACATTTTGTTTGAGACCCTCAATAAACATTTTATTTCAGGTTCTGACACATACTCGTCTGCTTTCACATCTTGGTATTGGTGTTCTGATTGGCTTACTCTACATGGGTATTGGTAATGACGCAAGCAAGGCGTTCAACAACTCGGGATGTCTGTTCTTCTCAATCCTGTTCCTCATGTTCACAGCTCTTATGCCAACTGTCTTAACATGTATGTACATTTACTGTATAAACAAAGTTGTTTAATTATTTAAAGTATATACCAAGCAGTGTAATGGCTATTGGCTATGAGCACCCACTGGCTAAACCCAGGGGCCCCAGAGCCAAAGTCCAATGCAACTACCTAGTGTTGGAGGGCCTCTTAGGAGTACTGAACCAGGGCCTTTTCACCCTGTGTTACGTCACTGATGCCAAGAGCAATTAAACCATTTAAAACTGTTTATTTTTGTTTATAAATGATATTGATTAGAGTTCTCATTAAAGGTGCAATATCTCTACATTGTTATGCATATTAAAAAAACACCTATTTTATATAGAGTGCATAATCTTATTGTTTTTATAATTACATTTTTTTTCTTAAGTTCCAACTGAGATTCATGTACTATTAAGGGAACACTTGAATTACTGGTACAGTTTGAAAGCGTACTATTTTGCTAAAACAATGGCAGATCTACCATTCCAAGTAAGTGCATGCTTCTATGTTTTTTCAGAGATAATAACAGCAAATCCTCATATTTTGTGTATATGTTATACAGCCAGATGAGTTGCTGAATTATGTTAAAAGAAAATAATTATTAACAAAAAATTACAATATATTGTCTTGTATCACATTTTGTGATCTACCATTCCAAGTAAGTGCATGCTTCTTTCTTTTTTTAATAAAGAAAATATAAGTTAAATTGTCTTGTATCAAGTTTTGTGATTTTTAGTAGGTAACTGTCGCCAGTGAACAGTCAACTCTCTGGTTCACAGTTTGTTATAAGGTCTAGGCCACTGGCCTGGGGCTATTCATCGTTTTGGTCAGCTCTTCCTAGTTTCAATACACTATAGCTTTTTTTTAAAACACAGCACAGCAGTATTTCCATTTCAATTTATTTCATTTGGCACAGCACTTGTTTTTGTGCCGGAGAAATTAAGCACTGTACAATATTTCAGTTTATTTCACAAAATAACTGTGGCATTTGTTCTTCTTAAAGAAGCTTCCACCAGTAAAAAAAAAAATTTAGTTTGTTTGTTTTGAATTCTGCTTTTTCAGTGTTTACTTTTAACCAATATAAACCCATCTATCCAACTATTTTAAACTAACTTTTAACCTGGAAGTTGTTGTGTTCTTAAAATTGTATTTTTGTATTAAATCTGTATTTATTTTAACTTGCACAAACACCTAGAATTTCAAATCATGTGTGCTTGACTTGAATAGTAATAAATGAAAAAATTAAAACTATTACAAGGAACATTCACCTATTTTGACTGATATTGTCTTTGTATTGGCAGGTGGTGCTTCCTGTTATTTACTGCACTATAGTCTACTTTATGACAGGACAACCCCATGATGCCGGCAGATTCTCTATGTTTGTTGCCATATCAATATTGACGTCATTCGTCGCTCAATCTCTTGGTCTGCTTATAGGAGCAGCTGCAACAACAATGGAGGTAACATACTTAATAACAATCAAAAATTAACTCGTATAAATATTTAAATGTTTTGTATGTTTATAAAAAAGTAGTTTAAATAGGTTTTAAATACCTGCACTAAAAACCACAATTAAGACATTTTAGTAGTTTTTCTCAAACTTATTCTCAAATTTAAATCATATCATTTAATTATCTAAATCAATTCGGTTTGACTGTTTTTGTAATAATTTTATTAACGTTTAGTACTTTATTATTTTTCAAGCTTGCTGTGTTTGTTGGACCAGTTAGTAGTATTCCTGTGCTTCTTTTCTCTGGATTCTTTGTGACGTTCAACACAATACCAAACTACCTTCAGTGGATGTCCTATATATCCTACATACGTTATTCGTTCCAGGGTGTTCTCATCTCCATATATGGTAATGACCGTGGGGATCTACATTGCGAACCTGGTGATGAGTGCTTGTTCAAAACAAGTGAGGACGTACTAAACGAGTTTGATGTCAATAACGGCAAAGTTTACGTCGCATTTCTTATACTTTTATCGTTCTTTGCTGTATTACGCTTTTTAACATACATTGCGCTACGAATTCGCTTGAGAGTAAGCCAGTAATATTACAGTGTTTTGAAATTGGAATAAACTTATACTGTTTCTTTTTACACATTTAGAAGGGAAGGCAATATAAACAAAATATTTTCATTCGGTTATACAATCAGTCATAATTCTACATACTATATCACATTAAAAAAATCTCTGACTGCAACCAATTGGCTACAGTTAAATATATCCTATGTATAAAAAACCGTGCATGATCACAATTGTTTGCAGTCAAACTTTTCTAAGTTATGTACATTATGTCGCTAACATCCGTATTAGTGTGCCTATCAACAGTAGTTAAAGTTAGCATAAAATGTTAGTTACCGAAAGGCAGCTTTTTGCAGTCAGACAAACTTTTGTACAACACGGATAAAGTTTCTTTCTCCAGGGTTTATAGCAAAGAAAACATTTTTATTATAAAAAAGTATTACAATGTATAGTCAACTGTCTGCAAAGGACACATTTTTAAACCACATGCCTTCTAAAGAAAGGAACAGGATTCCTCACAAAAAAAATGGTTGTTCAGACTGATGGCAACGCTTATTGTTACAGTGGAAGTTCCTTCATAATAAAAAATGGTATTACTAATAAAATACAACGCTGAATTGCATTGTATGGTAATCGCTACAGAAGACCGTTTCACTAATACATAATACTGACTGTACAGACACAAAATGTGTCAGCGTAGTACTAAGAGTGTGAACAGATTCTAAGATTGAAAATGACGGATTCCATGCCAATAGTGTGATTGAATGTTCCAACATTTTACAGCTAAATGTAAATATTGAGTTGTCCAGCCATCGCTTATATATTCTTGCCAAACTTTTTTTTTTTTTTGGGAAAATTATTTTAATCTTGAGGCTGATACGGATACCTGTTGCAACTATGTTATTCAAATTTATCAAGTACAATTGCTTACCGATAATTGTAATTTGTACATATATTTAGAGCGCTATACTTGATTTGATCATATATTATTATTGAATAATAATTTATCTATTATAATTGTAATAATTGTACATTTAGGGGAACATTCAACTTTGACCTTCAAATATAATATGTTTTATCCATCCATAGTTGTATGTATTTAATTGTATATATACAATATTATGTGTGTCTGAGTTGAATTTTTAGAAATATATAAATATATTTTATTAAGATATAATTGCCTTTGTGAGGCAAATTTTAATAATGATTTCATGAATCAGCTATTATTATAAATTTGTAGAATTTTATGTTATATAGTGCAGCTCACCTCTTTTTTTTTTATTGAACGTTTACACTGTTCTTTCTTATCTAGTGCAGGTCATTTGTTTTAACCTGCAATTACAACCTTTAATCTTCAAGATGAAGGAACCCTCAATCTTCAGTCTGTTCGGTCTTAAGCAGATCAATTTTTTACCTTCTGCAATTAGAACCATTAAAACTTATTCTTCAACCAAAGGTGATGGAATTACCTTTGACCTAAGATTTCAAATCATATATTGACCTTTAACCTTCAAGGTGAATATGTTGCATAACCATTCATTTTTAGTCTGCATTTATTGAACATTGCATAGCTGTACAAAGTACATTAGGCTAATTTCTTCTTTTCTTTTGTTTAGTATAGAATTATTGAAAGTTATATTATCATTTACTCAATAATTATATATGGTATATATTTAGCAACTAGTAACAGTGTGGGCTAGAATAGATCAGTTGATAACATATTACATGTTGATGTTCTATATAAGTATGCCTATCAATGCAATGTAAAATTGTACTTGTTTGAGATTTTCAAACACTAAAGAGTTAATTAGCTTAAATTTTATTATTTTATGTAGGCTGTAATTTTAAATATTCTGTGTTTTATTGGATGATTTGAATAGTTTGGTTCATAATATAAAGATGTTTTGGAGAAGTGTGCTCTTTGGATTAATCAGTAGGCCTAACATTTCTTTTAACAGAATGATTTCTGTAAAGTTCTGTAGGCTATAACTAGTAAAGCTGTATCTATGTTTCTACTGGTACAAAAATGTTAAAAGTATTTTGGTCAGAGAATATCCAAGTTTTAGTTGGCTCCAAAAATACGAAGAAGAAAAAAAAAGAAGAAAGACAAGTTATCATTCATATTTTAGAAGTATTATTTGGATAGGGTTAATTGAACAAAAAAAGTCTGCGAGAAGAATATGAGAACTTAATAAAACAATATCATAAAAACCCTGCTATAAAAAACAACCTCAATCTTATAATCAATGCAAAATGTGTCTGTTATTTTTAATTAAGAGTGTGTTTTGAAAAAAATTCAACGATTACAATCATTGTAAATAGCATAAGTGGTTTTAAATAATGCATATTAATTGTATTTGCTAGTATGAGTGTGCTACTCTGTTCAGGACCAAACATTTACTTTGTTTTCTTTGTTTCATCAAATTATCTTGTCTGTATAGAATTGTAGATTTTCTTATATAATCTTTTATCTTGGTGAGATTTGTTTTTACTTATTCATTATTCATTGAAAGATTAGAGTTTTGGAAATTCTAAAGGGAATACTTAAGGACTAAGTGCAGTACATGATCTTGGAAATATGGAATTTCCTGCAAAAGATGAACTTGTGATTTCTAACTGTTATCAAGCTTGTTAAAACAGTGGCAAGTTATTTATACTAGAACGGAGCTAAGGTATGGAAGATCTTTGGTTGGAGAACAACTTTCCTGCCTTCTAGAGTTTGTTTGTAGTGTAAGTATGTATAGAAATCTACTGTATGGTTGGGGAGGGGGGAGGGGTAGTGGTCAGAGGGGTTGTAATCCTTAAATATGCATAAGAGTAAGTAATTATAATATATTGTTATTATTTTTGGTTTTCCTATCTTCTTATAAACCATATAAAACCAATACCGGTTGTGGTGGTGGTAGTGGTTCGTCACCATAGTGATGTCTTAATAGAAATGTTGTGTATACAACTGTAGAATGATGCTCTTACTTACACTACCAAACTTTTACCAATAAGCAAAGGCCTAAATACAAAAATCCCCACAAATGTATGTTATGCACAGAATCTGAATGATTTATGTTAAACTTGGTATTGTTGCCTTTTATTTGTCTGAAAAGAACGAGATAATCCCAGTCCCTTCATCATATTCTATTTAGGTTGGTATTTCTATAATCTTGAATACACTATATCTATAATTGTATACATTTTATACACCTTTCTACTATGTATTTGCATATGTTGCAACTTTTATATAATAGTTCTTCAGTTTGAACATAGAACTGAACAATCTTCTACTGCAGTAACTATTTTGCATGGTGTCTGCAATAATGTGTACAGTAAAACAAAAACAAAAGAAAGGACTGCAGTAGAATAATGCATGCTTCCTAGGGCTTGGTTTTCACAAAGGACTTAAGCGCAACACAAGTAATTTAAACAATCACAATGCAATGAATCCTCCAAACTGTCGTAAGTCGACTAACTTGCGTTACATGTACTGTGTGAACCAAGCTTAAACAAGATTTGTGCTGGCTGAAAGAAAATTCTTGCCAATGTTATATAATTACCTCAATTTATATCATGATCTCTGAACTTTGAACCCTGACATGCATTATTAGCAATGGGGTAAGATGGTTTTGAAGAGTAAAGCTGACTTACAGTCTGTAACTCTTGTTAATGTTTGTTAAGCAGCTTTAAATAGAAAGCTAGAAATATTTAAGATTATTCGTTGATAAGTGTAAATACAAAAATAAGATTGGATAACGTACATGTAATATTTTGTACATGTAATTTAGTAATGATGCCTTTTGGTGAAAAGAAAATACATAAAAGATTCTGTTGCCATTAACAGAATCCTACATTTTTGTAATCTAAATACTGTACTCCTTTCTGTTGTGGAAGTTTTGTTTTAAACTTTTTAGAAGCAAATAATACTATTAATATTATTGGCAGGATAATATTACGATTGATTACTTCTGTGGTTTATGATTCTTAAATTGCTATCCATGAATTTAGTAACATAAATTATCTAATAAATTACTTTATAAAAATATTTTTTGGACACATAACAATGCTTTTATTATATAAATTATACGAAATATCACAGTATAAAGAAATATACTTGTATAAAATACATAGTCCTTTAAAAGTTTTAAACTAAATTTAACCTTTGAACTATATTCTATTTGATGATGTAAAAAAATGTATTGGTGGTGAAAAAGGCTGAAGTTAAATTCATACAAAATATAGCATGTACACAAAGATGGGCTTGCATTTAAAAGCTTTTTTAGAGTGAATAAAATGTTTGAAAGAGATCAAAATATGTTGTAAATTGTTCATTTTTTGGGGTGGATGCTGCACTACGGATTTGGAATTGCTTTGACACTCTACCCAGTTGAACAGTAGAATAGATCAATGATATAGGAGCATAAGAAGAATGCAATCAACATTACAAGTCATAGTGTCATGCTTTAATAAAAATATATTCAGGAACATACAATAAAAAGCATATACATAATTTATTATCCCTGTTTAAATAATACATTTCGAGCACATTGTGTAAAAAATTAATTAGTTATCCGCATTCAGCGGATAACTCCTTGTAACTGTCCTGTTTCATCTTCTTTTTTTTCTGTATTCTTCTTTCTTTCTGTCATTTTTGTGCAGAGCGTATCTCTAAAACATGTAAACATAACATTTCATAACTTTGTCAACATATGGGCATTCGCGTGAAGTTGTGCCCCTCTTATTGTGAATGACGTCAGAGTTACGCAACGTGACTTACGCGCGTTTTTACGTTTTTCGCGTATTTAACATAGATCGAAAACCATATAACAATTTCAAATGAAACTTAGCATAAGTTTAATTTATATCATGCGCTAACTTTCTGTGTAAAAAAAATGACATGTTTCACACGAAGTTACGCGCGCACGCGCGTTTAAAATTTAAAAATGCGAAAAATCAGTTTCTAATCAACTTTCTACGCGTTTCATGTCATTTTAAGCATGTCAAAAATTCCCAGGCGCGCGCAATTTTTTTACGCACACGTGCGCACGTAGCGCAAAACACTTTTTTTTTCGCGTGATTTATGTTTTTCCAGCCTTTTCTAGTAATTTTACAAACTTTTAAACAATTTCGACTTAAAATCACGTCATACGGGCACGTAGAATTGGATAATTTTCGCGAGTTTTTGATGAAAAAGTAAAAAAAATTGTCAAAATTTGTCAAAATTATGCCTTTTTTTAAACAGTCGTAATTTCTAAACTGGACGGTCAATTTTTTGTGGATGACATATTCTTGAAGTTGATGAGTTATAGATATCGGATCATGTATTAATATGGCTAACCGGACATTGTGACGTCATCGTATGGCCACGTGAATATAAAATTTAGGATTTTTGTATCTTTCGTCGTAGCTCATCACATTTAATAGAGCGCATCTCTACTTATCCGTTTTCCATTTTCACCCCGATTTTGATATTGTCTAGATCAATCAACTATCTTTCGCATGAGTTAAAATTATTTTAATTTTTATTACGTCATCATGTCTAAAAACGTAAATAACGTGGGTCAATTATTTTCATCTTTACAGTAAATTTCAATCTGTTATAGCTCGTCAGAATAAAAAGTGATAATCATGATTAAAATGTTTCCTGGAAGCTATTGGATTGTAGATACGAATTCATGTGAACATTTTTCCAATCCGACGTTGTGACGTCATCATATGGCCAGTTGAATAAAAAAAGTCGTATTTTCATCTTTTGCGTCATAGTTCATCACATTTAAAAGAGCGCGCATCTATATTTTACGTATTCAAATTTCTTCTACACGTTAATATGTTGTTGCTGAGATAATTTCATTCTGAAATTTCTACTTTTGCATTTCATTTTGAAACCGTCAAGATGTAAAACATTACAATAAAATACGGGTCCCGTAATTTCACCTATTTTACACTGTTTGTGATATGTATACAGATTGTACTGTGTATACTATATGACACAAAATAACAGAATTCAGAAATAACAACATATCATATTCTTCAGTTCAGGTCATAATGCCTTAATATTTTTCTGTGTGCAATATTCTAACGTATGACGTGCACGTGGCGTTTGTCGAGCGGATAACTAACTCGTCAAAGTGACGAGTTTCATGTCTAGTTAGTTTCTTAGAATTGTACAGTATATGTACTAAAATCAACATCCAAAAGGTTCCACATGTTTTCTTACTCTATAAAGTTTCCAGAAAACCACTGCAGGCAGGCAGCCAGCAAAAGTGTGTCTGGGAGAGATGAAAGTTTTAGTAGTTTAGTAACAAAATGAGCAGCATACTTAATCAATTCCTGGTTAATATCACATTTCATTATTCTTTT
Organism: Antedon mediterranea; assembly: GCF_964355755.1. Taxonomy (NCBI): domain Eukaryota; kingdom Metazoa; phylum Echinodermata; class Crinoidea; order Comatulida; family Antedonidae; genus Antedon; species Antedon mediterranea. The sequence continues at coordinate 15,128,668 of NC_092677.1, forward strand.
ACAAACCAATATATACATTGATCAGGTCTTCTTTTCGACATCTTTATTTTTAGAACCCTTTTGTACCCCAGATTTACTGTTTTCTGTTCCTGAACTACCTGATGGATTAGAGGCAGCTGCTGCGGCGGCGGCAGCTGCAGCCGCGGCAAGTCTAGGTGATTTTCTTCCTCCTGTTGATGAAGGAGGTGTCTTTGAAACTGATGTTTGACTTTTTGTAGGAGTAGTCGTATCGACAGATAGTGCAAAACTTTTGACTGGATTAGTCTTGCATTGCGCTGCGACTGCTAAAGTAGGCATCACTGATTCACCAGCAATAGTGGTTGATGGTGGTACAGCTGTAGATACAGAGGTTGTCAGTGCTGGATCACTTGGTGTTGTCACAGCTTTTTCAGAAGATGTAGAGACTGTAGATTGCATTTCAGATGTCACTTTCTGTTTGGTGATATCTATATTTGAGGTTTTAAGCACTTGTGCCTCTTTGGAACCACTTGATGTTGTCGGGACTTGTGTCAGAGTGGACGAATAAAGTGCACCCGCTTGAGACCTAGTGATTGCTAGAGCCTTAGTAGACAAAGGAATAGATGTCAGCACATGACTAGGACGGTGAATACTTTGACCGAGTGCAAGTTTCAAACCAGATGGAGTTACTACAGACTTTGAGACAACTTGGGGCACAGCATGTGTAATATGAGTGACACTGGAACGTGGTCCTAAAGTTGAAGGTTTCACCTGTGATTCCAATTGTGCAGTTGACAGCTGTAGATTCTTAGCAGTTGGCAATCTGTGGATAGTCTGTGAAAAACATTTCTGAAATGCAAGTGCTTCAGATTGCACAGGTGTAGAACCAGATGAAGTCTTAACGAAAGAAGAAATGGCTTTAGGTACAGGAATAGGATTTGATATCGTTTGTGTATTCCCAGTGATTGTTTGCATATTCCCAGTCACTGATGACAGAATGATGTTCCTTGGCCCAATATTGATAGCACCACTCACTTTGGTAGGTTTAGCTACCAATTTTGCATGAGATGTGGTCATAATACCAGCACTCGGTGTAACAGTTCCAGAAGCCTGGAATGAAGGTTGTTTACTTGTTAGCCTAACCATAGATGGTGTTGGGATTGTGTGCGTCAGTGATATCCCTGATACAACCTGTCCCATTGACAGCTTTTGTAATGTATTAGACCCAGGTGGTCTGATGAAAGAAATAGGCTGCATAGCAGTAGAAGCTGGTGAGGAAGCTGAAGCACTGGATATCACTACATTTGTAATAGGTTTGCTTCCTGGTGTAAGAAATTGACCTTTACTTAAGGAGAATGTACTGAATGAAGGAATCGTTCCTTTTGTTTCCATTTGTACATTTTGTGATGATGCAAGTGCTAAAGGATGCCTTGGCGCCTGCTGATGAAAGCTTGAGAAAGGAACAGCCATCACAACCTGCGGTTTAGATATTGATACTTCTGAACTAGTGGCAGGACTCTCAGATCTAGTTGAGACAATTGGAGATTTCTTAACACTTGCACCAGCAGCTAACATGTTACTTATTAATCTTGGGTTGGCTTGAACTAGTTTGGCTCCAGGAATATGTAAAATCATTTCTTTTTGATTTAGACTTGTAGTACCATGAATCACAGGATGTGATCCTTTGGAAATATTATCAAGTGTTCCAGATTGAGAACTTTGTAAAAGTAAAGATACTGGTACACTAGCAGTCTTTTTTCCATCCACAGAAGTCAAAACATTTACATTAGCATGCAGTTGATCCCCTGACGCTTGTTTAAAAATAGTTGAAACTGGTGGGATTCTAGTCTGTTTAGCTGTTGAAGGTGTTTCAGACAGTGGTGAGTGAACCCTTACTTTTGGAAGGGTACTTTGAACTGCTTGCAACGGTATTTGAGCTCTCTGAGCCTGCTGAATAATATCACTTACTGTAGCCTGTTTGCGATGTGTTTTTCCAAGAGCAGCTGCAATAGCACTGATTGTTGCAGATTGGCTGTCAACAACTGGTGGGGATGCAATCGTTGATGTTGGTGTTTTGACTCTCAAAACAGGTGTTGGCTTACCACTAGTAAGTTGGATTGCAGCTGGGGTGCCACCCTTACTTCCAAGTACATACATCTTTTGTCCAGCTGACGTAGCAAATACATTTGTAACACCAGCCGGAAGTGATGATGAAACTTTCTGTTGGTGCTGGACAAGTGAAGTTACTGCAGAAGTGTTTTGAGTGGGTTTTGTTTCTTGAGCAGCACTGGAATTATTATGAATCATAGTCCTACCTGTAAGAAGACTTAGGCCACCTTGGTGAGCCAACTGTGATGCTGCTTTGTTTATGGTCTGTACATTTGCTTCTGAAGTGACATTACCTTGAAGCCCTGCAAGCGCAAGAGCAATATTTAATTGTTGTGGAAATACCTGATGTAAACCGTCTTTCTTTAGACCCAATCCATGTTGAAAAACAGCGTTGATCTGTGCAGCTTGCTTTTTAGCTTTATTGTCTTTATTTTGAGTTGGCATTGGCGGAATCATACTTGGTGGTTGTTCCATTCTAAGGTTTTGATAATGCATAGCTTGAGTCTGAAGAACTTCTAACGCTGTTAGGTTTCCTGTTGCTGGCATTCTGACCATAGGTCTAGGTTGTGTACCGCCAATAGGTGACAACATACTGGAAAGCGGTAGTGGAGAAGTTTTCACTACACCAGTTGTTACAGGAACATCAGCCTGCCGTGATTGTTGTGCCAAAATCTGAGCTTGAATAGCTGAACGAGATGCTTGAGATGCACTTAATTGAAGCTGTTTAGCTTTCCCTGCTTGTAACGCAAGCTGCTGAGCCACTGTTTGCGCTCCAGAAGAATTATGGCTGGACTTTTGTGGACCTACACTGCTGGTACTACTGTAGTGAGAGCTACTAACGTTAGTCAGTCCTGGCATGCTAGCTGGAGGTGTGGTTGCTGGACTTTGCATGTTTATAAGAGAACTCTTTGAGGTTAACTGATGGCAAAGAATAGATGATACTGGAGAAACACCATGCGAACTGTCTAATGGAATACTACTGCTTGCCAGACTATCGTTACTACTATCACTCATAACATTTGGAGGGTGGTTCTGTGGTGCTTTCATCAAGGCGTCTTTAATAACAGATTTCTGTAATTTAAATCAAACATTTGAAATTAGCATTTAATTAGTGATTTGTTAAGTGAAAGAATGCCTGAATAAAATTATTACTCACCACTTTAGTTTGCTTCAACATTGCTTTCTTAGCTTTTGCAGCTGCCCCTTGTTCTTGATGGATACGCTCTGTAAAATTTATAAAATGTTATACAGTAATAATTCAATTGTTTGCCAAGTGTATCAACAATTCTGTATTTCAAGTGTTTTCATGGATTTAACCAGACATACTTCCAAAAAAAGAATACAATTAAGTATCACACTACCTTATACATTGTGGTAGAAGAATAAGTATTTTCTTTTAAATTCAATCTGTGTATACTAATACAGGGTTGTATACTAATACAGAGTTGTATACTAATACAGAGTTGTATACTAATACAGAGTTGTATACTAATACAGAGTTGTATACTAATACAGAGTTGTATACTAATACAGAGTTGTATACCAATACAGAGTTGTATACCAATACAGAGTTGTATACTAATACAGAGTTGTATACTAATACAGAGTTGTATACTAATACAGAGTTGTATAGCAATACAGAGTTGTATACCAATACAGAGTTGTATACCAATACAGAGTTGTATACTAATACAGAGTTGTATACTAATACAGAGTTGTATACTAATACAGAGTTGTATACTAATACAGAGTTGTATACTAATACAGAGTTGTATACCAATACAGAGTTGTATACCAATACAGAGTTGTATACTAATACAGAGTTGTATACTAATACAGAGTTGTATACTAATACAGAGTTGTATACTAATACAGAGTTGTATACTAATACAGAGTTGTATACTAATACAGAGTTGTATACTAATACAGAGTTGTATACTAATACAGAGTTGTATACTAATACAGAGTTGTATACTAATACAGAGTTGTATACTAATACAGAGTTGTATACTAATACAGAGTTGTATACTAATACAGAGTTGTATACTAATACAGAGTTGTATACTAATACAGAGTTGTATACTAATACAGAGTTGTATACCAATACAGAGTTGTATACTAATACAGAGTATATATTAATTTTCCTTACCAAATTCTACTTCAGATCGTCCTCTGTGTAAAAAGATCCAGAGCCTTCTGTTGACATCAAATTTAACACTTGGGTCTTTCTCGTAGTGTAACCTATCCAGAGCACCACTTACAACTGTATTTATTTGCACATCAGGAGCTTCTGCTAGGAACTGAGAATCCTTAAGCAGTTCACAGACCTCTGCTCTTGTACCTTCTCCATTTGGTAGTCTTGCCACAGAATCACGAACTGATGAGACAAAGACAATTGACTTTGAACAATTTACTTGAAATTATCATTGGCAGCTTAGTTTTAGACGACCATTCCAATTTAAGATCTTGAGTCAGATATTTTGATAACATGTTTAATTTTATTTATTTTAAAACAGTACTCTTGTTATTTTTACTTTGAAATATACCAGTGTTAATGACAATCTTACCATAGATTTGAACTATGGAGTATTTAAAACTTACCAAGGCTAAGAATTGTAACATATGGTGGTCGCTTTGAGACAAGCAAAGAATGTTCCCTAGCACGATTCAGTGACATTTCTTTAGCAAACACTCCTTTTACTGGGCCAACAACTGATTCATAACCATGCATACGATATGTGAAAGCTTTATGTGGTTGTTCATAGCGCAGTTTTTCCTATTACAAGAAAGCAAAAACATCTGTTAAAAATAAAATCAAGCATACAGCATATGTATCCTGTTTTTTTTTAACATTATTGTATCTATAAAGTATCATAATATGTGTCACCTGTTCCCTAAAAAATGCTTTCTCTTCTGTGGTAGTTGGCTTCACAACATATTCTGTTTTTCTGTATAAAAATGACATGTTAATACAATTAATCATAATAAAAACAGGAAAGCATTAGGCTATTACACCATCACTTATCACAAATCATCATCATTGATGTGTTGGCATTTCGAGATGGATTTCACAATGCAATGCCACAGTTCTTTATTCATAATCTGAATCAGTAGGTCATAAATAAATTGGTTGGTGTCTCTTGCAACAAAGAATTAACTTACACTCTTGGGCTTGGTATATGGTCTTTCTTGTCTGAAGTGTCTGCTGTAAGGTTGATTTTATCATCAGTTGAATAAGTCATCCACTGTTTAAAGAGGGTTGCTAATTCATCTTCACTGTCTCCATTTCCAGTTCCTGCAAAACGAGAATGTGTAAAAAATAAAGGCAACTGCTGCAAAAACAAAGTCAATTGAGCAATCAAAGCTCAAAACTTTAGAAAATAAGCAACTTTTTTACCTACAATTTTGAACTTGATTTAGCTCTTCTTAACTGAGATTATCTGTGCTATATGCCATTACATTGTATCTTGTGGTGTAATGGCTATGAGCGCTCACTGGGTAAACCCAGGGGCCCCAGAGCATGAGCAGCCCACTGCATCTACCCTCTGCAATGGAGGGCACCAGAGGCCTTTGCCTCTCGCGTTTACGCCACTGATTGTAAGGTTAAGATAAAATACAATACCTATCCATGTCCAGTGTAGTGGCTCTCCTGGTATGAATTGAGCACGAGACACCAGTGGTAGGGACCCTTTACGCTCTCTGCTCAGGTAAACTAGGGCTTCTGTCAGCACCTTGCACCATGATGATTTTATGGGGTACCAGGGATTTAACATGCTCGTTGGAGATTTTTCCCACACTTCTACTCGTTCTTCAAGACGACTGTGCTGCATACGCTTCTCTGGGTTAGATGTTATCCACTCACGAAGAAGGTGAAAGAAGTTGCTATATAATCCATAAGGTTGGCTGTTTGAAATAATAATTATATGTATATACTATTATATGAAAATTATTCTATGTACAACATGTAGTACAGTAATGCTTATGGGCAGCCTTTAGTGCCAAAATTGATAACATACAAATATTACTGAAATAATGTTTATTGTTGGAAACAAACTTACAATCTTGCTATAGGCTGCATAGGAGGTTTGGGAGGTATTTCTTTTATTAGTTGTATTTGAGGTGAAGGAATCTTCTGCAAACTTGCCACTTCATCAAGTTTACTCAATAATGATATATCTATGGGTTTTGCAAACTTCCGTTTCTTCTTCCTTAACTTCTCTTTTTCTCGCTCTTTTTTCCTCTTTTTGTGATGCAATGATAGCATTGATGATTGTACTGTTGAAAAGTAAGATCAAAATGATTATAATATTCCTATATTATTATATGTTTAAGTTTGTAATCTAATCTATAAATTTATTTGGATTTGATTTTACTTTTTTAAATGTATGATGTAAGAAGTTTACTATTGACTAATATTTGAACTCTACTGGTGACTCTTACCTGGAGTGCCTATTGGTGATTTCTTTTGCATATAAGTTCTTGCAATCACATCTTGTAATTGAATCATGTTGGTATCCAACTCTGGGTGTTCCTCCTTACGTGCACGTCTTTTACGATGGCGCTCAACGACAGCTGCAAGGTTATCTTCCGATACCTTAGCAGGGGAATGAGTTTTCAGTTCACTTACGTGACCTTGGGCTGCACATGTGAAAAAATATGATTGGGATTTAGGAAGAATTATTTTTAACTTGGGGAACTTGGTACACCTTACAATTTGTTTTGTTAAGCCCGGTCTTAATGTGATGTGCCCATAAATGGACATGATAACGTCATATCACTACCATATTTAGGAACATCACAATAGTGTGATTGTGTAGACAGAACTTAAAACAAGTCAATTTTTGTCCATCCATGATTAAACAATAGTGAGAGTACATAAGTACTCTACTCTGGATGAAATCAAACTCATAATAATTTTGCAACGTTTTATCAATTACTTATTTGTTATTGTTATGACTTGCCTTTTTTTGAAGCTTCACTGGGATTGGGTTTTGCAGCATATGTGGATTGAACACGTGGAGTCAAGGGAGTAGGAGGGAATTCTGGGAAGGGATTAAATGAACAATATAAATCTTCATTGTTGACCTTTGACATCTGTGCCTCACTTTGATAGCTATCAGCCTCTGGATCTTCATCTGAAGATGTGTCTAAAACCTTGGGAAAAAAAATGAATTCATGTTTTCAATTTAAATTATTTACTTTGGCAATCCATTCATTGAAACTTTATAGTATAAAAACTTACCCCTGCTTCTTCACGGCATTCTCTCAACGCTCTGTAGTAAAAAAATAGTATATTAAACTCTTGATTAAAAAGTAACCAAATTGCTAACAAATTGTAATCTGTGTCTTTATTATAAATTTAAATCCAATCTCATTGATTGGTTGAGCTATTGTAGTACATCAATAACAACAAACTTAGACTTACTGTTTATATCGGTTGTTGGTGTTTTTCTCCAATTTCAGGTGCATTTCTGACTGTTGAGGCTGCTTTACAATGATTGGTTCTTCTGGTGCTGTACTCAAAGCAGCAGCAAGAAGTTTCTGAAATAAATACAATTTTACCTGTCACCAAAGCTAATTAATTGCTACCAATCAGTGTATTTCAGCTAAGGATTACAATAATCAACAGTATGAATAGAATATGGTTGTTTAGCCAATTATCAAAATTAAACACAACTGTAGTAAATGTATTGCAATGACTGATGTTTATGATTTGAATAGGAGAATATTTGAGTTTAGATATTGACTGTTAGATTTTCAATTAAACTGATGTTTCGATCTTAAATCTAGGCCATGCGATGTACAGTTCACTCTATGGATGAATTTTCACATTATGCAATAATTAGCAATTTCTAATTTTATACAAAATGTTGACTGTGCAATAGTACATTTAATCATTGAAATAACCAAAAACTGGTCTGCTCCCGCATTAAAAATCTGAGAGTCAAATTTGTACATGGCCTAGCTATTGACAATCGATCATAAAGGTAAAGGCGAGTCCCGTGTTCTCTGAACGTAGGGGAATGAGCTGTTAGGAGCTCATTGTACTAAGCCTCAGCATTATGTGGTAGGGTGGCCAGTTCCTTTCCATGCCGCCCGCCTTTTCTCTCCCTAGTATTTTCAACCAGGTACTCATTTTACAGCTGAGTGGACTGGGAGTTGTCAGGAATTGAACCCGGGTCTATCTGTATGACAGTCAAGTGTCCTAACCACTCGGCTATCCAACTACTAGATAGAGTAAATGTTGTATAGACTTGAGTTTCATTGACTCAACAAGGTAAAACAAAGTTAGTTAATCTTTCAATTAATGAAAATATCCTCTCCATTCAACTCATAAAAACATTCATTATTTGTAATAATGCAATAATAACCTGTCTTGATATTAAAACATCTTTCAGCAATCTGTGATGATACTTCTGTTGCTGAAACTTGTATTCACGATACTTAGCCCTTCGGCTAATCTTCACATACTTAGCAATTTCTGGGTTTAAGAAGCCATTGTTCAGCTTCTTACCGAACGTGGTTAAAGGATTTCCAAATTTGAAATTGTCACCTCTGAACAGTTTTCTGCAAAATTAAAAATTTCAACAGATTAAATCATTATTTAACATCGTTTATAAAAAGTATGTCAATAATAAAGAGCTTTCAATTTGTGATGACAATTTTTTATTGTAAACACAACAGAGGTTCTAATGTGCATTTCTGTGAGTTATTTTTACCTAGGCCTAGAGTCAATTAAATTGTGCCCGATTGCCAAACCACACTCAACACTTGCAAATAGAACCTCCATATGAAATCCTAGTCCCTTATCCTACAGTAGATCATTGCAAAAAAAACCCCAAAAGCTCCCTAAATTAAAGTGAAAACAAATAAAACTTACTCAATGGTTATTTCTTTTTCTTGTTCATCATTTTCTGGAAACACAGGAAGCAACTTTGATAACCTCTGTCTCTCCTCATCAGTTAAACATGTCTTCCAGGTTTCTAAGCTCATTATTTCACTAAATAATGATGGCTATGGAAAATTAATAAATCTATTATATTTCTCCATTTATGCCATTACATTTCAATGAAAAGTTTTCACCATACAAATCATGATTTTGTCAAAATAAAATTACTTTAATACTAATAAACAAATGTACGACCTAGCGGACAAAATGCAATTGTCGCAGTGGCGTAATGCAGAGGCCGCTAAGTGGCCCTCCAACGCTGGTAGCAATGGTCGTTTTTAGCCCTTTTAAGCATATTTTAATGCTTTTTTTCCATTGGGCCCTGCTCAGTGTTCCCCACAAGCCCCTGGGTTTAGTCAGTGAGCGCTCATAGCCGTTACGCCACTGCATTGTTGAAATATATATAATAATGAAAGCTTACATCCTGTGCTATTTCAACCGGAACCATCAGTGTCGTTTTTCCTAAGAGACAAGCTTCTACTTTTGGTTCTTCATCATCACCATCATCTTTTTTAGCATTGTCAGTTTTTGTCTGTGTTTTTCTTTTTGTCAACTTTACTTTCTTGGGCTGTGACTGGCTTTTATCATGCTCACCACTTGATTGATGATGCAGGTCATCTTCTCGTTTTCTTTTATGCTTATCCTCAAGATGAGTAACCTTTGATCCTTCCACTGAAGCATCAGGGCAATTCTTGTCATCCTCTTGTTTTATTGATTTTTCATTCTCTATATTGACTTTTGTTTCTGCTTCTTTATTTACAGTGGTGGCTTCCTCTTCTTTCTTTTTTTGGGCTTCTGTTCTATCCATCCTTCACCTTACACTGGAATATCTGTAAGTTACTTTTTGTATTTAGTAAATCAGAATGTTGGCAGTGTAGCCTACATTTTTAACATAGCTACCAGTTTCCTTAAAAAAATGGCCTATATATTTAATGTTATAATACTAGGTCTACTACTATCTACGAGCCTACGTACACAGTATTATTGAATTCAATTTGTAATAGGTTTTTTTTATGTGTATGAAAAATCTACTGAAAAGAGAGAACTATACACTCACTGTTATAAAGACTAGGCCCTACAGTAGTCTTTCTAGCAATCCTAGAATCCATAGAATAGAAGAAACAAAAGAGCTAGCCTAGCTAGGGGCATAGTAGTAGTAGTAGTATGCTAGGCTAGTATAGTAGCCTAGAGTAGGGGCCTAGGCTAACCATGGAGGTATAAAATAGAGGGCTAACTAAGCCTAGCTAGGCCTAGGCTAGTTAGTAATAGAAGTAGTGGAGTAGCCTAGGCTTAGGCTAGTAGTAGGCCTAGCTAGCTAGTAGGGCCAGGCCTCTATCTAGGCCTAGCCTAGTAGTAGCGTTTATTTAAAATAAAGGAGAACGGTACTTGTGATCTACAAAAATACCTGTAGATTTACCTTACATCATAGAAACCATTATTTTAGTAAATCTAGACCTAACATTAACACAAATATAACCAAGAATGCCCTGTTGTTTTTTTAACAAGCAAGGTTTTATTCATTTTTTTTCCTTCTCTATGAAAGCAAATCACGCCCTCTCTCCCCAACAAACTTGGCTTGGATGCATGATGATGCGGGAGTGCTATAGATTGGCATGATGACTGCACACATGGTTTATTTATAATAGTGTGTAAAGAATACTTTAGTTAGGGCCTACAAAAACAGTGTAATATAAGCCTAAAATAGTATATTAGTAGTCCGTGGGCAAGTTTAGTTTGAGTAATAAAGTTTTTACAGTAGCTATATATTTGAGGGGAAGATTAATTAAGCTTTTTGCATCTTGGAAACCAGCATTTATTTTGGTGTAACTGTAAGCCTAGCTAGTTAAGGGAGTTTTAAATAGGCCTAGTTAAGTTAGTTATAGCTAACTTATAACTATATGAAACTGAAACCTGTAGTAGGTTAAGTCCCCTAAAGGCCTACATTTATTTTTTTTCACTCCATAGGCCCATTATAGGTAGTAGTAAGTACGGTAGTCACTACTGCATTGTGATTATAGAAATTTAATTTAGGCCTACACATAATGTACTAATTTATTAACCAATTAATTTTAAAGATATCGGAGAGACAAAGTCATTGATGGGCTCCTCATTGACTACCAATCAAGAAAGGAAGCTGGTTATAGTGTATGTTTTCATGATCACTCTTTTATTGATTTTCAAATAATTTGTCATGGTCTAGGCCTAAATGTTTTTGATCATTAAAAGGTAATATAGTTTAAAAAAAATTGAAATATTGTTCACTATTAATTATTATGTATTTTAAGATAGGTGGTAGGATATACTGGAACTGAAGATCACAACAAGCCAAACAGCTGTATACAGTTCATGGTGTCTTTACTTTTCTCAATTCGACGGCCGTAACAAATTTACGAATATCATCTGCAAGTAACTGAGGTTCTTCAAATGCTGCAAAATGGCCTCCACGTGGCATAGTAGTATACTGCATGAGGTCAACATATTGTTTACGAACCCATGGTTCTGGTGTATGAGACAACTCCATCGGGAAATCTGCAACAGCTGATGGAACATTTATTTTATAAAACGGTTCCTGAAGAGCATTTGCAATGTTTTCCTTATAAAATCTCATGGAAGGAGTTATGGAACCTGTCATCCAATACAGCATGATGTTTGTTAGTAGTTCATCTAATGTCCAGTATTTGTCAATGCCACCGTCATCCATATCACGACCTTTAGGGTCTGTCCATGTCGAAAACTTTTCTAATATATATGCCGCTAGTCCAATGGGAGAATTATTAAGAGCGCTGCCTACAGTATCTGGTTTTGTTGCCTGTATATGCATGTATCCAGTTTCAAGCATAATATGAGCCATCTTTTCACCAGCAGGAAATACCTTATCTTGATCTTCTTTTGAACTAAATATTAAACTTGGGAAGTAACTACCAATCATTAAGAAAAGTGGCTGGAGGGGAAGTCGAGTAGTTGCCATGTTGCTGTGAAGACCCAAAATGGAACTTGGAGTGATAAGTGCAATTTTAGTAATTATGTATGCTCCCCAATCACCACCTTGGATGTAGTACTGTCTGAAACCAAGTCTTTTCATTAGTTTGTCAAAGATCCTTGCAACTGCCAAAGCATCAAGACCTTTTTTATGCGATGCTTCTGAAAATGTGTACCCTGGAATAGACGGACATATCAGCTCAAAAACAACATCAGATTGGTCATTGACCTTTGTCAACAAAGGAGCAATTTTCAAGTATTCATAAAAAGAGCCGGGCCAACCGTGAATCATCAATAATGGAACCGCTTTCTGTCCAGCTTTGAGAGTTGGCTTGACATGCATAAAATGTATATCCAAGCCCTCAATGTTAGTTTTAAAATGATCAAATGTGTTTATCTCCTCTTGCTGCTTTGTCCAATTATAACTACTTAGCCAGTATTTTGCAACATTCCTCATGTACTCTGGTCGTACACCATAATTAAAGCGACGGTCCTCAAGTCCTACACCAAAACGAGTATTCCGAATCCTAGATTTCAAGTCGTTGAAAACAGACTGTTCAAATTGAATTTCAAATGGCACTATGGACTCATCCGGAGGGGTGTTAGGTTTTTCACCCTTGCCCCACCAGCCATCTCCATATTCTGGTGGCTCAGGAGCTGTATCAAACACTCCACCTAACATAAGAGCAACAATAACAGCTAGAAGCAAAACAAAAACAGATATAACTTTGAAAATCATCGTTATTTCTTGTTCTCTACTGATTAATATAGAGCGGGAAGTTAAGCTGACAAACGTAAAGTCTACAACCGTACCAAATGTTTGTTTTGTATTCTAGCCTACAATGGGTTTTATCACGATTGATTTGAACTATGAATGTTTATCGTTTCCATAGTCCATGGTTCTCCGTTATCATGTGTGCACAGCACAATTACAACAAAAGTTCAATCAGAACTGCTGGTAATTGTATGGGCGGCCGTTAGTGCCAAAACAGACAATACATAAGCAATTTCAGTGTTTTGATTTTCTTAAAGGCATAACTAACTTTATTGACTTTGGTGTGTGTATGTAAATGCTACATTTAAGACGTTTGTGGAATACGTGTTGACCTAGTAGTAGGCTAGGCCCTCAATGGTATATTTAAGATGTTTTTTTCTTGATTTAGCCCATATTATAGGCCTAATATTGTACTGTACTTAATTTATTTTACATGTAATTTACATTAAAGGGTAGGACTATCAGTGTCGTATGTTTTCATTTGTTAACTCTGTTTTATTGAATAACCTGTCACAAATAATTTTTCATGGTCTACTGTAAATTAAAAGATTTTATAATCACCTGATTGTATTCTTACAATGTGATTGGTCAATTACGAATTACGTATCATTTGGAATTGGCCCAATCTAACAAAAAAGTGATGTATAATGGTGGTAATTAACGCGCTCTCCATCAACTCATATAACAATTAATTATTTTTATAATATTTCATGTTATTTGGATCATTAAAAGATAAAATTTAAAGTTAGATTTTTACATGATATCAAATTGTTTATTATAATTATTTTAGATAGGTGGTAGGATATAACTGAAGTTCAAAACGAGGAAACAGTAAAGATCACGGTGTCTTTCTTCTCAATTCGACGGCCGTAACAAATTTACGAATATCATCTGCAAGTAACTGAGGTTCTTCAAATGCTGCAAAATGGCCTCCACGTGGCATAATAGTATACTGCATGAGGTCAACATACTGTTTACGAACCCATGGTTCAGGTGTACGAGCAAACTCCATCGGGAAATCTGCAACAGCTGATGGAACATTTATTTTATAAAACGGTTCCTGAAAAGCATTTGCAATGTTTTCCTTATAGAATCTCATGGAAGGAGTTATGGAACCTGTCATCCAATACAGCATGATGTTTGTTAGTAGTTCATCTAATGTCCAGTATTTGTCAATGCCACCGTCATCCATATCACGACCTTTAGCATCTGTTGCTGTTGAAAACTTTTCTAATATATATGCCGCTAGTCCAATGGGAGAATTATTAAGAGCGCTGCCTACAGTATCTGGTTTTGTTGCCTGTATATGCATGTACCCAGTTTCAAGCAAAAGATCGGCTATCTTTTCACCAGCAGGAAATACCTTATCTTGATCTTCTTTTGAACTAAATATCAAACTTGGGAAGTAACTACCAATCATTAAGAAAAGTGGCTGGAGGGGAAGTCGAGTAGTTGCCATGTTGCTGTGAAGACCCAAAATGGAACTTGGAGTGATAAGTGCAATTTTAGTAATTATGTATGCTCCCCAATCACCACCTTGGATGTAGTACTGTCTGAAACCAAGTCTTTTCATTAGTTTGTCAAAGATCCTTGCAACTGCCAAAGCATCAAGACCTTTTTTATGCGATGCTTCTGAAAATGTGTAACCTGGAATAGACGGACATATCAGCTCAAAAACAACATCAGATTGGTCATTGGCCTTTGTCAACAAAGGAGCAATTTTCAAGAATTCATAAAAAGAGCCAGGCCAACCGTGAATCATCAATAATGGAACCGCTTTCTGTCCAGCTTTGAGAGTTGGCTTAACATGCATGAAATGTATATCTAAACCCTCAATGTTGGTTGTAAAATGATTAAATGTGTTTATATCCTCTTGCTGCTTCGTCCAATTATAACTACTTAGCCAGTATTTTGCAACCTTCCTCATGTACTCTGGTCGTACACCATAATTAAAGCGACTGTCCTCAAGTCCTTCACCAAAACGAGTATTCCGAATCCTAGATTTCAAGTCGTTGAAAACAGACTGTTCAAGTTGAACTTCAAATGGCACTATGGACTCATCCGGAGGGGTGTTAGGTTTTTCACCCTTGCCCCACCAGCCATCTCCATATTCTGGTGGCTCGGGAGCTGAATCAAACACTCCACCTAACATAAGAGCAACAATTACAGCTATAAGCAAAACAAAAACAGATATAACTTTGAAAATCATCGTTATTTCTTGTTCTCTACCGATTGATATAGAGCGGGAAGTTAAGCTGACAAGCGTAAAGTGTACAATCGTACCAAATGTTTGTTTTGTATTCTAGCCTACAATGGGTTTTATCACGCTTGATTTGAACTATGAATGTTTAGTAGTGTACACAATCCACGGTTCTCGATTTACAGAAAATGTATAATCTAAACAATAGTAGTGTGAAAGGTCAATCAGTAGGTAATACTGGTTATAGTTATATATTAAGAGCGGTCGTTATTGCCAAAACATGAATAATGTACATAATATCGGTATCACAAAGTGTAAGTGTAATTCATAAAGTGACATGTAAAAGGCCAATTCTACGTTTATGGCCTGTATTAAAATCTATGTGACCTAACAAGTTTTAGACACATACTGCAATACCTGGTTTTGGAGCACCATATGTTCGATTGGTCGACAGTTTACAATTTTAGAGCAATAAACGTTACATGTAATGATTGCTTTTTATAAATAAGGAAACCATGCGAAGAAAACATATTGCTTTACAACCAGACTTATCTTTGTGCATTCTACAAGCGGTTCAAATCATATTATTTAAATTTCAATGTTCATGACTCCTCCTGAAAGACCCGCTTTTAGATTTTGAACAGCTTGTTGATTCATCTCGTTAATGCATTCCACCGTTGCCGTTGCACTGTGAGGAGTTATTATAACGTTCTGCATGTGACGGAGTGGATGGTCTTGTGGTAGAGGCTCGGGCTCTGTGACATCCAGGCCAGCAGCAGAGATTGTCCCGTTCTGCAAAGCTTCAACTAAATAATCAGTGTCAACCACGCTCCCTGTGGAATACAAAGAAACTATTGTTACAGTATATTGATGAAGAAGAAGCATGACGTCACAATGTGGATGGCGATGATTATTTGTTTTTCTGTTACTGTGTTTCACATGCTTACCTCTTCCAACGTTTATAAGTATTGATGTAGGCTTCATGAGAGCTAATTGTGGCTGTCTTATAAGTTTTCTGGTTTCGACTGTTAGTGGCACAGCAATCACAAGAAAGTCTGCCTGCTTTAGGAGTTCTTCTAATGTATTGCAATATTTAGCATTAACACATTCTTCGTCTAATTGTGATCTATTATACAGTAAAAATAACCATACCGAAGTCTTATGTTTAATGATCATTTCTCTCTGACTTCGTATATAAAGTATCAAGCTAGCTAGGTTTTATTTTGGTTGTTTAATCGTCGATATAATTTACTTTTCTAAAATTATAAGTGTTATCTTCTCCATTTAACTGCAACTAAAATTGTCTTTCATTTTTTTAATCATCAGTAAATGAAAATATATCACTAACCTTCTTGTTCTATTGTGATACAATACTTTCATTCGAAATCCCATTGCTCGTTTCGCAATACAGTAGCCTATGTTACCCATACCAAGGATTCCGAGTGTTGCTCCAGTGACATTTTGGCCTATTAGTTTAGAGTAAGCCGCATCTCTGGTTGCGGAGCCTTTTTTTGAAATTTCAAGGGCTGTAAAAATAAAATGCCTAATAACTTAAATTGTAGAATACAGTTTCAGTTTAGAAATTATTCCTAGATCAAGAAACAACTAGTAGGCCTATTTTGTTATATGGCTATTTTTCCCCAAATTATGTTTCTTTTTCTTATGTTACTTCTACACTGAAGCAAAACTTAATATGGTACAGTGCACTAACATAATTTTGACATGATCCATTAGTATTTTACATGTTTACCTTTAGTGAGATTTCTAGCCGCAGCCAACATCATCATAAATGCAAGATCGGCAGTTGGCTCAGCAGTGACCTGAGGAATACTCGACACACGGACTTTCCGCTTACGCAGCTCCACGACGTCCAAACCATTTATTCCGGCGCCACATACACTAACAGCTTTCAAGTTGGAAAACGAAGAGATGTCGACACAATTCAAAAATTTCGAAATGTCCATAGGAGAAAGGATAATTCCCTCGACGTCATTTAAGTGTTGTTTGGTATTACTAAAAAACGTATCAACATTAATCACCGTGAAGTCAGTATTCAAATCAACGGTGTTAAACCTCTCCAGTTGTTCCCAAATTAACACAGTTTGTTTGCGTGCCACTATAAATATGGAACAGTATATTACAGTATTGTATGTATGTATTTTGGCCGACGTTTGTCGTGAACGACAATGTCAATAGATGAAACTAAGCCAGGACTGTTTAAAGCACCTTATTGTTTGGTCATATCATTGATCATTCTCGTCCAGCTCCCACCTTAACCAGAGGAGAGGAAGCCTACGTCTGAGGCAGATACTAGAATAAGCTAAACAAGAAACGATAAAGCCAGCCAGAAAGAAATTGCAGCTTTTGGGTAAGTTAACATTATTAACCCTTCTAGTGCAACGTAACGGACACATTTTAATTGTAAATGTAATCAATTGTGGAATAAACGTTAAGGGACCATGTCAAAATTAT
Source organism: Antedon mediterranea (assembly GCF_964355755.1). NCBI lineage: Eukaryota > Metazoa > Echinodermata > Crinoidea > Comatulida > Antedonidae > Antedon > Antedon mediterranea. The sequence continues at coordinate 15,146,110 of NC_092677.1, forward strand.
TCTACTCCAGTTACTGTCTTTGTATTTGCTACAATAACAGTTGCTTATAGTTTCATTTATGATGCAGTCATTTCAATTAATAAAGAGATTAAATATATAAAGAGAGAAGATTTACAAAAAAACTTTAAAAGGTTGAGTAAATAATTGAACAAACATGAAAGAGTCTAAACTAACAATATAACTAACTGCATGCAGTAGAATAATGTGTCATGGTCCCTAATCTGTCGATGTTTTTATACAGTATCAATTCAATACTTACTGATTTTATCGAAATTGTGAATAAAACTGCCGACGACTACTCACTTTGCTGCTTACAATTCAATATAAACGTACTGAATTTGTTGTTCCGGTTTATAATTGCTACCACATGCCTACGTCACGGATCGTAGGAGCGGGTAGGCGATTTTATAAAGATTTATTTATCTGTTCCAACTGATATTTAAAAGTTAAATTTATGTCTAAGGAAACATATGTCACAGAAGTTTGTGCATAAAACCAGGAGTAGGAAGACTCATGTAGGTTAGAGACGGAGGACCCCGTTTTTAGAAGAATCTGGTCATCGAGTCAGGTGGTTTTCATAATTCTAATTTTGTTGCGCTAGGTTTTTATATCTGACGAAAAGCACAATATTAGCATAATTTGTCACACAGGTGGTGTATGCATTTAGATGCGTCTTACACGAAGGGTAACAATAGTGAGATCTAAAGAGAGTGCAGTAGTGTATTGTAGGCTTATTGTAATGTTTTATTTTCAAATAACACATTGCAATGGTACATACATCACTGGTAGGCCTAAAGTAACGCGTACAATACGTTTGTATATGGCTCTTCTCTCTCCTACTTTAAGCCAACCACTGAACAAAGAAAATAAGTTGTGGCCATAGTTTATTGAGAAACTTAACACTCAGCTCACCGGTTAACGTGCCCCAAAACACATGTAACTGATTGGAGTATGGCATACATTTAGAAACTAGAATTTCTTCGAATATTGTACAGTGAAATTTCAAACAAAACTCGAAGTAAAAACCATAATTCAAGGCAAATAATGTAATTGATTGTCTCTTAAAGGTTTACTATGGATCAAAGTTCAATGTTTATGACTCCTCCTGAAAGACCCGATTTTAGATTTTGAACAGCTTGTTGACTCATTTCTTCAATGCATTCCATCGTTGCCGTTGCACAGTGAGGTGTTATTATAACGTTCTGCATTTGAAGAAGTGGATGACCTTTTGGTAAAGGCTCAGGTTCTGTGACGTCGAGACCAGCAGCAGAGATTGTCCCGTTCTGCAATGCATCAACTAAATCATCAGTGTCAACCACGCTCCCTGTGAAACAAAATATTGTTTGTAGGCTACGTGTAGAGATTCTTCCGTTATTAAGCTACGGACCAAAAATGGCACAGGTTTGTCGTTACAGATACAGATATGCCTACTTATCATTGATCTTTGGTTCAAGATGAGAATAATACGTTTTATGTAATTAAAAAAAAAGGGTCATGTCATTAAGACGTGGAGAATTTTTAATTTATATACGCAGAGCGACAAGACAACAACGACATAGCAGAAGAATATCAGAATAACCATCGTACAGGTATAAGCATGCGCAGATGATGAAAGCATATGCTGTTTGCTTTTATAGAAGTATTTTGTTATACTCACCTCTTCCAATGTTTATTAGTATTGATGTAGGCTTCATGAATGCTAATTCTTTTTGGCCAATTAGCTTGTTGGTTTCTGTTGTTAGTGGCACAGCAATGACGAGAAAATCTACCTGTTTTAGCAGTTCTTCTAATGTTTCGCAGTATTCAGCATCAACGCGTTCCTCGTCTAATTGCGATCTGTTTCATTTAGATATTTAAAAACAAATAATTATATTAAACTAACACATGCATAGGTTGACCATTGTATGTCGTTCTGGAATACTAAAGGACTATTGATATAGATAAGTGCATGCATGAAGCTATGGCAAAATTGACAACTTTCAAATGCCACCAGCAACGAGGTCAGCAGTTATGGATCTAAATTTAACTTTTATAGATTTGGTAGATCAAAGGTGTTATGTTTGGTTGCGACACGATCAGTTTCACGTCCCTAAACAGAAATCGAAAACACATGCCTATTAAAATGAGAACATACCTTCTTGTTCTATTATGGTACAATATTTTCATATTAAATCCCATTGCTCGTTTTGCAATACAATACCCTATGTTACCCATACCAAGGATACCAATTGTCGCTCCAGTAATGTTTCGTCCAATTAAATTGAAGTAAGCCGAGTCGTAAATTGTTAAACGTTCTTTTGAAGCTGTCACGGCTGCAAAAAAAATGTAGATGAGAATATAAGCTGAGCATCTTTGCTAATTTACCATTTGACATTTTTCAAGTTATAGGCCTACACATTGAAATCTTTCAAGTGACAGATGAGGAATTCTATCATTTACGTTAATTGCCTATATAAAAATTATTGGTATCGATTTAATATTAAATATATTGCCAAAGATACACATGCAGTGAATTCATCATTTACTATCTAACAATTTATTCAAAGGCAAAGTGGGTAATCCCTTTGATAGTTGATTAAGTTTACTTTTTAGATATGAATGAAATGGAAAATGTGGAGAAAAAATAAAGGCTACATACGATGCTCTACAAAGTCTCAGATTGGAGTTTCATACTAATTGTAATACTTTAATTATACATATTTTATATGAATACTGAAGTACCTTCAGAAAGTTTTCTGGCCGTAGCAAGCATCAGAACGAATGCAAAATCGGCAGTCGGTTCAGCAGTGACTTTTGGAATCGCCGCTATACGAACATTCCGCTTACGGAACGCCACAACATCCAGACCATCTACTCCAGCGCCACGAACGCTAATAATTTTCAATTTTGGAAGCGAATGCATGTCGACTAATTTTGGTAGAGTAAAAACATCAATAGGACAAAGAATAATTCCTTCAATGTCGTTGGCGTATTTTTCCGTATTTCCACACAATTCATCTTCATGGATTACCGTAAATTCAGCTTCGAGGCTCGATATTGTGGTCATGTATCTCTTCATTAGTCTACCAACTAGCACAGTTTTTTTGAGTGACACTAAAGTATAAAAAAAAAAATACCGTTTTACAACATAGTTAAACGAGAAAGCCACTCCGAGAGTGCATAGTCCGCCTAATATAAAATTCTCTTACATAAGAAAATGGAGCTTTCGCCGATGACTATGCTCTATCCGATTAGCCTATGAGATCATGTTCCGAATATGAGCACTGTTTCAATAAATTGACAGTGCTACAATTGATTTATAGGCTATATAAATCATACTGTCAAATTATTGAATCAGTGCTCATATTCGGACCATGATCTCATAATCGCGTCGATCATAGCTCATTGGCGAAAGTATTTTTTAGTTTTTTTGTCTCTGCCGGGATTCGAACCTGCAATATTATTTTTGAAAACCGTTGCGTATTCAAGTTTAAGGTCGTTTGTTGTATTAGTGTATCTAGTGGGTGAAAAGCTGTGATAATATCATAGGCCTACACTATATGGCTGTGGTCTAGTGGTATGATACTCGCCCTGTAAGCGAGAGGTCGCAGGTTCGAATCCCACCTGACCCATTTTTACTCGGGGTACCCGAGTCTAGGACTCGCTCATATTCTCGTCTTCCTCTTCTTCCACTAGTTCTTCACGCGCCCGGTTCACGCGTCGTCTGACGGCTCTGAAACATGGCATGCATATACTGGGTAATAGTGAACAAAGCTATAGAAAGAAAATGTTCGTACTTCAACCGGATGCAGAATTATGACGTCATAAACATGGTACCAATCGAAAAAATTGCGATTTATAAAGTACTAATCCTCCCTTATTCGTTGTAGCATGGATTAAAGTTAATCCATGGTTGTAGTAGGCCTATTGAGCTGGGATTTGGCATGGGTATACTACACTACAGGGACATGTCCTCAAAGCTATAGAGCCGTATTTTTTAATTTCAACCCGGATGCAGCCATATGACGTCTCGAAGATGGTACCTTGGTGCCAAACGTTTTTCGTCGTAATACAGCCGTGGCAATTCAAAGGTCTTGCCTTGGAGAATAAGAATATATACAGTAAAACGTACCTATTTATGATATTGTGACGTCACTTCTGCTCCCGGAAATAGCAAAAAATCACTTCGAGATTTTATATAATTTACCGTAATTATGCCATTTCCAGTTATGTGACGTAACTTTTCGGAATATAGCCGTATTTGGTAGCGCAGGTTATTAATGTGTATGTGACGTTACATCCTGTCTTATGACGTCATTACAGCTTCTTTTTCTGTACCCTGAGTATCGCACATTTGTGCTTGTTTCAAATTTCAGTTTACTTGTTACTTTAAGACCGGCTTTGGGACCGTGGTTCGGATTGCCTCAAACATTAATGGAGTTGTCCTTGACCACATATCTATCTGTATTTTCATTTTGGAAAAAGATCTTGCAATAGCATTTTGATTAATCTGATCCTCCTGCTAACAAACAGATAGAAAACAGACAAAAGACACACGTGATCGATTACATTATACAGAGTACCTTCCTGCCAAAGGTATAAAAAAACAACAAAACATCAAACCAAACAGGGCTACTAGATTAAAACAGGGCTACGGCAACACTGGTCTATACGACACAGCAGGCTCATTTTGTACGTAACTATAACTCCCGCTATTGTATTTAATTAATTTCATTTAGCATTCATTTAACAATATTTAAAATACATAAAGAAAAAATACCAAAATATTGGAGTATTAAAATTGAATAAAACCAAAGTTAATGGTATATATATATATATATAATATATATAGTATAAGCATACAATATATTATATTGTATGATTATAGGCCTACTTTTGTGAGAGCCTGTGGCCTTTTTGCAGCTGATTGTAGATAGCAGTTTAGTATTAGGCCTACTGAAACTTACGTTTACTTGAAATATACTTACTCATAAACCGTTTAAATCTCACGAATTACCTTACAAGCCTGTGTTACAAAATAATTTCTGCATAAAGTAGTTAAATCCAATATAAAATTATATAATATTATCCCGCCACATCAGCACGTAAACGGATATACGGTTCAGTGAACATCGACTAAGCATGCCAAATTATTCGCATGTACAGTATATACTTAATAGGTCACGTCAAACTTAATTTCTCAATTATTTAAACAATTCTACATAATTCGTTAAAAAACAAGACATAGTAAACAATATATAGATATATATATATAGTGGTCTAATGGTTAGGGCAACTGCATATCAAGCAGACGGTCCGAGTTCGAGTCTCGGTTGGGGCGACTTTTTCTCATTCTCACAGATTTCCTCATCTTTGTCGTTTCAAAAATTAATTAAATAATTTTCAGTGTATCACCGAGCGGTTTGGAATTTATTTCTATGCCTGTTGTGTTTATATATAAAAGTATCTCTCGAGATCCCGCTTAGTGAATAAATATACTGAATTATAGATGAGGGCATATCAATTTGATCTCTGGTGCGCGTGCGTACAACTGAGGACTAGTTGTGTTCCATTTGATTTGATTTGATTTGATTTATTTCGGCATCAGTACATAAAATATCACAGACATACAATTAAAATTGGCAAATATAAAAATACCAAAATAAAACAAGGATGCCAAGGATAACTCATAAAAGTCCTCTACGGACTTGTTTCCAATGAGGTCCTTTGAAAGAACAGCAAAAAAGACAAACAAAGCAACATAATAAAAATAACAAAAAACAGCAAAAAGGACAATCGAAAAAAGAAGAAGCGCTAATTAAATAGTTTAAACCGTACCACGCCGAGAATGTTAAAGGGTCGTTATCCGATCGAGTTAAAGAACAATACCATGAAAGCCTCAGTGGTCTAATGGTTAGGGCAACTGCATATCAAGCAGACGGTCCGAGTTTGAGTCTCGGTTGGGGCGACTTTTTCTCATTCTCACAGATTTCCTCATCTTTGTCGTTTCAAAAATTAATTAAATAATTTTCAGTGTATCACCGAGCGGTTTGGAATTTATTTCTATGCCTGTTGTGTTTATATATATATATATATATATATATATATTTACATCCAAAGGCAAATTACTGAAAAAAATGACAATGCTGTGGGTATCAGTGGCTGGATCTCAATGGAATACAAAATAAAAGCGAAAAGCTAAATCAAAACGAGAAGTAAAACAGCCAGAAAAGTTAGCAGAGCTTTCGGGCAACACTAGCCCTAGCTGTTATGTTTGTTGTCTTTTATATTAGATACCGAGACTAGAGACACAGATGTATTTTATGTAAAGACCGTTATTTATTTCAGCTTTGGAAGTGTTGTCTCTATAACAACTTTGTCTTTCCTCCGCCCCTCTATCTACTAGTACTACAAGATCATAATAATTATTAGCACAATAATGTGACAATGGCTCAATATTTCCGTATATCTGAGAATTTAACTCCATGATCTCAGGTGTGTAAGAGGTATAACTGTTGAATTTAAGCGTGGTACCCACTAGCGACACAACGCAAGGACGTAACGAAACGCAAGTGAATTGATCAATCACAAGCGATGGCTGATTCGCTTGTGATTGCTAACTGTCTCTTGTCATTGGTTAAAACGCTTGCGTTGCGTTTACGTCCTTGCGTTACGTTCTAGTGTTACGTTCTAGTGGGAACCAAGCTTTTTATAGTGTTATTACGAATAGGCGAGTTATTAAAAAGAAAATGTTTGTAGGATTTATCATAATTTGTTTACAGTAGGTCTACAATAAAAATCTACCTAACATGTAAAGCATGTCTTATACTAATATGCTGCAAAAAAAACTGGAGTTCAAAAGTTTTAAGAACAGAGCAAAATAAACGAGTCCCTAAAAAATCCCTCTGAAATCATAATTAAATCAAAATTGTAGATTAATGTTACAGTGTTTCTTAAAGTTTTGGGATCAAAATTCAGTACTCATAACTCCAGCTGAACGATTTTAGATTCAGGAAAGCTGTTGACTCATAGTCGCATTCCTGTACTTCGTTGCTGGTGCACTGTGAGGTGTTATTACAACTTTCTGAGTGTGAAGAAGTGCTCTTGTGACGTCCAGACCTGCCAGCATGAGCTATGATTATCTCGTTATGTAAAGCTTCAACTAAAATTGGTATCAATTATCAAAACATTTATAACATATACTATCCACCCTTGAATCAAAGTGTAAAATGCAATGCATGTCTCTATTTAGACTAGACTATAGTGTGCATTATTGTACCATATAACATTACATGCTGCTGCTCCAAGCTAGACCTCAAATTCAAGTATAGGTAATAGGCATACTGTATGTAATGTTTAGATTAACATTAAATGGCTGTTATACAGTAAGTAGACATTTTAATCCTTCCCTGATCTAATTAAACGTGTTTTCTTTTATTTATCGCCATAACAAACTTTTTAAGGTCTTCTGCTAACAAACCTGGAACCTCCAAAGCAGCAAAATGTCCTCCGCGTGGCATAATAGTATATTGTACAAGATCAACATACTGTCCATGAAGCCATGGTTTTGGCGGTCGTAGTAACTCGTCTGGAAAAACTGCAACGGCTGATGGAACATTAAATTCATACATAGGATCTTGAAACACCTTTGGCATGTTCTCCTTGTAAAACCTCATTGCCGTTGTCATTGAACCAGTCATCCAATATAACATAATATTTGTCAGAAGATCATCCAAATCAAATTTTCCTTCAATGCCACAGTCATCCTTATTTCGATCATCCTTATGTTTAGTTATCGTCGTAAATTTCTCCAAAATGTAGGCAGCTAATCCAACAGGCGAATCGTCAAGCGCGTGACCAATAGTATCTGGTTTGGTTGCTTGTATGTGTGAGTAACCGGTTTCCTTTATAAGTTCCTTCAACAGGTAACTCGCTGGAAAAACCATTTCTTGATGTTCTTTGGAGCTTAACACCAGACTTGGGAAATAACTTCCAATGACGAATCGAAGAAATTGGAATGAAACATATGGTACTGCCATATTCGAATGCAAACCTAGGATTGAATTCGGTGCTATTAGAGCCATCTTAACAATTACGGTAGCTCCAAAATCTCCACCTTGGATGTAGTATTGGTTAAAGCCAATTCGTTTCATGAGTTTATCAAAGATTCTTGCAACGACGACAGCGTCGAGACCCATTTTGTGAGAACCTTCTGAAAAAGTAAAGCCTGGTATAGAAGGACAAATGACCTCAAAGACCACATCTTCATCACTACCATCAGTGGATTTTGTAAGCATACGAGAAATTTGAAGAAATTCATAGAAAGAGCCAGGCCAACCGTGAATTAGCATCAATGGAACCGCTTTCTGTCCCGCTTTGAGAATTGGCTTGACATGTATAAAATGTATATCCAAGCCCTCGATGTTGGTTTTAAAATGATCAAATTTATTGATCTCTTCTTGATGCTTCGTCCAATTATAACTGCTTAGCCAATAGTTTGCCACCTTCTTCATGTACTCTGGTCTTATACCGTAGTGTGACCGACTGTTTTCTAGCCCTTCGCCAAATCGGGTATTTTTTATTCTCGATTGCAAATCGTTCAAAGCAGAGTTGTCAAATTCAACTTTAAACGACGTTATAACATCTGATGGCGGCGTTGTTGGTCGGGGCCCTTTACCCCACCATCCGTCGCCATACTCGGGAGGCTCTGGTGGTGAATCAAATACCCCAGCCGACATTAAGGATAGTACAATGGCTAAAACAAGCACGCATATTGATAATACTTTACAAAACATGTCTGTCCGGCGGTCGTGTCGTGTGAATCGACGTGACCTCTTTTCACCAACACACGTAATTACAATACCTTAGGTACCTGGACGATCGAACGTGCAGGTCATGTACAAAATAATGTAATGCTTAGTCTACTTACTTATGTAAATAATGATTATGAATGCTATGCAACGGTTAAATCGGATCCAATCAAAACTGACTAAACGGGTTAAAGGTTGTTTCTGTAAAAGCAATTACTCAAATACCCGACAGCTCTATTTAAATCAAACAATACGGTTATTTCCGACTTGGCTTCAATAGAGCGTGGTGGATTAAACTTTGTATAGTTGGCTATTATAGTAGTCTATTATTAATATTGATTGAAATATTTATTTATACTGGGTAATAATAAATTGTTATTGCCTTTTGAAACGGCAATGACAGTAGGCTTGGCTACCAGCACTTAACCTGACCATTATATGGACGTTAAAGTAGGTCTACGAACTTATTCCTCAATATTCAACTTTAATTTCTTTCATTTCGGAAATATTTCATCCTCAAAAAACTATAATTAAAAAAGAATAACAAAATTTAATAGTTCTCCATCTACAAAACATGCGTATCTGTGTGTAATGCACTGCAGTAAAAATAATTGGTTTCAGAGAAAATAAATGAATGAATAAAACAACGGATCCGCTATTGCATATTTATTTATTTATTTTTATTTATTTATTTTATTTAACAACATATTTATACAGGATAATACACAATCAAGTATAAATAAACTTGTTTTGCATTGTGGTCCTCGCATATCATTTAGGCCTATTTATTTAAATTTTATTTTAATATTTATTTAACTTTTTATTTGATTTTTTATTTTATTTAATTTTAAATTAATTATAATTAAACCGGTAAAAGAACACGTTACGTTCATTCGTTCCCATCATAACATTAACAATGAAATAATAAAATAATGTTTGTTATTCGCGTTTACAGAAGAGCCAGAGCAATCAGATACGTAGGCCTAAATCAAAAAACTAATTTGAAAAAAAAATGTGGTGTGACGAAAATGGTAGTGATATGCCCAAATATGGTAGTGATATGACATCATCATGTCCATATATGGGCACATTCCATTTTTTTTCCACACATTTTGATAGTGTAGACCTCGATGTGTAGACCATGGACAGAGCTTAAAGTTTTCACGGGTCGCGCGCAAAATGCATAGTAAATAAATTCCGCCCTCTAGAATACGCCTGCAACAACACAACATGCAATTCAATCAACAACAGAGAAATGGCGACTCTTAAAAGTTGCAAGTACTTTACTAAGTCAGGAGAAACGTCAATGCACACGTTAGATGAGTTATTTCAGGACATTTCAAAGCATCTGACGTTGAAGAATTTTGAAACAATAGTTTCGGTTTTCATTAGTGATCCTAAAGGGGAATGGTTGGAGGATTTAGATAAGGTTTCCGAGGACAAGGCTAGGGTGCGAAGCGGATACGATTTGTTTCTCGCCCTCAGAAGACAGGGGATGTGTGATGAAGGCAACTTGAATCATCTGTTGACAGTCCTGCGTGTAATACGACGTTATGATCTCACACGACTTGTGACTCTTGCTAAACCTTCGACAAGTACGATATTTGTGTTAAACTATCGCTTTCTATACAATACAAGTAGCCTAGGCCTAGGCTAGTTTTAAATAAATTAAATAAGGGCTAGAAAAATCTGGCTCTAGGGCGCGCCTAGGCCTACAGTAGTAGAGGCTAGGCTAGGCCTAGAGGAGGGCCTACTAGGCTACTACTAGGCCTAGACCGCCGAGTTAGGAGGCTTAGTTTGTAGTCTAAATGAGTCACTCTCATGTACCAATTCTATATGTAGGACGTGTCATGTGGCCTAGGCCTAGGCCTATAATAATTAATACTTATCATGGATTTTGTTTATGACATAATTAAAGGCCTAATGATAATAGACATTTAAAGACTATTTTTTTTAACACACATTTTACAATTAATAATCTATTACACTCTTTTCCATAGTCTTACCAGATCCAGTTAATGCGTATTTATCAAAGACGTGTTTGAAAACTAAAAGATATCATCAAAAGGAAACTTCTGACACATCATCATCAGAATCGTCATCAGAAGAAGAAATGGACAATGAAAGAGACATTCCTGAGCATGAACAATCTTCCTCTAGTAGTTTGACAAAAAATGTTAGAAAAAGAAGATTAGAAAAAAATGTGAAAATGTCATCGAAAAGACGGAAACATTGCAAGGATAGTACTGGGAAGAAGATTAAGGGCTGTCGGAAAGATGAAAATGTTGAAGATTCTTTACCAAGAGAAGTACTTCATACATGTGGTACATAGTTTCCATAAAAATAATCAAACAAACTAATTGAATATTTAGTTTCATTTATGTAATTGTTAATACTGTATTCAGGGGAGACTTTGTTGAGTCTTAAAGTTGCACCTTAAAAAGGGATTTACTGCATTTCATTTTATTATGATGTTATTAATTATTTTAAATGTTTTATGTGTTATATCATTATGTGTAACTTAAAAACTTTAAAATGATTTTTAATATTATTAAATCACTATCTACCTACTGTATACTTTGCAAAACCTAAATTGAGTATAGTGTCACATTGGTTAGTATTATAATTAATAACTTATTATTCTATGTCTTATCTAGATGTGAAGCTAAGAGTGAGAGCAGAATACATCCGCCATGATGACGAATTACACAATCACATACACTCCAACAAACAACACCGCAAAGAAAAGCAATTTGAGCTGTTTTCCCAAGCAAGCACAATCCTGCGGACAAGAGATCTTGGCTCAATCGTCTGTGATATTAAATTCTCTGAGATAACGTATCTAGATGCTTTCTGGAGAGACTATACAAACGGCGCTTTATTAGAAGCGTTGAAGAGCGTGTTCATATCGGAAGCGTTGAAGGAGGAGATTGGTCATAATGCCATTCGGTTGTTAGTGAGCGTCGATGAAAATGACTATGATAGAGGCCGTAGAATTCTTATTAAAAATCTATGCACAGAAGTATAAGTTAGTGTCAAATCAGATTGTTAAATACAAATTCTTGCAGTATGCTATGTAAATGTGAAGTTACACCACACAGATAGAGTTGGACCTACATTTTACGAACTGTACAACAGCGAAACATAAAAGCTTCATGCCGTTACACAACCATCTTTCCAAAGTTTTAGTTCTTTGTGGTTATCACATTCTGTGGCAAGATCTCGCAAATATTTCTACCCCAGAACTTTTTACCTTAACAATAAACAGTTAACCAAAAACGTCTGGCAGACAATTTGACTAATTTTTGCTTTAAATTACAGTTGCATATTTTATTTTTGGTTAAAGTGAATAACTAATAACTAATGTGATAATCAAATGACATATTCCCAAAAAAATCTTTTTTTTTTCAGGGAGGGATTATTTCAAAATTTACTCAACAGCGGTATTTATAAACTACATTTTTTAACTAAAATAACATGGTTTTAGTTAAGTTTTTTTTTTCAAAGTTTGAGGAAGTCTTTGCAATAAACTGCTGCCTATATTATATTGATTTTATAAACACATAGAATATTTAAAGCAGTTTTATGAACAAATGATTTTTCATTTTAGATTAAGAATTCAACATTTTACTGTTTTCCATACATATTAGATTATATGAACTAACTCTACTGATTTTGTTTAAATTTAAAAATATAATTCTGTTTATACTTTGAATAAATATATTCAGTTCAGTTGATTATTTGCTGAAGTACCTCGTAGAATTCACTATTCTCACAATATCACAAAATGACAGTCAAGACTAATCAAAAGTCTTTAAACACCTTTTTTATATTGCTAGTAATATTTTGCGAGTGCTATGTTGGCTATTTTTGTTTCAGTCTGTCTAGATTAACTCAAATATACATATATTTAGCTTTTTAACAGTATTAAGCCGAATCGATGTTTAGACCCTAGGCAACCATAGTCTAGTTGCATCACTTCACATGGTGCCACCAGTTGCCGTTTTGATTTAGTCTGTAACTAGACTAGCTCAAATATATATAATATTTGACATACCATGTGTACAAACAAGTCGCCATCAAGATCCTAGACTACAGTAGTCGCTTTACGTGGTGTCACCAATTAGCGTTTTACTTCTAGACCTGCTGAAATATATGCAAGACACGCCATGTGTGTACCAAAATGTCTTTCTATAGATATTAAGCCGAAATGCTAGTTTCGCTTTACATGGTGTCGCCAGCAAGAGTTTTTTTTTACGAACCAGCTCAAGTATAATTTATGCATATATGTGCAAAGAAATGTTCGTTACAAATATTTACCCGAATCTCTTTTTAGAACTTATACTTTTTACACAGTAACAGCAATGTTTATAATTTGCATTTTTTTCTATTTTATCTTTATAAAAAGATTATACAGTACCATGAAACAACACACAACAATTAAAATACAAAAATAGGTTATGTTTAGTATTTATTTTTCAAAAAAGACCTCAATTTTTAATATTTTTTTCATGCTGTAGTATTAAGGCAAGAATATATGCTGCTATAGATCACCCTGCGTTAAAAAAAAGACCGACTAAATCTAGTGGACGGAATGCTAGTACAGTAAACATTGTAGTAACCCCTATTAAGAGGAACAACTTGGGACCAACAAAGTGTGTAAATAGTGATATATATTTTCCCTTCTTCACAAAATACCTTGTAGAGACTAATATTAATTGTGGACGGAATTCTATTTTATCATTCTTTTCTATTTCTACCAGAGCTTCTCTGCTATCACATTGTACCGTTACAAATGGGCTTATTTAAAGTATCTACGTTCATATAAAAATTACTCAATATATAATACTAAATATAATTTAAGTACATAAGGAATGCATGGTCATTGGACGGAATATTTATATACAATAGATATATATAGGTATGTTAGTAAGCACGATAAATATATAAAACAAACTTGCAAGGGAATATACCATAAAGTTGAATGGAATACAATATTGTAAATGATTTTAATTGAGGAATCAAATATATCATGACGTGATGTATCGTGCACAAATAGTAAATATACTAATGTTATTAATGTAGACACAGTAGTTTCACTCATCGATGACATCACAGGGTACACACATTGATGATGTCACAGAATGTACACACATTGATGGAATCACAGAATGCAAACATTATTTCCACACATGGATAACATATAATGCCATTACGCATTGGTTTCACACATTGATGATGTCACAGAATGTACACACAGTGATGAAATCACAGAATACAAACATTATTTACACACATGGATAACATATAATGCCATTACGCATTGGTTTCACACATTGATGATGTCACAGAATGCAAACATTATTTACACACATGGATAACATATAATGCCATTACGCATTGGTTTCACACATTGATGATGTCACAGAATGTACACACATTGATGGAATCACAGAATGCAAACATTATTTCCACACATGGATAACATATAATGCCATTACGCATTGGTTTCACACATTGATGATGTCACAGAATGTACACACATTGATGGAATCACAGAATGCAAACATTATTTCCACACATGGATAACATATAATGCCATTACACATTGGTTTCACACATTGATGATGTCACAGAATGTACACACATTGATGGAATCACAGAATGCAAACATTATTTCCACACATGGATAACATATAATGCCATTACGCATTGGTTTCACACATTGATGATGTCACAGAATGTACACACAGTGATGAAATCACAGAATACTTACATTATTTACACACATGGATAACATGTCATTACGCATTGGTTTCACACATAACACACTAGATTCATGTTTTTCAAAAACGTTTGATGACATCACACACCTTTGAAACATTATTTCACACACATTGATGAAATCACAAAATTAACATGCTTACAAGAACGGTAGAAAACACATACATACATATAGATATGTGTACAAATTAAAAATATATGTAGCACTCATCAAATTTAGTAACTAATATTTCTATATTTTTAAAATCAAAATACAAGCGATATATTATTAATGATTGTATATTACATGAATAAAATTGGTTAATATTTTATTTATCACTGATTTAAGCATTAAACTCGCACTTATCAAAGCATTAATGATTGTCCAACTTTACAAAATGTTAAAACGAAAATAACTAATATAACTCAAGCGAACACAGGTTAAAAAGCATTATTATTTATAAAATATATCATAATATACTGGCAATCCTAAAATTGTAATGCAATAAACATTGTAGTATTTCAATGATCAAAAAGAATGAGAATTATTACTTTTACAGTACAGTAAATAATGTTTGTAAAAAAAAAAGTAAATTCTAAAACCAATACATTTACTTTACAATAGTACATTGTATTGTACAAAGCCAGCAATACTGTTTTATTTAAAAATTGATTATTTACATTAAATGTACAGTAAGTAGAAAATACTATACAATAATGCTGAAGTTGTTATTAAAATTTCTCACCCATACATAACATGTTGTTGATACAATATTAATTTGTAATCTCAACATAGGTCAATATTAAAATAATTGTATTCATGATCAAAATAAAATAGGACTGATATCATCATAAACTATGCTGCCAAACTCTTCATCTTGCATCATTGTAAAGAGTAAAGCTATGTCTACACTATCAAATTAGTTTGACAAAAAAGGTGTGATGTACCCACATATGGCAGTGATGATGTCATCAAGTACATATATGGGGACATCACATTTTATAGTCGCATAAAGTTTGATCGTGTAGATAGATAGAGCTTAAGACTGAAGATGCTGGTGGTCTAAATCATGAAATTACACTACAATTAATACAACCCTGCTTCTTCTGTTTGTCTTTTCCACATAGATTCCAAATCCAAATCAGATCCACTTTTTTCTAAAGAACTTTCGCTGCTTCCTACGGCACTAGCACGTAACCTTTCACGATACTTCTCCTGCTTCCGACGATGTTTATCAGCATCTCTTTCTGAACGATCCATGCTTTTTTGTGCTGCTTTCAAGACTTTTTGTTTTTCACGTTCAGCCCTCTCCTTGATCTTTTTATGTGTCTGCTCTAATCGATGTCGTGCTGCCAAGTTGTGGTCGATTACCTTGCGTCCATAAATATGTGTGTTTGGAAATATAGGTTCTGGTCCATTTGTGGGTTTTTTGTCTGGTGTCTCATTACTATCTAAAGAATCGCCTTGTTGGTCTCTTGCGTTGGAAGTGCCTGGTGTATAATAAAAATAGTAATGCAAAGTAAGTATTACATTTTTAACAAAGAAACATAATGATCGCCATATTTACATCATCCATTTTTGACAGTACATCCCATAATAATCGTTCATGCATGCCTTTCCATGAAACTGTTGTCCACTTTCTATATTGTGCTACATGACTACTTAGAGACCCTTTCCTACGTTTTTTAGATCTAATTTAAGATCACAAACTATATTTAATGTAAAAATAATACTACAGTACCATATATGGTCCTATTGCGATAACTTTTAAAAAAATGTGAAAACTAAGTTGATTCAAATAATCATAATTTTATAATTATAATTTCACTTGAATATGTAATAATCTTACTGTCTTTTCGTTCATTGAAGGAGTCCATTTTTAATGATTGGTTATTCTTGTCTGGCGTGTCTTCAATTACTGCTTTACCAACAAGAACGACACCAGGATCATGGGGACTGTATTGAAAGCAAAATTATATAAATTATTATTGAAATAATAGTAACCATGTTATTCCTTAAAACATTTTTATTAACTGCTGATTATCACCAGATGTCTGGAGATTGGTTGACCAGACAACTGGCCTTCATTTTGAAGAGCAAGTCTGAGATTTTTAACTAGAAAGCTTTAAATTATTCTGCCATTAAGAAATGGTCTACTGCAAGAAGAGAGGAAATAGTGTTCAATGTGCCTATTAGGTTGACTTATCTTTAATATTATTTAAAAAATCTTACTTTTTATAAAGTATATCTTCGCTTCCGTCCAAAACAAGTTTTCGTTTTGTTGTCAGCCAACTTCTTCTCTTGACTATTTTACTTCCCTTTATTTGTAATTCAGACTGTGAACCAACACTTCCTTCAGCAGGGACATAGCCCTCATTGTTGTAGCTGTTTGTATGGTTCTGATTCATACTGTAGCTTCCATATTGGCCAGACTCGGTGCTTCCAATTGAGCCTTCAGAGGAATTCTCTCCAAACATATTACTAAAATTTAGAATTTTCATTAATAGTATTAACTGTTTTTATGATTTTTAAATTGTGTTATCAATGCCATTCACCAGGTCTCAGTCGTTTATTAGTAGCTCTCATTTCCAGTTATAAGCCAATTTATTTCCAGGTCTTGACACTCATTCGTTACCAGCTCTCAATTCCTGGTGTCACTCGTTTATTACCAGCACTCATTTCCAGGTCTCACTCATTCGTTACCAGGTCTCATATTCATTACCAAGTCTCACTCATTCATTACCAGGTCTCATATTCATTACCAAAGTGTCACTCATTTATTAACAGGTCTCATATTCATTACCAGATCTCATTATTTAAATAACATGTCTTGCATTCATTCATTAACTTGTCTCACATTCATTACCTGGTCTCACTTATTCATTTACAGGTCTTACCCATTGCTGATCCAGTATTTGTCAGGAATCATTTTCTTCCTTCTTCCATAAGTTGAAATGTGACCAGTTTTTGTTGATCTGAATCTATGCCAGACAACTACAGAAACAACAGCGACAAGTATGATAAACAATACAGCACATCCTATGATGGCTGCAAGTAATTCGGTGGTTATTCCGTCACTTGTATTTGCGCTTGTTTCTGTTACTTCTTCTAAAAAAAAGTATGGAAATAATTTTAATTCCGTAATAAATTAAGCAGTTCACATACTCGTTTTGGTTAGATGTAGCCAAGTTTATTTATTTATTTAGATTTATTTGATACTTTTAGGAAGCTCATTTTAAGTTTTTATGTGTTTCCTATTCATCTCTTTATCAACCTATTTTTCTGATTTCTTTATATTTTTAACGATGATGAATAAAGTATATTTGATTGATGTAGTAATAACAAAGTAATAGTTTTTAACAACTATCACGGTTAAAAATTTGTCAGATTTTAGTGCAATTGCTTGAATATTGTCAGCCTTTTTCTGTATGCACTTCCACATAATGTATGATATATATAATATTCCTAACCTGGATCCGTGGTAATGATCACTTCATCTGAATACAACCCTGTACTTGTCCAAGTTGAAATTGCCATCTGAAAGCCATACGTTGTGTTTGATTTTAAGTCAGTGATGATTCTGCTAATTGCGGTAGGCTCAGATTCGGACAACATAAACGTTTCATTGTTATCCAATCGGCGGTACTTAATTGCATAGGATTTAAAAAGTGATGCTTCCACAGCCTAATATTAACAAAAAGATATATAAAACAGTTGTATATTAAACATTGTAATATGTTACTACCAACAGCAATTAAGGCCAATTTATACCGACGAGTGGTAACAGCAATAAAAATATAGAATCTATGTTATTCCTTATGACCATGTACATACAAGGCGGAGCAGATGGGCAGAGATGGGAGATACAGATTCTACGTGGAACAAGCTATGTGGTTTTTATTTTATCTTACTGCTCGTCTGACCTTTAACCTGTGCAAAGGATATTGAACCATTGACCTTTTAGATCCCTGGTATGAATTCCATTATTGCTGCTCTCATTACAATAATGCATTTTAATACATACCATATTATTTCATATTTAACATGTACTAAATGAATAATGGAACTCATAGTTATATAAAGTACCCCACATTCAGTTCATTTTTTTTTAAAGTCATTACATTTCATATCAATCAATAAATTTCACAATGCCATCATGCTTTCATTTATTCTTTGCTGGTACTATTATACATAATACACTAGTTACTTTCTTTTGAAACATACATTATGCATTTAAATTGTCCTTACCATCCATGATAGTCTAACAGCATCTGTTCCAAGGACAGCAGCACGCACACCTTGCACTTTTAATGTCAATACTAGAATGGAACAATAATGTATAGTAAAGTAGTTGATTAATTAGGTTTCTTAAAGATGTATTGTCCCCCACAAACACGAAAAATAATGATTAATTAAATCAGACTTTGAATAGGTCATTTTGTAGCTCTAATAAAGTTTATCACTTCCATAGAAAAAACAACGAAAAAAAATAAAAAATAACATAATGAATGGTTAAATTCAACAAAAAATCCATTGGCTGGCAGCCAATTTGAAAATTTTTTGCTTTAAATCACAGTTTTTTCAGGTAAATAAATTTTGTTTGGATTTTTGGTCAAAGTGGATAGCCATTATGTAATATTAAAATGGCATATTCAAAAAAAAAAAAATTGTTTAATTATTTTTCAGGGGGACAGTACATAATGTAATAAATTCATTGAATAGCTTATTACAGTTTAACAATTATTTGTTACAAATGGTATCAGCACTTATTTAGTTTTGTACGTATCCTTACAAGGTTAAACCATAGCGGCCAAACAATAACCTAATTTGTCTTTATATATTATACTTACCGTCTGCTTCTGTTTTGGCAACTATTGTTACAAATTCACTCCAGCCG
The DNA here is from genome assembly GCF_964355755.1 of Antedon mediterranea. Classification (NCBI taxonomy): domain Eukaryota; kingdom Metazoa; phylum Echinodermata; class Crinoidea; order Comatulida; family Antedonidae; genus Antedon; species Antedon mediterranea. The sequence continues at coordinate 15,165,560 of NC_092677.1, forward strand.
TACACCTCCTTATTTCCAGCACGCATGCGTACTTCATAATATGTCGCATACTCTAGATTCTCAATAACTGTTTCTAAAGGTGGAACATTCTCAAACTGAACTACAGTCTCCTGGACTATAGAACTATTTAATCGGTGGCGTAACTCGTATATTATGTTGTCTGCTGGGCCATTTAGTTCTTCAGGCTCCCTCCATTGGATACTGAAAGAGTTTGCTTGGGCTAAGATGTTGAGATTGTATGGAACGGTTGGTATACTTTGCTTTGTAGTTACTTGTATAGAAGGGTTACTCATTGGGCCTGATCCTAGATCATTGATGGCCCTTACGCTGAAGATGTAACTGGTATATGGTTTGAGGTCAGTTACTGTTGTTGTTTGCTGTACAATTACTTCTGGAAGTTCCGTGTACACAATGCTGAGGATCTAAAATTAAACATTATGAACAATAATCATATTATAAAGATTAATAAATCATTATTTAGCCATGTAGAACTCTTACAATATGATGATGTAATTACAATACTAGTGTAATATAATATTACCTCTTTATATAATACTTTAAAACCTGTGACCAGCAAATCGCTATTAGAGGGAGGTAGGCTCCAAACCAAACCAACAGATGTAGACAAAATGGAAGTTAGGCCTGGTGGCATTGGTGCTCCTGGAACTGTAAAAAAAAATGTTAGGAATTTTTAATCTATTGTAAGGATTTCAGAGCCTTGCATTAACAAAATTAATAATAAATAATATTTGATATGTAACAGAGAAACAGATATAATGGAAACTAATTTATTATTAACACTAAAGATGAGTAAATATGCAAGAATGAAAAAAAGCTGCTCTTCCTCATTTTCACAGTTTATAAATATAATTCAAATGTACATCACTTTAATCTAAAACATTAATACACCAACCTTTCAATGACCTCTGATCACTACCTCTTGCATTCTGGGCAAGGCAGGTATATTCATTTATCTCGGCTAAATCGAGACTCTCCACAAAAAGAGCGTCATCTGTTGTTATAATATGATTCTGGATGCCAGAACCTGTAAGTCGGATACCATTCACATCCCAGGCGATTGTAGGCTCTGGTGATCCAATGGCACTGCATAGAATTGTCAGGGAGGTTTCTTGTTGGGTTATTTGAACTTTAGTTATAACTGGTGGGCCTGCATAATAATACAATAAGAGCATTACATTTGACAAAATCAACAAGAAATTCCTTTTTATACTGTAGTTATTTACACTGGTAACACTAGTGATGGTTTAGATTTAGCATCACTGGAACACTGTAAAGTGAATCCGATATTCCCATATCGGTTAGGATTTAAAATGAGTAAGTTTAGTTAATGTTGATTGTTCACTCTGTGGGTTATTTTGTTTAATGCTATTGGTAGCTAGCTCTATGTGCTTCCTAGATGAATTAAAAACAATGAATTGTCTCACCTAATATTGTGACCACAACAGACTGGTTGGCTATTCCTAGTTCATTGGTAGCAAGACATGTGAATTCCCCATGATGCACACTGACTGTTGGATTACTGATTGTTATTGACCCTTGAACTCCTACGATGCTATCATCACTACTTGTTGGTTGGCCAGATGGAAGAATCCATTCTATATGTGGGGTTGGCCTTCCTTCTGCTAAGCATTCAAGTGAAAGCTGGTCTGTTCCAGAATCTTGGGTGTATGTTACTGAAGTTATTGGAATAATTCTAGGTGGAACTAAATATAAATGTGTGATTCAAAAACATTGATACCAGCAAAATGTGAGGGAAGTAGAGTACTTTGTGTCCCTAAGTTTCCATCAACTAAAGCTATATGGACATATTTGGGAACATCACACTTTTTCTTTCAAAATAGTTTGATAGTGTATACAGAGCTTAAGTTGTAAATATGAAATTTTATGTAAAATGTTTTAACTTACAATTTACTGCCAAGAATGCCAATCCTGATATTGTTCCTACAGAGTTTGCTACTTCACATTTATAAAAAGAACTATCGACCTCTTTCACAGATGCAAATTCTAGAGAACCACTAACTGAGATAAAGGTGCCTTCTCCTGGCATATTTGAGCTTGTGGTTCCAGTACCAACAGCACTCAACTGACTGCCATTGGCATCAGAGACATACCACGAGACAATTGGTCTTTCTCTTGCAGATGCCAGGCAGATCAATGAAGCTGGGTTTCCCAGATTGGATGTAACATTAGTAGGTGGGGTTATAAAAACTGGGAAATCTGCATCAAAAATAAAAATGAGAACAAATATTAACTAATCAAGGAGCAAAACTGACATTAAAAACTAGAAGTAGTCGGCTTCAATATCCTGTCTGTCTTGTGTAGTCAGTCAATCTTCTCCTCCATCCATTCCTTTGAGAAATATACCATGGAGAGACTACATTTAATTCTCTCTAAAATGTTTGCCCCTAACATTGCTTTTGATTTTTTAATTGGAAATTTTAAATTTCCAATCATACCTAAAGTTAAAATGTTGACCGAGATTTGGTTGGAACCAGCATTACTAGTAGCTACACAAGTGTAAGTGCCTAGGTTCTCCTCTGTAGCACCATTCACTACAATACTGCCATTCAACAGTAATTGTAAATTATTCACTGAAAAGAATAAGATATTAGTTAGAGCCGAGTGTTTGAGACAAGGGCACTGCAAACCACAGCCACAATATGGGAACAGGTTCAAGGCGGGTCTTTGACCATAGTCAGTAATAGAACAAGTTTTCTTTGATAAGGACTTGGTGTACACATCTGTCTTTGTGTGTACTTACAAGATCCCAGTTTGTCTTTCGGAATAGTAAGGGGTTACCTCAGTATTCTGGTGAAATTTTAAACACCTTCCCAGTTGAATAGTTACAGAAACCCCAAATGGAACAATAAATATAAATCAACCTCAATTTTAAATTTTATTTTTAAAAAATTTCATATATAATGCTTGCAGGTTTACCTAAAATCAGTTCCTCTCCATCTTTCATCCATGACACCTGCGGGCGTGGATCGCCATAAGCGACGCAGTCTAGACGAAACGACTGCCCAAGAGTTACCGTTTGTTCTTGAGGGCGTACACTGAACTGTGGTGGTACTGAAAATGAATTGAAAATAACAAATAACAGTTTTATGGAAAAGTGTTAATAGAGCTTTGGTGCAATGCTCATATGATAATTAATACATAATTAAACAGTATTTTTCACTGATTTTTGTTTTGTCTTAGTAAACCTTTAGTTGACATCAGCCTAGGGAGTCATCAATCAACCTTACAACTTCACCTTCAATTCCTTACTACAGTACTTATGTACTACTCTCTAGGAGGGTAACATTTATCTATGTATAGGGTTACACTTATACCTCGATGAGGCTTGCGTTTTACCAGTGTAACAAAATACTTACTAAGTACTGAAAGATAGAACTGAGTTTGATCGTAACCCAGTAGATTAGATACTTCGCATGTGTAAATGCCTTCCTGGCTTTTTTGTATGTTGTAGATTACTAGGTCACCATTACTGTATAACTGATGACTAGGGTCACTGGTTATCTGCTGCTCTTGGTAGAACCATGCATACATAATCTGAGAAGAGAGCAAAATAGACAGTACTCCACATATTTACTGTATATATAGATAAAACTCCTATTAAGGGGTCACTTCAGGGCCATGATAAAGTGTCCCGGTAATACAGGTGTCTCTTGAATGGGGGTTGGAAATTAGCGTTAACATATACTGTATATTGCCTGTAAATCGTTTCACTAGGAAAATTTCCACTTAATAGAGGTGTTTCTTGAATAGGGGTTGGTAAATAGTGTTAACACATATATCCCATCATTCCTTCCATAGAAAAATATCCACTTAATAGAGGTGTCCTTTAAATATGGGTTTCCTAAAGGAGTACTGCAGTACTACTGTCCTCTTTAATGCCTTTTCATACTACTTCTCTTGTTTAGTTATGTGCTAAGATTTCTGATTCATGCAAGACGTTTTTTGGTACTTTTTAAAGTTGTGAATAGGATTCTTTTATTATCTAAGTTTTGTATTAGTACTAATAGCAATACACTATTAATTTTAGTTTGTAAATACTAATACTTCACAACATGCTAAGTACACAAATCAATAAAGCCAGAAATAGGTTATATGATACCAAACAATACATATACCAAACCAGATGGTTTTGAAAGCAAGTAGCTTTTGTGTGAAGGTAGTACTAATGGATAGAGAACTGACAATATCATTACGTACAGGTATGTACAAGATGGTACATATATTGCTTTATCCTTTGTATGGATGAACAGGGACAAAGAAAAAACATAACAAAAATTATTAGTTTATTTTTATCTCACAAATTTTTAATATGCTTGTAATCATTTAATTAGAGATAAGTCCGTATTTTAGTAACATTTTTAACTTAAAATACAAAAAGTAAATCTTCCCACCTGAGGATTTCCATCAGCCCTGCACTGTAGTGTTGCCGTTTCTCCCTCTACAACTTGTTGATTTGAGGGTAAAAGCGTAAACCTTGGGGAGCCTAGAAAATGAATGAGATTGATAAAACTTGATTTGTCTAGTCAAAATTGTAACTTGAAGAACACTGTTGACCATGCATAATCTAGAAAAATCTAAAATTATTAATATTTGTTTTTCACTGATTATCAAAATGATTATATATATTATCAGATACTGGGAAAATGAGTGGTTTGTTATTATTCCAGATGTTCTAACCTAATTGAAGGCCCAAACAGATAATAATGTTGATTTTGAAACTCTAATATTTCATAGTATAGTATGTTGTTTACTGATTTTATCAGATGTATAATAACACAGAGGGAAGGCATACTATATGTTAACTAGTTGTTAATTAAATGGCCAATATGAAATTTCTATTCCAAAAATTATAAAGTAAATTGAAAATATAAATGTTTATAGAATTTAAAAAAACCTTACTTTGAACTGTGAGTACTGCTGATGTCGTATCACTCCCAACGGTATTTGTAGCACTACAAGAATATGTCCCCGACTGATCTGTGGTAGCGGACATAATAACCAGTGAACCATTGGTCAGAACTTGAAAGCTTTGACCATCACCCCCAGGGGCTGGAATCGGGGCTTTATTAGGATCAGGTGTAGTCCATTCGATGAGTGGGGTTGGATTACCGCTGGCTTCACAGTGTAGTGTGACAGACAATCCTTCCACAACAATTGAGTCTACTGGTCTCGTTGTTATTACAGGAACAACTATTTTGAAGAGATAAGCAAGCAAGAAATAAATAGAAAAACAAACTGCATTTATATTCTCCAAATCTGAGTGTACTGATTGTTATAAATTTCCTTTATTAAGATTAATCTAGACAGAGTCACTACCCTTTGGTACAAAAGTTTACTTTTAATTCAAATATTTGTTCGGAGTGAAGTCTTGTGAGGAAGAGTAATGAACATTCTTCAATTTGTAAGGCAGCTTCTGAAGTAGATCTTGTACCAATTGTATTGGTCTCCCTTTCCACTGGGTTCAACTAGCAATGGAAATATTTCTAATGATTGGACAATCATAGTCATTCTTTACTGAAGGATGCCTGATTGATTGCTATCATACCTTGAATCATAAGATGTGCTTGTGCTGACCGGCTTGTGTACCCGTTACTCGCTGTGCACTCATACACACCCTCATCTTCCCCAACAAGGTCAAGAAGCCGGAGCCAGCCCTGCCTAGGTTCTTCCAATCGATCAGCAGGTATGACACCACTTGTCTAAAATGAGGTGAAAAATCTATCTTAAATTTCAAATATTTTCATGAACAGTAAAATATAGAAACAATATGAAGGGGACATCTTTGTGACAATAAAGCATCCTCTTATAGCTTACTAGGGGTGTTCTACTGTATACAAATACTTGTGTAATAATACCTTGATTTTAACTAGTAGTAAAAAATAAACTATATATATAATTATACTTATTATTATACTCAATAGATACAACATTTCTGTGCAAAGAATATTACCTTTCTCCACACTATAGAAGGTGTTGGGCTCCCTGTTGCCTCACATTTAAAAGTAACTCTGCTTCCAACCAATGCTGACTGATCTGTTGGACGTAGTGTCAGGGTGACATCTTGAAGTGGCGGGTCAACAACGAGAAGTGCTGAAGCACTGTTTTCACCCCAGCTGTTAACGGCTGTACATGTGTAATAGCCAGCATCTGACTGCTGTATATTGGTGATTGTCAGGGAGGTAGACGTGATGGTATAATGACTGGAAGACTAAACACAAGAGAAGTATATTGTTATTGCATACTGTTATAACTTTAAGTCCAGGATGCAACACAAGGAAGTAGACTCAACACAGGCAATTCAACCAATCAGAACCAGAGAAATGTTCAGAACTGTTGATTATGGTTGGTCACATTATGTTGCTAGTGGTAACCACGTTTAAGCAAATACTTGGTGAAGTTTCTATGTTAAGTTGCATACCTTGTGTTACTTTCTTACCTGAATTTGTTGTCCATTATTATTAAGCCAATGGACAGTGGCTACTGGACTTCCTATTGCGATACATGAAAATGATACACTTTGACCTTCTGGTGCACGTTGACCTTCAGGTGGCTGAAGAAATCCTGGTCGCCCTAAAGTCAAAAAACTATTAGACTATTTTTCAAGTAACGTTTTGCTAACTAACTGTACAATAATTTCTTGAATATGTATCAACTACTCCTAAGGCTAGTTCAAATGAGACTTTGTAAGCATTATATAGTTTAACTGTAATTGGCAAGTTCCTTGCTGTTGGACGTTATGCAATTGTTAAGCATCAGTCACAGTTCACACCATGGTACCTGCTTTGCTGTGCGAACAAAATGAATAACAAATTACCAATGAGAGTTAATGTAGCAGATTCACTGATAAGCTGTAACTGCAACAACATATTTTCAGCAGTACAGGTGTAAGACCCCATATCTTCATGATTGGGTGACAACACTGTCAGACTGCTTGATGTCACCATACCAACATTTGTCGTGCTAACAGACGCTTGTACAAGATCTTCACCATTGAGCTGCCACGACAATGTCGCTGGTGGGTTGCTATTAATACTGCATTGGAATGTTGACGTCTGACCCGTATTTGTGGTCACAGAGGATGGCTGGGTAATAAACAAATCTGAAAAATCTGTTTTATAATTCAAAACCATTAAATGACAATAAGGTGACTGACAATAATTAAAAATTTGAATTAATTAATCAATGCATCTGTAAATTTGTAAAACTTACGAGCTAGACTAAGAGATGACCTCTGACTTGTGATAGTCTCCATACCAGAATTTGCCTGGCACATGTAATTTCCAACAGCCTCTTGAACCACACTAAGAATATGCAGCGTACCATTGGGGAAAGTTTCAAATAGACTGCCTCTGATTGGCTGGTTATTGAACAACCAGGTAATGGTTGGTTCAGGATTTCCTCTGGCAATACAATGCCACCAAACTGGCTGAAGCTCAATGGCAACAAGTGGTGTTGGTTCCTGGATAAACTGCAGAGGAAGGGCATTAGTAATAATGCTGCAGATGAGAAGTAGTTGGATGTGGTATCTGCTTTCAAAACTGACCATTATTGTTATTTGATTGCACTGGTCACATTCCTAAATGATTGGTCTATTAATAGGTTATCTGCAAACAAAATAATATATAAAAAATATATATATTATTAAACAGTTTTACTATTATTGTTATTAAATATAATAAATAAAATGAAAGAATGTTAAAAAATATATTTGATTTTAATTTAGTAAATACAATTTGTTTAATACAACTTTCGATGTGATTTATTCTAGGCCCTATTGGAAAATTTCTTTCTACTACCACACCAGCCTGCCCTTGTGTTATTTACTTTATTTATGCGATTCAATTTCAGTTCGACTGATCAATGGATGTGCAGTGTTACTAATAATAATGTTTGTTTGGCTAGGCCTAGAGTCTAGGGCCTACTACTAGCTAGCCTAGGCCTACCACAAAACGGTTTTTTTTTTTTTTTGACTTATTTTAAATTGTGTGTTGTACTGTACACCTGTCACCAGGCCCTGGCTGGCTGGACATACTGTACAACTAACTGGGACCAGGTAGTAGGCTAGTTCAATTTTAGTCTAGGCCTATACCATAGATATGCCTAACTACAGGCCTACAGATAATCTATCAAACACAATACAAGACAACCACCACTAATCAGGCCTAACAGGCATTATTCTGTGTCGTGTACGGAGTGCAGAGAGAGCGAAGCGACGACTGTTCTGTCATCACACTCGCTTGCTCACTCACAGTCACTCGTCTTCGACTGAACATTTTTACATAGCGTACCTGGCAACAGCCTATTTTTCACTGAATAACACATTATTTGAAGCCACATATAGTAAATTTAATATAAATTTGAAATATAAAATTCAAACACTACCTTTAAATTTTAAATTTACATTCGTACTTCCTCATTTATACATTAGAAAAGATCGATTACATTTCACAAAACTTTGTTTGCAAATGCTAAATTTGATATTGATGTCAAAGGTTGTTATATAACGGTAACATATGGTACTAAACGGTCTGTATCGATCCACACGTAATCGGTACGCGAACATGTGAAACAGTTCGTTCTTTACAATTTTCTTTGGGAAATTCTCTTCACACTCTTTTCATCTTTTTTTTTTCGTGTGTCGTCGGTGCTCTCTGTTTTTTAAGCTAAAATTAGGCCTTATTTTAACGATTTAAACCCCTAAAATTTAGAAATTAGCAAATATGGATGATGACAGGGCTGATAGAACCCTTTATGTAGGAAATCTTGATACTGAAGTTACCGAAGATATTCTTTATGAATTATTTTTACAGGTAAACCAAACTTTAATCTGCTGATTCGTGGTGAGGAGGCTAGGCCTTCCTACGCCAGAACTGAACAAAAATGTATGCCCGCCTTGTGTGGTTCTTTCTGTGGTTTGCGTACACATTGAGGAATTTGTGTCTGAATGTGGGCCTAGCTATAGTAGGCTAGTTTTAAACCATACCTCCATGCTTAAACCCATTTGGTGTGATCGTTTAAAATGTGAGGCATTGTCGAGAACCTTACCAGATATAATTTAATTTGATTTCTTTAAATGCGGCATAAATAAGTAATAAATAAAATGAAACATCATGAATGATGGATATTCATTCTTATCATAGGCCCTATGTATTCATTATACAACTAAAAACGTGAGGTATAATTCTCCAACCCCAGAAGATAATACCTATGGTTTTTTTTTCAGGCTGGGCCTTTAGTTTCTGTGAAGCGTATTGTTGGTAAACCATTTGCCTTTGTTGAGTTTACACATGATGTCTCTGTACCTTACTCAAAGCAAATTATGACAGGAACGCAACTCTTTGGAAAAGAATTACGCCTTCAATTTCGTTCTGGCAGTATCCATGAACAGCAACGGCAGCCACAGAATCTTCAGCGTTCCAATTCATATCCACATCCGACTCATCAAGGACAGCAGTCCTTTTCTCCGCAACATCAGCAATTTCAGGGCCAAGATCCTGTCCGATCAATGTACTATAGACAGCAGCAGATGTGTGACAATTATAATCAGTATTTTCAAAGAGACATGGAGGAACGAGACCATAACATTGATTTTAGAAGAAGCCCCCACTTGCATAGAACCCAAAGTTGCAATGAACAGGAAGACTCTAGAAGAGGTCATACTAATTATGATGGCGGTAGGTCGCGACACCATGATAGAGGTCAGGATGATCATTATAGGAATTCGGGAAGCAATAATCGTGGTCATCACATGCGAAACGAACCTCAAGAACTCATTGAAAAAAAGATGCGTAGAAGTGCAGAGTCCGGAATGAGGCATTCATCTTCTAGGAATTCATATCAGGATTCGCGATCAGGCGGCGGACATTATTACAGGAGGTAGCCTAATTAACAGTGTGATTTTAACTAAATTCTTTTATTTGCTATGCATTATACTAATTTGACTAAACTTGTAAGTTGTTTCAAAAAAAAAAATATATAGTATTGGTATTGCATTTAAAGATTAATTTACTAATATTATTCAAATTATTTAATAAAAGGTATTTTAAAATGTCATCAGAATTCAGGGAATTTCTGATTGGCCATGCATGACTGGATTAAAAAAAATAATGGTTCCAAGTAAGGAATTTTATTGGATATTTTAACCAGTTGAACTAGTTTTCAGTTTAATTTTAACCCGAGGCTTTTAATTCTCAATATTTCTTAATCTTGTACCAAATATTGTAAGCTGTTTAAAAAAAATTGTCAATTATTTTAGGAAGTAACATTTATTTAAATTTAAACCTACGTACTTTTTAAAAGATATTTTTATATAGTTATGCCATAATTTTATTGATCAACTAAACTGGATTGTTATTGTACCTCCTATAAGGTTTTCTAAAGATAAAGTGTATTCACAAAAACTCCAAATGAGCTGTGATACATATAATAAAAAATAAATAATAACACAATTATGTAAATGTACTTTACATTTATTTATTTTATGTTTCAATTGTACCTTTTTGAAAAAGTTAATTTATTTTGTATAAAATACACAGTTATATAACTGAACTCTATAATTTAATTATTACAGTTATTTATTTTGACAATAACACTTTTAAATGTTTCTCGGTTGTACCATTTCTAAATGTGTATTATTTATCATTTAATGCTTGAGTTTTCATTGTATTTTTTTTTTCATTTACAATTTGTGTTTAGATTTAAAAATAAATTGAGGCTGAGAATCCTTTATTATTTGCTGTGTGTTTATTTGTCAAAGTTCAGAAGGGTGAATTTTTGAAGGGTGTGGCTTTGTTGACATTAAGGACAATATGTAATAAAAAGGGCCTATATTGATTAAATTGGTTGGAAGATATGATTCTTTCCCCAAAATAAATTTAGTTTGAAATCAATCATTTCTTTATAGTATTGGTTGAATACAGCAAGCAATTATTCATTAATATTATTGGTTAGATAGTGCACCGAAAGTCTCTTTCATTTGTCCATGTTTGGAGTTTTTTTAACCATATGGCATTTTAAAAGGCTTTGGCCAAATTAAATTATAAATAATTGGGAAGTAACTTAATATTTAATTTATGCTTAACTAAATCCTTAGAATAATAGTACTAACTCTATATAACACTGATGATAACAATTTGTATGAAATAACCATTTATTGCATGCATCATTTAAATTGTTGTCACAGTATTAGTACAGTTAGTATTTTCCATTATTTAAATAGCGTCCTCTTTTTTAAAAGAGCATTCATTAGGAATCTGATTGGATTATCGCTTCCATGCGCTTACTTAACGGCAACTGTGATTGGCTAAGTGTTTATAGACGTTTATCAATGGGACCATTTGTATAGCGGCTTAAGCGGTACCACTGAACGGTAATGAGTTTGCGGTTTGATCGTCTGCTGTCAGTCACCTAATCAACTGTCAAGTTATTCCAAAGTTTAATATGATAACTACAGCGACTCTTTAGGAATGATATTGTGTTTTTAGGCTAAGATATCGCGGTTCTTATATTTAAGCTTGTTCAAATGGCGTAGGTTGAAGTTTGCGTGCTTAAGTGGCACTTATGATGGAAGTTGCTACCGTGCGTTTGTGGTGGATTTGCATGTTGTTGCTCGCGTGTGATGAAGGAATATTTGCCCAGGAGGACGGTGGGACCAGCACGGCAACAACAGGTAAGCATGGGGCTAAAACATAGTCCAACTTTAAATCATCGTCTAATTTCTAATTGCGATCATAGGGTGTTTTTAAAGTTTTGTTGTCATTTATTTCTGATAATAATATGAATATCAGAATTGTTAGTAAATGTATTATGATTTTTATTTAAATTATGGATGCCTATTATAGATAGGCTAATTGTGATTTGTAAGCGTTTTAAATCCCCATCCATTCTGTAAATATTGTTTGTTAATTTTTTTTATTTGATTTGATGCTTGGAATTGAATTTTATTTTTCATAATTATTGGTTTATCTTTTTATATTGTTGAAAACAGTTTTACGGCTCTTGCCTTTGTTTTATAAATTTGAATATTTTTGCCGTTGTAACGGTTTTAAAAATGTATTTCTTTAAATGTATTGTATTTATGCATCTTGAAAATTGGTATAGTTAATTTTAGTGTAATAGTGCGTGTGTAATGTGTATTATAAATAATTGCAATTGGGACAATCATTTCCATTTGGTTTGTAGTTGCACATGTTCTATATGTATGCTTAAACTATAATAGTAATTACATAAATAAGTACTGTCTCATACTTGAATTAACTATCAAAAAGTATTTAATGGTGTGTAAAATTTGTTTTTTTTTAAGGTCTGTTGAAAATCTGTTGTAATAATCATTTTTATTTTAGTTAAATTTTTGCTTTATCTTTTTTTTTCCAACTATTTAAAAGTTTTATTAAAACTACTTTTTATTGTAGAACATACAATGTGTTAGTATGTTATATGTAAGGTACTGATTAAGTGTTTTACCTTATTCAGTGGAAAAATGATCTGTCCATGCTTATTCTGAAGATAAATAGGTTTGGACCAGTACATTTTTATTAAATCTTAACCATTGAATATGTACCTTAAATTACAATACAAATGTATTTATTTTTGGAATTCAATAGAAATAGACAAAACAGCGTTACATTACAGGTCCAGCAATATTGTTAATGCTGAATTCAATGTGTACGTGGTATGCACAAAGATTATTAATTTGAACCATAACGTAATGAGTTTGATATTAATAATCCAAAATAAATGGATCAAAAGCCAAGCTTACAGTAGTAATCATAATTGTTTTGATAGAAAAATTCTTTTAATAGTATAGTCAATTTTGAGTTATTAGTTGAAGTTAAGGAGATTGTCTTGGTAATCAATCATCGGGCATATTTTCAAAATGAGCATAATTTGAAACATTCTGGAGTTGTCTGGAGACATCTACTCAAGGACACACTGTATACAAATAGCAGAAAACTAAAAGAAAAAGAAAATCTTTTCTAATAATCCCAGAAAGCATTGAAAATAAAGGTCACCTGTGTAGAGTTCAGTGAGCATTTGCATTGGCCCCAGGACCTCAGAATCTACAGCAGCTTACTGAAGCTACCTGGTTTAAATCTTTAGGCAGGGAGTTGTTATTAGATGGAGTAACAACAAATTTATCAACTGATCTACAGCCAATAAGCGACGAGCGGTATACAGGAACCTCAAAGGATTATGCAGTCAACTGGCACTAATTTCCTGCCTTTTGTTTGGAGTCTACTTTGCCGACGATGCCAGGCCCTCTATCGCCGGGATTCGTCCATTTTGAGTAAAGACTTTCGATGCATTCCTGACAAACAAACATTGTAGGCATGCGCAGATGATTCCTTCTTCGTCTATAGCTTTACAATTTGTTTACGTCATTAGAGAATTCTGCAATATATATTTTACAAAAAACCGCTTTAAATTCCGACCTTTCGTTAAAAAGTTACGATAATTCAAAGTGTACGTTCATCTGTTTGTTTGTAGACCTTCTTTCGTGATTTTCAGAGACTTTTGGTAAGTTTTAAAGTTAATATTTGATATTTTCCGCACGTTTCTCCATTTTAACACCAGCGCTAATATTTAAAAGAGTATGTCTTCTATCATTCTCTTGATATCTTATTTTCTTACAGTTTCTTACATAATCGTAATTTTGGTTAAAATACAACATGTTTTTATAGGTGTGGGCATGTTGTCAGTAGTGATAAACGCCAGCGTGTAATCTGGGTAATTAACACCCTCCGATCGTATGTTTGTTGGCGGCTGGAATCGCCGATTCTGGTGATGCACTAGGTACACCACCAGGGCCTAGGCCTAGCCAGGGAGATGGTCTAATAACAAATCCCTGGCCTAGCCCTCTCCCATAAATAGGCCTAGGCCCCTGCACGTATGCTAGGCGGGGAATTACCTATATAACTAAGCATAGCCTATAGAATAGGCCTATATAATTATAGGATGTCCACTATAAATAATAATTAATATTAATACAATTCTATGACTATGTATGAATGTACTGACTGTAATTTATTTTGTTGTCTTCCTGTTATTCATTATAGGAATTTGTACTGTAATAATGGAAATACAGGCTATTTGTCGTTTATGTGGGCGAGAGACTGCTGCATCTGACTCAAGACGTCTAATTTTGAAATCTGATTATTCAGATTTAATCCAGCGTGCACTACAAGTAGATGTGAACACGGATATTCTCCCACCATACAGTTGTAACAACTGTAGAGTAAAACTTGACACATGGAAGAAGAATATGCGCTCTAAAAAGAAGGATGTAAAAATTGGAATAAACCTTGCTGATTTTGATTCCAGTGAAAAACCGACAGAAGAATCTTTTTTCTGTGAGGCAGCAGTAGTTGCATTGCATCTCAAATGGGATACATTCTTTGGAAAGGAGAAGACAAACACATGTTTACAAACATTGTTATTTGTACATGATTGTACATGTATTTATTTTTAAATATGTATTTAATACAAAGAATTAAAAAATGACTCAGTATATCGATTATTTTTATTTACAGTATATCATTCATTAAAAGCCTTGGTTACATTTAGATATACAGTACTGTTCAGTACTTGATTTTTCTTCTGCACTGTAGCCCCTTTCTTCTTTGTCTGTGCAGGGAGTTCCCTGGTCTGTGCAGGAACATCTTTGTCTAGAATTGAAAAAAAAAACAATTAACATAACTCCCTGGTCATACATTTAATCAGGCGTTGTCAATTTAACTCCCGGCATTTGTTAACAAATGAAAAATACATAAATCTTCCCAATTGTCAGTAGTGACAGCCCAGGTCATAATTAATAAATGGAAATAATACTGCATCATCAGAAAGTTGTTTTTATTGGGGTAGGCCTAGCCCCTACTTGACCGTCCCTCCCTTCCTTCCTGATGAAATATTAAAGTTCAATGAATAAATACCTGTAAAAAAAAGGCAACGTAAAAGGCCTCCTTTCTTTCCTAGAGATTCTAGCTAGGAACGGTAGGCTGCAGTAGTATCAAATATTGAATAGGCTACACCAGTTACTAACCTGTTTCTTGAGTAGTAGTAGTACTACTAGGTCGCTTAACACTAGGCCTACTTGAGCCAGGCCTATGCCCAATATTATTAACGTCGTGTTGTTGACAGCATTGCTCACAAACCCATTTGCCAGCTGGAACTTCAGAAGATGTGAGCAGTGAGCTTCACACATTCAAAATGGAACCATTCATTAGGACATGCTTTTCCTTCACAAGCGATCATTTGATCGTCAGAACTTTCCCCACATGGGCAATACATTGGCACATTTTCATTTAGATCAACATCTTCTAAATCGCTATCATCGAAATCTAAATCGGAAAAGTCTACGTACATCGGTATAGAAGTCGTCAGTTGTCATTGTGTGTCGCGATTGTATCATCTGGCTTTCTGAAACACCATGACGATGTGTGACGTAGGCCAGAGTTATTCAAGCGAAGCGAAGCAACTTTGACTTTTCTGCGCATGCGCGTGTCATTGATTACGTCAGGGAAAATTGTTTATTTGATGAGGAACTGTTTATCGGGGATTAAGTCTTATCTATTTTACTTCCTGTCGGAAAAGTAGACTGATCAAAAGAACATACTATGATGTTACTCCATCTAATAACAACTCCCTGCTTTAGGGATGACATTTATCACAGGGCCTGTTTCTGCAAGAATGTGATTTTTTTAGCAACAGAAACATGGCTAATCCAAACTTATATAGTCTAATTTTTTTTTGTAAAATAAAAAATGTTATTTCATTTAAAGAGGAGCTATTTTAAATATTCATAGTAAC
Organism: Antedon mediterranea; assembly: GCF_964355755.1. Lineage (NCBI taxonomy): Eukaryota > Metazoa > Echinodermata > Crinoidea > Comatulida > Antedonidae > Antedon > Antedon mediterranea. Next base: position 15,181,406 of record NC_092677.1, read on the forward strand.
AACCATAGTGTATCTTGATCAACCTAAGCTTAATTCACACTTGTTGCATTTTATAGAACAGCAGACAGAATCTTTTAATTCTTTATAAGATTTATTATTACAGAGCTGTCTTCTATTCCATGAAATGGAAAAAGTTTGAATACAGAATGAAGATCCTTTTTTCCTGTCGTTTTTCTAGGTTTTTATAATTCTACAGTAGGAATGTAGAATATTCAATATGATCATTGTAAATCACAAGTGCTTGTCATCTGCATTTGCTACTTTATATTTGATAGGTACTTTATTTACCTTTTTATAACCTTTCTTCTCATACATTTATTACCCATAAAATATGGAGATATTGTAAAAACATACAGTTTAATAACTCATTTAAGTGAACTGTTCTAAAAAAAATGTGAACACTTGGTACTTTTACAAATAAATTATGGTACTTTTACAAATAAATTATGGCATTTTTCAACTAGTTCTTCTGCAGTCTACACTTTTAATCCACAGAAAGTATTCTAGAAATTAGAGTCAGAATTAGAACAGCCAGTATAGGATGCATCTTGCCAACAGGAATATGTCAGATTTAATTTTTCACATTTCTTGGAGCTGTTAGTCTTAATTCTGTATTTAAAGAAGATTTAAAGAAGATAAAAAGAAGGAAGTTAGCAAGTAAAACTTAGGTTTGATGTTACATTGTCTGTTCAATTGTTGGTATCCAAAAATGTATTCAGACAAGAGTTTTCCATTTCTTATTTTTAATTCAACATGGTTTAATTAATATCCAAGTAGGTTTCTACAATAAAGGTATTTAAAGTTTAAAATAGATTAGGTTTTTGGTTTTGGTGTCCATATGGTAATTGGTTGATGATGCAGCAGGAATCCATCTAAATGACTTTGTGCATTTCATATGATTCTAAACTAACCTTTCCTTAGTTTTTTGTTTTGTTTATCGGCAGATGTTCTGTGCTGTCATGTATCGCTTTCAACCTATTTCTTTATGACTGTACAAATAAAACACATTTTAACTACAGTTCTTATAGCTTTCGGTCATCACACTATTGAAACTTTTCCATTTGTTTGGAAACCCACAGTATTGCTTAATATAGTTGATACTTGATTCCACTAAATAATCCCAGGATACATAGTATAAATAGGATATTATTGATCATTTCATCAAACACTTTTTCACCGATCAAAGGATATTTTTAACGGCTGTATTTACGGTGTTCAAATGATTTCTTAGCAGATGGAAACTGTACAGACTTTAGGGTAATATTCTATTGTGTAAATATCCTTAAGATATGTGGTTATTGACTTCAAATAGAACACTGTTGAATACAGATGTAGAAAAAAGTTCTATATTGTGCCTACTTAATAAATATTGGTATGTCAAACATCACTTCTCTTTGTTTTGGACCAACTTCAATCTTAGGATATTTGATTATTATGATTCCAAATCATACCGTTGGATGCACATTATTTAAAAATGTTTTGGCAAATACTGTTACTTTTTCTTTATTTTAAATATCAATTTCACATTTTCACTAGTGATTACCAAACCATTACAGATGAGAAAAAAAAATGTTTGTCGTATTGTTACCAAACGTTCTTTATTCTAAAGACGACTTTCTCTTTGTCTACAGTACAGTAAGTTAGTTGTATTTTGTATGTTTTTGTTAAAAAGTGTTACTATAGTATTATGCTCTTTATTTAATATTTTAAAGATCATATTTTACAGACTTCCTCAAGGTATTTGACTATTTTGAATAGCAAGCTGTTGATGCAGATGGTGATACCCACACTACAGTGTCAGTTGACTCAGTTTTTCATGTTTGCCTGCTAACAATGAAATAAATGTTCGCAAATATTGAATGTACACAAAATGTTTATTCATTAATGGTGATGCGAGTAACTTAGCGTGCTATTTCTGTACAGAAACTCTGCTGTAGTAAATTAGCCCAAGTTGAAGCGTGGGTTTTGTTCTGTCATTATACAAAGATGTTTTGTATTTAATTTGTTGACTAAAGGATTTAAATGTAGGCTTTTGTGTTTTAAGGATATTGATTCTCTGTGGTTGAATCCAGGGTGCACTTCAACCACAAAGAATCAAAGAAGCTTATTTACATAAAACGGTTTGGATTGTCTGACAACGCGACAGTTTTAAATAAGACATTTTGAGGCCGAATTAAAAAAAAATGAATTTTGCATCTTTAATAGATCTCATTAAACTTTAGAGCTTCATGGTATTTTGTACTATTTATATATTTTAGGTGGTTTTTCCCTTACTAAAAATCTAAATTGCGTAATAAAGAACGAAATAAATGAATGCTAGTGTGTATGCAAATCATTAAACAATAATTATAACAAACATATTCACCCAAATTGGTAATAAGGTGGGATTACAGAACAAACACATGATTGTTATCATGAATACCCTAATGAGACAAAATACAATAATATGGCTAAGCTACTGTAATCTCCTTATTGTAGCTAAAAATTCACTAATAGTTCAAAAAATGTTCTTTTTTGTTTTCTGACAATAAATGAACTTGGAATCTGGAATGTAGTATACAGCTCAATAATGAGTTTTAATACTGAGGTCATTATTGATAAAATTTAACCTCCAAGTAATTATACTATCATTGGGTTGATTGATTTTATTTGAGAATTTGTACTTTGGAAGTCAACATGATGCATCTTTATCATCAAGTTTTAAAGCCTATTTTACACTAGCAAACTTTAGTTTGTAAACACAAGCCAACCAAACAAAAAGCAAGGTTTACTGGACTAGATACATACAAGTATGTACAAGAAAACTTTATAACTCTGCATAACTGTTATTTACAAACTAGCTATGAGTTTGCTACTGTTTTGAAACTAAATCTTTCTCTGGTAAATCAAAAGAAGTATATCAAAAAGGAACTAAAAATAAATTTGATTTTTTTGTCAAAGTACATCGACATTGACAGGAAATATCAGGCCCTCAATCAAAACCTAGCTGGGTTTGATAATACCAATATGCTGAAATTAAATAAACATGATGTTTGTTGGTTTTCATGTAATCCAACACGTTCATCTTTATATCAAATTGAAAAGGTGTGCTTGTCATATGTTTAGGTAGCCACTAATCTGTCATATGCTCCGTTTACGATTAGCATCAACAAAATGGTGCTGAGATATTGATCTTTTCAGGTGTTAATTCAATCTAGTAATCCTATTAAAAATAAAACCATTTTACTATTAATTCATTGGTTTAATTCGTAGATAGAATCGAGAACATATAAATCTCCCTGGATAGAATAATGAAAATTATGGCACAGAATGTGTTTTGGTATTAGGGGTAATAGTTTGTACAGTTTAAATATGTTGGTTTGATTCAAATAGTGATTACCAACAAGTGTTGTGGTAGTTAACCACCAATGCAATGAATGATAAGATAGTCAATTGAGTAATATTTTATCAAAATTTGGCTGCTAGAAGATTTAATAGTAGATTAATAAATTACTTCATCAAATTTTCATTTTGTGGAGTTCAGTTTTACAGCTTTCTTTAATTTAAAGATGTATTGTCCCCCTGAAAAAAATAATTTTGGTTGAATATGCCATTTTAATTTCACCTAATTGTTATCCACTTTGACCAAAAATTGGATGGAAAAAAATATATTTACCTGAAAAAACTGTAATTTAAAGCAGAAAATAGTCAAATTGGCTACCAGCCAATGGATTTTTGGTTGAACTTAACCATTTATTTTTGTCATTTTATATGTGAAAACATCATTTTTTTGTTTTTTTCCCTCTGCAAGTGATTAACTTGATTAAAACTACAAAATAACCTATTCAAAGTCTGATTTAATTAATCTTCATTTTTCATGTTTTTGGGGGACAACACATCTTTAATCTATCTAGGGTCTACAGTATACAGTACTACACTTTTCTACCTATATTTAAGTTTGTAATTTAAGAACCATCACTTGAGGAATTGAATTGCATTGTTTATATTCTCTAAAGAAATAATGAACAATATGGCTTGTGCTGTGGTTTGAGGTTACCATAGTTCAGTTCTTGTCAATTCAATATTCATGTGTTGGCACACTTCTTGCCTGATATTTCTTTTATACAGGTATATATTGAAACCCATTGACAATTTGTTTTCCACTATTTTTTCTTTGAAATTGCTTCAAGGGATATTGTTGTAATATTGTCTTGCTTTCCATCCACCAAAAATGGAATGTGAAAAGAGTTGAAGTCTATACATTTTTCTTATTCTTCCATCTACCTGTTTTATATCATTCACTTAGTACAGTTTTGAATTGAACAGATAAAACATTTTAGTGAAAAGTTGTTTAGGTCCTATATTGTAGATCCACTGATGCAATGCTCGAATATAGCAATTTAACACCTGATGTAGTATGTAACTACCATAGGGCAAAGATGAAGAAAAGCGTTTTTCGTTGTTATTTATAACAAAAAAAGAATATCCTATAAAAAAACCTTCATTATGAAAAAATACAGAAGGTTATAACTGTAATTCAATGCATTAGTTCTGGTACTGATTACATAATCATGACAAATGACATTTTACAAAAAAAATCAATATGTGTTTTATTAATGATTCTACATCCTTGTGGATTGAAATGTTTATTTCCAAAAGCCATGAAAAACATGGACCTCACAGAACAAGAGTTTGGTTTGTTTATTGTTACCTAAGTAGATGACCATGAACAAGGCTCTCATCTTTGATGTTTTAAGGTCAAGAGATGATGGAATTATCATGCTGGGTTTGTCACAATAGGTTTTTATTGTTGATCTTGATCAATCACAAGGTAATTGATACCAGAAAACCCTGTTCTCTATGCTTTACCTTAGTAGAGATAAAATAGTGTAATATCTCCATGCTCTATTCATGCTTTTCTTTACAAATAAGTAACGATTGTTTAGCACCAAATATGGAAATGTTGTTCCAAATATGGACGAAATTGATCCAAATATTAAAGATACTGTTCCATTGATTATATTCTCTCAAATATTGTCTGGTTTTTGAATTGAATTGAAGCTGGCTTAACAAAAATGGAATTAATACCAGAGAGATATGGAATCTGTTTTTATCAAATATATACCAAGTTTTAACAAATTTGCAAATTGTTTGACTGAATTATGGAATTTGTTTATCAAATATTAGTTATTAAAGTTTTTTTATAGTGTTTTATATCAATATAATTTATTATTCTGTTGGATACATTTCCTTCTGTATAAATCAATGTCCAGTTTTACCATATTAAATATCATAGAACTGTCTATGTCAATTTTGTATGAACAAATTTATGTATTTACAATCTGTCAGGTTGGTCTATAAGGGGTTATTATAGTATTGAGATTTACATATTACACCATATATATAATATGATTCTACTAGAAAATATATTGATTTTACCAAGTTTCTACAGACATTTTGACAAAAATGAATTTATTGAATATTTATAAAATGGTTACTCATTCATAGTCGGACAGTATCATATCTAATTACAAAGTAAATATTTACATTGTTCCCCTAAAAAAAATCAATTTTTGGATATTGATACTGATAAATTTAAAATGGCTCCAACTACTATATGAGAATATAGTATGTGATAATAATATGATTCTTTATATATGTATTATTGATGTTGCTATACTGATTTGAATAAACACAACTGTAGGCCTACTACAGTAGCTGGACTATAGAATGTGTAATCTAAATAACCTTTGGTATTCAACATTAAACTACTGGTATCATAATTGGGTCCATGTTTGATCCACATTTTCATGGTAAACACAATGAGCCTATGCTTTGCAATAATGATTGTATTATAAGTGTGTATTTAATCTACACCTACATACAATAAAAATCATCTTTTTCCTGTGGTTCTTTGAATATATTAATAAATGTATCACAATAACAAATTTCTACTATTTACAATTTTAAATTAATTACTAACTATTTCAAAACTTCCTTATAAATGTCTACATGCAAGATAAAGCAAAGAATTTAAGTAAACTGCAGTTTAATAACTATTTTTAATGATTCATCCACTTAATGCAATACTTGCATGATTGAGTATTTATTCAAAGATTGGTTTAAAGTTTAGAATGAAATTACTGCAGTAACTGCAATAATGTTTACATTATATCTCATCATAACATTACTCAATATGTGGGCTTAAACTTGCTAAATTCAGTGTTTTCATTATTCTCAAAGATGGTTTTGATTAAGAAATGAACAACTAATTCTGTAATCATGGTAATAAAGAGCTGGCTTGCTATTCCAAGTATTCATAGTAAGATACCCTTGAACTACCACCAGGCTGATTGCATTTAGTCCAACCTCCTGCCTAAAAAAGTAATTCTCTTTGCCCTCTATCCCACCCATGGCGGTTTTCCTCTGTCAGGATTGTTGAACAGCTTCTTGTCTAACAAGGTGTGATTTTTGAACAAATTAGAATTTAAAATGACCTTTGAGATTATATATATACTGTATGTAATTTTTACTTGTTAGATTCTCTTTAGGGGAATTCAATCAATCAACCAGACTATAAACACTTTCCTTGAAATTGAATTTCAAATGTATATCATTATTTTTATTCTAGAGTTCTTATGGATTTGAAATATCTTTTCTAGCTTCCTTAAAATAAAATTAACTTCATAAATGACTATTCTCCTAGAAATATTGATAAAGTATAGCCGTTAACAATTTTGAAAAATAGTTTTTATTGTACTAAGTATTAAATACATTTTTCCGAAGTGCTACTGTAGTTGTAATATGTGATTAGAGGATTATATACAGTACCGACCATATGCTACACCCCTGTGTAGTACCATCTACTGAAACACCTTCGTAATATAATGTTGACTTGATATTATTTTATATACCACTTTATCTCATAAGTGGCTATTGATCCCAGCCTTTGGCAAAACAACTTAATATGCAAATTTCATGTAATACATACTGTTTTGAGATATCTAATTTATGGTAACCACTTTTGATAATATTTTCTCATGAAGCTTATCAAAACATATTTCTTATTTTAGCCTTGGAAATATGATTTAATGTGTTTCACAGGGATTAATTTCCACAGGTCTCAATGCAAAAAAAATAAACAAAAACATGTTTTGTTTTTTGAATCTAATCTGATTGACTTTATCAAATTAATGTTGTTTTTTCTTTCAGACTAGAACCCCTATTAAGGAGACACCATTGGGACCCATAAAGGGTGTCTCCTGAATTGCTTTGTCAGAAAAGTCAATGATTTTGCTTATGTCAATATTCAAAATAACCTATATAAAAAAAAACATGTTTTGATAATTATAGCCTCAGATTTTCAATCAAGTAATTCTTGGCTATCTTGATTTGATATGCCATCCATCTATACATTGTATTTAATTAATATAAATTAAAAATATAATATAACGGTAACCAGTGTTTTACAGCTCACTATGTCGGTCGGACGGTTGGTCGGTCGGTTGGTCGATCAGTCGGTCGGTATGTATATGGCCTTGTTTTTGGTGGGACAACAACCAACAGACATTTTTTAGAAAATTGGTGAAAGAAATAAATATGCAAATTAAATATCAGCCTCTATTCTTACCATTCTTAAATATTTATTTCTCATGCCTATATCCCACAGGATTATTATTAACTCAAACAGAAATGCCACTACCAAAATTAGGACAGTATAATAATTTTCCTCGCATTTGCAACATAAAAAAAGTTACTAGGGTCTTAGTCATTATAAATGATTCATTTGTCATTAAACAAAAGACAATTGTACAGTATATTTAATGTTGATTACATATTAGTTATGTGTGTCACATACAGGTTGAAAGCTTTGAAAAATGAAACTACTAAATAAATTACAATAATTGATATAAAGAACGCCTGAGGCAGAAAATCTTCAATTTTATTAGTTGGAAAACGGTAATTATGTCATAAATGTTATTAACTAAGGAATGATTTGACCAATTTCTCAAACCTTTGTCTCATTTATTAATATCGTATAATTTAAAATGTGCATTTTGTTTTCGAGTTTCCATTCAAAGTGGAATAAACTTGTGATAGATTTTTACTTGAACTTAATTTTATCAGTAGTAAAATATTTGTGAATAACTTTTTGTAGGATATGTTTTGCATACTATAACAAACTGAAATTTGAAAGGCTAAAAAATGCTGTATTTAACTTAAAACCTAATGATAATTTGTGCTATCTTTGGCTCTCTGATTTTAGGGGTGTGTGAGAGAGCCGACTGGGCCCCCTTAGATCTACCTATAGTATATATGATAGTCAATCCGTTCACGAGACAAACATATACACACAATGTATCTAGGATTGCAGTGAAGCAAAATTTTCTTAATTTTTTTTTATGAGACCACATTTACATTTAAAAACGTGGGCGATTGAAATGTTCAGTTAACATACACAGTGAGTGCCAAGATTAGCAATAAAGGTTATAAGAAGACATTTCTCGGTTCATTGTTTTTATGTCAGCCATTGAACTTGGATGAAGACACTGGAAACTTGATCAGGATTAACCCAATTAGTTAATGAATGTAATCGCATTCACTCAATGTAGAGTCATGCTTGCTTAAGTATTAGTAATGAATTTAATATTAAATTGAATTTACTTTGTCTAACGATACACAAGAATTTTATTTACAGATGTGTAAAGATTTCATAGTCTGTCTGGTTTTTGTGTAGTGAGTTATGGTAGATATTGGAGTAAGTAAGCGAACAAATATTCATTTACTGCTTTTTTAAGATATTATTGGTCTAATACAGTATACTGTACAATGGTAACATTTACATTGTCACACTTGAACTCACTTGGATGGACATTTATTGGTATGTGGATGGGCACATTTGAGTCAATGACACTTTCACCTATAATGTAGGCTTCGAATAACTTAAAAAAAAAAAAATCTGGATAATATGATAATATAATATATAATTTTTGTCTGTGTTATATTTATTTGTTAAAACAAGTAGGAAAAGCTACCGAATCAGTATACTGTAGTAGGAAATGGAGAATTTTTTTTTTATTGTTAACCGTTTTTGATGTTGTATTGTTTTATGTTTCAAACCAGTTAGTGGCGGTATTTATCGCTGTTGGTTTTGACTGAATAAAATAAAATAAAAAATAAAATATATACACCTTAAATATTCATTTCATCACTGTGTTGTCGAATCCTAAATAAACGTTTACTATGAATCAAATGAAAATGAAAAATTCATAGAATTGAAATAAAAAGCCTGTTTTTTAATCGAAAGTCTTTTAATTTCCTCTCCTGCTGGTAATTTTACGGTAAATTAGACCCTTTGTTGGTTCGTGAGTGCCATCAGCTCAACGACTCGTTCAAGCGTGTCACTATGGTTCTGTGCTTTACTACCTTTAGGCAAGTAGGCTATTCATACTGTGTAAAAACATTTTGTAAAGATCAACCCCTCACACGTCGTACAGTAGCAGATGCATTTGGCAGAGATTAAAAATGGAATCTTTATTCATAGTTCAATTAATTATGAAATGGTTTTTTTTTATTGTTTATTTATATATTATTGTAAACAAGATTCAATCAAGTTACAATGAGTATTAACTACAGTGACATAGTTGAAAAATACTGTAAATATTTAAACTAAAATGATGCATCAATATTAAGGCAGATTTTATAGACGCCGACATCATTGAATGATGAAATGTCCATATATAAATATGTAGTGGTACTGTTGATTGGTGGTTCACATGCTTGCTTTCTTATTCAAGGATCATTGGTTCAAATCTTGTCAAAATTCTAACATAGTGCCGCTAAAAAGCCTATCATATGAGTTTTAAACATGTAATTAGGTCATGTGTCTATTGGATGATAAATATGGAACCATATAACATGTTAAATAACTATAACAAAAATATTAATTATTTATTCTTTTTTCAGATTTTTTTTTAAACATAGCGGACATTCATTATATCTATATATTTATTTCCTGATAAAGGGCTAGTGTTGCCCGAAAGCTCTGCTAACTTTTATGGCTGTTTTACTTCTCGTTTTGATTTAGATTTTCGCTTTTATTTTGTATCTCCATTGAGATCCAGCCACTGATACCCACAGCATTGTCATTTTTTCAGTAATTTGCCTTTGGATTTATATAATTATTTCCTTATATATCCCCTAGATTCAACTTTCTTCATTTAAAAAAAAATAATTAAAATAAAGTATGTTTGTAACCTTTCCGTTGGAAAAAGTTCATAGGATAAAAGTTATATTATGTATGCCTACAGTAGTTCATACAGTAGCCGACATATTTAAAAGGCCTCTTTGGATTTAGGTGCATAAACTGATTATCATGTATTATATATATAGACCTAATAAGACGTAGGTGACACATATTCAAAGGCCCTTTAGGTTTAGGTGCAGAACTCAGATTAGCAAGCTGTTGGGACATATACAGTACAGTACAAAAATTTACACCACAGACACCTGTTGAATTTCAATCAACTGTAAATGAACAATTTGGAAAAAACATGAAGAGCTCTTTAATTGATGGTGTTTTCATTATACACTTCAGTGAAGCAGCTCAATGAAGCCGCAAGATATATTATGAAAAAAGATATATACGTGTGGGTAGATGATAACATGGTTCATGATATAATATATGCAATAAAATTTAACATAAGTAGGTAGGTGTAGATATATTTATGAGTAGGGTTTCACCAAGATAAATTGTAATCGCACACACTGAAAGAAATAGAACATTGTATCTAATAAATTAAAAGAATGAATTATATCATATATTATTTCATATTTTTAGCTGGTCTGTAAAATATTTTTTAAATGTCATAAAAATAAAAAATAGCAAACTTTATCCAAAGCTAGTAAAATAGAAATAAATGGAATATAAAAAAAAATGGGAATCGCGAAAAAATAATTTATCCTTGCAAAATAAAATGAATAAATAAATTCATATTAATACAGAATACATAAACAGTATAAAAAAACATACAATATCATTATCATATCAAAAGGGCATTAATTTATAAATAAAAATAATCAATACTATTGAAATTATTTGTAATTCAGTGCGTGACGAACCATTAATATCATCAATTCAGTGTAAACGTCACAATATTATCCAAGTATTGCTTCCATGTATCAAATTACTATTAAACATTATTTGCAATACAGTAGTTGTGAAAAAACGCCTACTTTAAATGATGGTTATCGAATAAGCGTTTATAATGACTCAAATTATTGTCGCTGTATATTAATGGAAAGAATAAGGTTAAATATTACTGTTATACTATTAAATAGTGTTGAGTCGAGTGATTTACTGGTTATGTCAGTGGGCACTGCAAACCACTGACATCTGCACAGGTTTAGGGTTCTCTTTGACCATAGCCCTGGTGGTAATCTTCTCAGATAAGAGATGCTAAACTGGAGGTCCAATATGCATCTGGCTTTATGTGCACTGAAAACAACCTAGTGCATCTTTCGAAATGAGTAAGAGGTTACCCCAGTGTTCGGCTTGTCCATTTCAGCCCTTGCCATTTATCTCTGACCATGCCGTATATATCTCTGCATTGGGCTAACAACTGGGAGTTTAATCACTATTTGTTATGTAACCAAAAGAGTAAGATTATGGAACTCACTCACATACTATAGTATATACTGGTATAAGCAGAATCAATGGGGAATTAAATATACTGCTGTAAATATATTGGTACTTGTTGTAATTTCCTCCCACTGTTTAATTGACGATGAATTTAGTATTGAACCCTTCAATAGTCAATACCCAGACCTTGGTGGTTTATGCAAGAAGAAACAGTAGGAATTGTTGTCATTAGTTTCTATGGCAATCTTTGTCTATTGTTAAAGGGCAGATGCATCTTGCCATTAATTTGTTTAGCGAGACAAGATAGGTAATCTAATGATTGAAACGATTTAGCTGATTATAGAATATGTGAATTTTATGTCAAATTATAAAGTTGTCAATACATTTAAAAGACTAGATTTTAGAATGAAACTGATGTTGGTTATATGTCTTGCTAATCTTACCTGGACAAAACAACATTAGCCATTTTTCTATGAAGTGGAGGAAAATATGAAAGGACGCATTTTCAACCTCACAGTCGCAATGAGACAGTCTGGTAGTGGGAGTGATGGTTTGTGTATTTTTCTCTCTTCTTCTTCCTCTATTATATTCATAATTGCCTCAATCTCTCTCCTCCCTCTCTCCTTGTCTTGCTACCGACCTTTAAATGACTATATATAGTATATCATATATCAATTCAACTTTTATTATAAAGACAGGAATTATGGAACTGATATATTATGGTTATGATAGAGAAATCAATACATGGATTGTACCATCACAGCAGCTGGAAAATTAGAGGTATTTCCCAAACAGGAACTAGGAATGTCAATTGTCTATTAAATTAGTATGTTTAATTAAGTTTGGACTTTCAAAATAGCCATACAAGGAGATGTTTATCACATTTGGCCAGCTCATCTGTGCACTACAGTACTTATTCTGAACTGTAATTAATTACAAATGTTATTATAGGCTTAAAGTTTGTAGGAGTGAACATAGTTATGACCATATTTATTACAAATAAAATGAGTCCAATAATAATAAACATTTTGTGGTGATTTATAATAAAGTTGATCAATTAATTAAGTTATAAGTTGATCTAAGTATCATATGGCTTTTTATTTGTACTGAATCGTACTATGAATAATTGACATTTTTGCAAACTACTGATTCTATATCTTTTGTAATAGAAATTCTGGTTGGCAATATTACCAAGTTTAAACATGTTTCTATTTACACAAGGCTAAAGGTCAAATAAACAACCAAATTGCTTTTTATAGCAAATTCTCCAGTGTTTAGCCTTGGTAGCGTTGTTGACATAAGAAATTGACCAATTGAGTATTACAACATAGTTGTATCACCATTGAACTTGTTTGAGACTTTTGTGTTTCCCAGGCCATGTTGTACAGTAGTTCCACCATCAGCTATACTGACCCTGAGCTAGGTTGACCATGGAAAATCTGACCATCAGATATGCTATAATAATTGGCACAGTTCTTTTAATTAACTGTATGGTTGATCATCATCATCATCACATATTCATTTAATAAATCAAAAACCACCTGGTAACATCTTTAAATAATTAACTATTTTTAGGTTAAACAAATTGATGAATATTTATAACCTATATTCATTATACAAATCTTTAAATAAGTATATATATTTTCTGCAGAGAATAGAATTTGTTATTACTAAAACAGTCAAATGTTAATTTTTTCTTGTAGGTGAATCTGTCAAGATTGTAGAAGTTGGTCTTGGAGAATCTGCCATCCTTCCATGCTACCAACGTGCCACTGGTTCTTTCCTTCTGGAATGGAAGCGCCGCGATCTCACCGAATCCATATTCATTCTACTAAGTCCAAAGACCACCGAACCACACATTGATTCACGGTATACCGGTCGTATTGACATAGTCGATGATGGCGTCTCTCTACAAATGGATGACATCAGAGTAGAGGATGCTGGGAGTTATCAGTGTACAGTCAACCCTCTTACAAATTGGGATCGAAGTTCCAATTTTACTTGGATAAATTTAGTCATCAAAGGTTGGTATTTTAAATGGCTTTTGTAGCCTATGTCTATCTGTTCAAGTTTCAGAGCTTGGTTTTCTGTTTTTAATAGGAATCTGTCATTCGTAAATAATTTAAAGGAATGCGTTTAATAAGAATTAATGTAATCGTGCCACCTCTGTAGGCCTATATGAAGTGTGTTTGGCTCGTTCATTGGTTGTCCCATCTCAGCTCCTTTCATGTCATGCACTTGTTCTCATTGAACTTGAAAAAGGGTAAATTTAATATACTTAACCAAGACCAAATTGTACTTTTGAATTGGGATTATTGTTTAACTTTAACCATTAAAATTTAACAGCATTTGAATTTTGGAGTTTTAACAATATTTTAGGGCCTGTTCAGACCTACGGAGTTTTGCTTTCGTATCGTACACGGTGTACAACTCCATAGGTCTGAACCAGGAAAGAATTAGTAGACGGCACTTACGATACAAAAGTCAGCCCAAATTGGTCACACTTCAGTTTCAGAAGAAAGCGTTAGTTAAGCAAATCTGAACAATTTGCTGTTACAACGCTAATTATAATATGCATTGCTCAATGGATCTGACCATACCCTTAGTAAGTTGTACTCCAAATACAGAGGTCAATAAAATTAACCATTGCACTTGATTTAACCCAGTGGAAATTGTAGGCAGCATTTGAATTAAGATTTTTTTTATTAACTTAGCTGACGACTAGTTTAAATTGACAAATTAAATCTTGTGGAACACAAGTACAGTACTAGTTCAACCCATAGTTCTATTTCTATTTTATCTATAATATCTGCCCACCAGTAGCTTTTCTTCACTTCATTTTCATATTTAGTAGATATGTGTGAACATCACATAACAATTAAGTCTTTTCATGAATAAGCAATCAACAAGTCTAGTTTCACAGTTCATTGGCTATGTAATGTGAAAAATGTTGTTATTAGTGAAATGATAAAAACATTGATTCACAAATCAGCAACAGATTAAATGCTTTAAACATAGACTTGATTAATCTTGGTACTGTATTTAGCTGGCCGAGTGTTGACAAAGTGCGAGGCAGCGAGGCATGCCAAATATTTGTGCGAGGCATCATTTTATCATTTCCAAAAGTGCGAGGCATGCGAGGCATATAGTTTACAATTTCAAAAAGGTGCGAGGCATATCTTAACGTGCTATTATGCTATATTATAGGCCTAATAATCAATCGATACAAGCGTATCTAAATAGGTTCGTGTATACACTCATCATGTTGTTTATTTTTATGTAACGATTGTTTTTTCATTCAAGTCATATCGTGTCAAATTTTACTTTTACAAAAGTGCCCAAACTACGGTTCAAAAATCTGAACGACAGTCTTCAACTTTCGATAAACAATAATTGTTATAGCGACACACTCATCAAATGACTGCAATGTTTGTCGGCATTTCGAGCGTGTTCACTCACATGTCTCTCGAACATAGCAGAGTTAAAATAATATTTTGTCACACCACTGCGCCTAGATCCGGTAGACCCGAGAGATGGAAAATCCCTCTTTACTATTTAGCAGGTAGCGGAATGAT
The DNA here is from genome assembly GCF_964355755.1 of Antedon mediterranea. Lineage (NCBI taxonomy): Eukaryota > Metazoa > Echinodermata > Crinoidea > Comatulida > Antedonidae > Antedon > Antedon mediterranea. Next base: position 15,196,601 of record NC_092677.1, read on the forward strand.
TCAGCCCTCAGCTCAGAGGATTGTGGTGCATTCCCCTCCTATAGCACGTGGTTTCAGCAGCAACGCACAGACTTCTCTCTGAGCGGCGTGCCAAAGACATTTTTGACATTCCATTCTCTAGGAACAACACGTGTACCTCTCTCGCAAATAAGGTGAACAGCGATTGCCAGGACAAGTTCAATAACTGGCGGTGAATAAAAGGTAACTGATATGGCGATCCAATAACATGCCGCAAAGAAAAAAATTGCGACAGAATTCTGGAGCGCGTGTGAAAAAAGACTTACGTCCGACAATTGTAATACTAGGCCTAAAATTAAACTTTAGCTAATATGCTTAGCCCTAAACTAGATAAGAGGCCTATGTAGAAAATAATTTAATCAATTTTGATATAATAATAATTGGTGTAATATATTCCTGTTTTAGTAAGCTAGGTATATTACGAACGATTTTTATTTATTGTTGTCCATGTACGTACTAATAAACCTGGCGCTAGTTTCCTTCGCTTGTATTTTTACTCCAAATTTGATAACTAACTTTATCGTGTGAATACTACACCTTAGAAGTATACCTCATGAGTACTTTAATGAAAGAATCACATAAAAAGTAACAAATAAATCCTTAAATTAATGATTTTACAGGCGTGTTTCTCGCACACTGTTCGCGAATTTCACTTATTCAATGTTCAATATTTTTGTTTCTATGGAGCGCCAAAAGAGCAACGATAATAGAGGACTAAAACTCAGTGGAATGCGTCAATTTCTCATGCATTTATTGGTGAAAAACACGTTTTATTTCAATATATTTGTTAATTTGTCAATAAAAATGCTGTAATATGTTACTGCTGATACTGTTCTGTTTTCAAAGAATAATAATCGATCCTAAATCAACATCACTACCTAGTCTAGACCTAGGACATCCTACTAAGGATATTATGATGAATTTTTCTATTTTATTCTTTAAAAGGTTAACGAAACCGTGTACATTATCAACAGTAACATTTTTTCTTACTGACAGTGACAAAATCTATTGAAATTGTACTTGATTTTCACCAAATAATGCGTTAAATACAAATGGATTCCACAGAGTTTTTAGCCCTCTAATTAATTTTGCTCTTTTGGCGTTCCATAGAAACTAAAATATTGAACATTGAGTGTGCAAAATGCGAGAAAAACAACGTCTGTAAAATCACCAATTTAATGGATTTATTGTTACTTTTATGTGATTTTTCTTCATTAAAGTAGGCCTACTGATTCTAAGCTGTGGTATTCAGGATAAAGTTGGTTAAAATACAAGGCAGGTGCAAAAGGAAACTAGCCTAGCGGGCCTAGCTAGGCCTAGGCTACTTCAATTTCGGTGATTTCCTGCCTTGCAATTTTGAGAAATGATAAAATGATGCCTCGCATTTTTTGATGATGGTAAAACGATGCCTCGCATAAATTTATGACTTGCCTCTCATGCCTTCCCTGCCTCGCGTGCCTCGCTGCCTCGCACTTTGTTACTACCCTACAGTAGCTGGCCTCAAATAAAAATTGTACACTGTTCTACTTTTTAGATCTAATAGTATTTTTTTTTGTATTCAAGAGGACACCATTCAGTGGTGGCGCCAGCGGGCGGGGGGGGGGGGGGGGGGGGGGGGGGGGGGGGGGGGGGCTACGGGGGCTCTAGCCCCCTCGTCGGGGAGCCTAGCCCCCCCGTCGGGGAACACGGGTACTTTTTGTCGGGGAATATAACATACAGTAAAAAACGTTCGCGTTCACTTCATTTAGCTTCAGCGCCTAGAAAACCACGACGTTCCATTGACCGTGAGAGTACGTCAGAGGGCTATTATGCACTTTTATGCATTCATTATTGCCAGAGATCTAACTACTAAACAATAGCTATAGGTACGCACTTGTCTGGCGGTATCCCTTTGTACGAATCGTTCACCGTTGGGTGAGACGCGTGATATCATGTTCCATCCAGGGACCAAAATGTGTAATGTAGTTATTTTCCAGGCGAAGTTTTACCGACGGTTACCGAAGGGAACACGGGTACTTTTTGTCGGGGAATATAATATACAGTAAAAAACGTTCGCGTTCACTTGGTAGCTTCAGCGCCTAAAAAACCGCGACGTCTCATTGACCGTGAGAGTACGTCAGAGTGCTATTATGCAATTTATATGCATTCATTATTGCCAGCGATCTAACTTACTACTAAACATTAGCTAGGTACGCACTTGTTTGGCGGTATCCCTTTGTACGAATTGTTCAACGTTGGGTCGAGACGCGTGATATCAAGTTCCATCCAGGGACCAAAATGTGTAATGTAGTTATTTTCCATGCGAAGTTTACCGACGGTTCGGGTACTTTTTGTCGGAGAATATAATTCGTTCGCGTTCACTTCGTAGCTTCAGCGCCTAGAAAACCTCGACGTTTCATTGACCGTGAGAGTACGTCAGAGTGATATTATGCACTTTATATGCATTCATTATTGCCAGCGATCTAACTTACTACTAAACAATAGCTAGGTACGCACTTGTCTGGCGGTATCCCTTTGTACGAATCGTTCAACGTTGGGTCGTGATATCATGTTCCATCCAGGGACCGAAATGTGTACCGTGTAGTTATTTTCCAGGGGAAGTTTACCGACGGTTACGTCGTGTACTGTGTCGACGTACGCTACACTACAGCAAAAACGAATTATGTTAATTGTTCGTATGTTCACCAATTTTTAATTTAAAAGTAACCTTCTGTACCGTGGGGCACCTAAAATAAATATTTCATCTATTACTAAACAAAAAACATGCCATTTTCGCTTAGCCAACATCTTATTATGCTAAGTTATTAAATTTTCAATGTCCTGTATGTCATGAATTTCTCACCACTCGGAAGTCCAGATGGTACGCAGGCATACACTTGGGAGGAATAAACTTATTTCCCCGACTGAAAAAGGTCTACGTTTGCGTTTTTTAAGCCTCTGGGCCTGATGTTTCCAAAGTATAAAATGCAATTTTTTGAAGACCTGCAGCTCTAGTTTTAAACATTTTCTTAGCTCAGCCCCAACAATAAAGCTGATCATATTTCGAAGTACAAGAAGTGTATTTTCCGGGACCTAACATCTCTATTTTTCAAACATTTCTTAGCTCAGTCACAACCATGATAGGGACTTATATATTTTGTTTCATGTTTTGAAATATAATAAGTCCAGGACCTCCAACTCTATTTTTCTAAATTTTCTTTGAACTTTTATTTTTTAAATTGAAAAATATGGATTGAAACAGTCATCGCGCATCGTTTTTTTGCACGCAGTATTTTATTTATGCATTATAAAAAATGGAAAAAATGGCTACCCTAAATCTGATTAAAATGACCTCAAATGACGCTACAACGCGTTGCTTGAACCGGGGGCCCTTGGCGGCCCCCTGGCCCCCAGCCTTGTGATGCTCGCTTCGCTCGCATAGCCCCCTCGTCGGGGAATGTAGCCCCCGCGTCGGGAAGATCCTGGCGCCACCCCTGACACCATTCACCCCATCTACCACTCTACCTCCCTCATCCTTAGGTTAAAGAGTTAAGAAATAATTACTGCAGTAGAATAATATGGTAAATAAAATCAATAACAATTCTCTTTGTATGATTTGTTTTATAATAAATTTAGGATGACCATAATAGTCGATTCTGCTGTAATTTTCTTTTCAAATTTGTCTTACTCTTTTTTTGTATTTATATTAAATGTTTTATTAATTAATATCACTATTTTGTAATATCACCAACTTATGTAAAAATAATCAATGTTGATTGAACGAGTTGTGCTATATACACCAGTGAATAAATAGTTGGCCTTAAAAGTTGATTGATAATATTCATTGATATATATATATATATATGCACTGATGAAGGGCTAGTGTTGCCTGAAAGCTCTGCTAACTTTTCTGGCTGTTTTACTTTATCGTTTTGATTTAGCTTTTCGCTTTTTTTTTTGTATCTCCATTGAGATCCAGCCACTGATACCCACAGCATTGTCATTTGTTCAGTAATTTGCCTTTGGATTTATATATTGAGGTTTAGAAATATAGATTTGAAATAGAGTGAAGGAAATTGAACTGCATCATGGCAGTCTAGTTTCTTTATTTGATGATTATTGAACACCACCTTATTTAATTATTATTGATTATTACATGGATACTAGGTGGTAATTGAGATATAAATATTGACATAACATCCTAGGATGAAATTGCCTAATAATTCCTGTTGAGTGAAAGCTTGACGATGGAGAATCCAGAAAATCACCTTGCCTATGGGATGGGTTATGTCAGTATGTGGCTGTCACCCTGGGGTGATGATGTGTGACTAAATTGGTATATGGTTAGTCTCAGACAGGTTTATAAATGTTTTGGTTTGGTAATTTTGAGAAGCATGGTGAGACCAGGAGTAACATTTTCTTGGCAAAATATATATAATGATGTACTATATACACTTTTGATAATATTAATATTATAAGAACTCACTTTAGAACAGTTAAGTTAAAAATGCCCGGCAAATGAATAGTGTTTTCTGAAAGCTTGTAACTTTATCATTTTGATTTAGCTTTTTGCTAATTTTTGTATCTCCATTTGAGATGCAGTCTGGAATTGTCATTTTTTCATGTAATTTTAATAAAAAGCAATTGAAATATAAAAAGAAAGCCGCAAACAATAGTTACAATTCAGAACATCTGAGGACTCGAAAATGAATTGATTCTGAAAAGTAATGAAAAACCGTTATATATACAGTATATACACACAGTATTATACACACAGTATTATATACACACAGTAATATACACACAGTATTATATACACACAGTAATATACACACAGTATTATATACACACAGTAATATACACACAGTATTATATACACAGTATTATATACACACAGTAATATACACACAGTATTATATACACACAGTATTATATACACACAGTAATATACACACAGTATTATATACACACAGTAATATACACACAGTATTATATACACACAGTAATATACACACAGTATTATATACACACATTATTATATACACAGTATTATATACACACAGTAATATACACACAGTATTATATACACACAGTATTATATACACACAGTAATATACACACAGTATTATATACACACAGTAATATACACACAGTATTATATACACACAGTATTATATACACACAGTATTATATACACACAGTAATATACACACAGTATTATATACACACAGTAATATACACACAGTATTATATACACACAGTATTATATACACACAGTATTATATACACACAGTAATATACACACAGTATTATACACACAGTATTATATACACACAGTAATATACACACAGTATTCAACTATTTTTTATCAAATATTCATTAGCCATACTTTCTTGGTGTTCTAGTAATTTGATTTTAAATAAAATGCAAGGAATAACAATGTCTCCACATTCTATAATTTAAATGGATTTAATTTAAATTTTTAGTATTACCAGATTTTCTAGTTTAGAGTTGATTAATTTTAAATGTCCTACAGGTGTAAGTTGCTTATTTATTAAAAAGTGTTGAGTTCAGAACATTTCACCTCTTGCTCCCCTTTATAAAGAATCTGTGTGTTCTGGTGGTACATCTGTTTTTTGTGCTGTGACGTGAATGACTTTGCTGGTTCTTAAATTGTGTTTCTGACATTCTACTAGGCATCCTACTTTAAGGCCTCAACGAAATACTTCCAACTTGTTGGCTGCATTCACTCCACATCCTCTCCATGATGCCCATCCTCATCTATTTCTTTTTTTAACCATCCATCTCTATGTTTTTGATTGTCTTGCTTATCTTTGCTTTCCATTAGGTGCCCCCATGCCAAAGCATTTATTCCTTTGCTTGTTCCTTTCTTCATATATCCTATAGAGATAGCCACTTCCATCTTCTATATATTTCTTTTCCTATTGGTATTAAATGTATCAAGAAGTTGGCAATTAATGTTAAACAGAACACATCGTAGTGATGTTGTAATTTATGTACAGTATGTAACATTGTATAAACATGTTCTGTATGCATAAACAGGATGTAGATGTAGAAGTAAGTAGGTAATGACTGTATTCATTATGTCACCCACAGTATTAACTTAAGTCTTGGAAATATGACCTTTTTTGGCCAACTTTTGGCATATACAGAATTTTGAAATTGGAACGTCTGAGGGCTTAGTTATTAAATTAAAGTTAGGGAATAAACCCTTTAGTGTTTTTTTTTTAATTTAGGTGGACGATCCCTCTACCGACATAACCCACCCCCACCATGGGATCTGCATAAGCCTGTGAACATTACACAGATAAATTGTGTATAAGTAATGATAAAACCTTATAAAGTGTATGGAAAATGTTTAGTGTTCTTTTTTTCTTCAGAAAGTTCTGGCAAGCTGCATGTTAAGCTTACTAAGAACATTTATAAGTCTTGAAGATTAACTACCTATAAACGGGATTATTGTATATCAGACACAGTGAAAGTCCGGGGCTGAAGGGGTCACTAAATCTCATAAATGGTTGTAAAAGTGTCCCAATGGTTAAAATCTTTCAGATAGAAGAGACTAAATGTTAGTGCAACATGTGCATTTGTTTAAAATTTATTTCACAAGGGGTTTGAGATTAACGTTCCAATCATTCTATAAAATGAGACAGATTACATTTAATGTATTTTTTAAAGATTTCTTTTTAATTTGTCCAGAAATTGTACCAGCTTTTTTGAAAGCTAAAGTCATACAGCTATCATTAGATCTATTCTGAGTGATGCTCTTTTAAAATCTTTGGTGTTATTTTATCCTTCAAGGAGCAATCGGAATTAAATTGAAGATTGTTTTTTAGTTTGTGTACTGTTACATTGATGTACTGATCTGTATTAATTTGAAAGTAATTTGCAGTGTCCCAACAAAAGATATTCATTTACTGAAGCTATCACAAATTATTGTTTTTAATATTATTTAGGGGACCCAGTACACATCATACCATACCTTATCTCGCTTCTTAATAAATAATCATTATGTATCACCCAATATTCAGCACAGTACAGTTTTTGTTTCCTTTTATTCACTATTTTTAATGTCTATGTTATTCTTATTGGTTCTTTTAGGTGTTTTTTTTTTTTACTATTTTAAGCTAAACTTTATAATGTTCCTGTATAGTATTTCTGGTGTCAATTGCATCCTTTTTTATATAATTATAATTACCATTGGTTTTATACTTTTATACAAATTTTAATATTTAGAATATGTGAATATCTTTGTAATTCAGCTAAGGCTGCGATGACGATATTGAAATAAATGAAATGAAATGAAAAAAAAATATATATATTTTCATTTCCCTCCCCTTGTAGTGTGATGTACTACATAGCTATGTATTCCACACAAAAATACTGACGTTTTGTTAAATAATACAGTATGAAATAAGCCTACATAAAATATCCATCTAAACCTGTTGCAGTTGTCTTCATATTTTCATCCTTTTGTTTTGACCATTAATTGACCTTTCATTCAAGTACAAGTTGACAATTCTACCATTGTCACATTGTACTTGAATAATTAAAAGGTGGCAATTTTACCAATTGTTGAATAAATTGATTACACTCCCAACTTCACACTTCCATGGCATCCTATAGTATGACAATAAGCAGGTGTGAAATCATCAATTGTTTGCAAATAACAAATTACATATTGTAATAATTAGCAATATAGAGGTTACAATAGAATTAATTCCTTTGTATATTTTTCATTGGTGCCTATACAGTACTAAGTGAAATTGGTGTTTAGAGCAAATTAATGAGTATAAAGGAAATGTTTGTGATTTCAATCAGCTCTATCAAATTAGTTTGACCAAACAAATCTGATGTGCCCAAAAATCGTCGTGATATGCCCAAATATGGTGTTGATATGACATCATCATGTCCATATATGGGCACATCACATTTGTTGTCACATAAAATTTGATATTGTAGACAGACTTTAAATTAGTTATAACAGTTATAAATTAATCCTATTTTACTTTTATATGGGAAAGTCTAAATCTAGATGCAAGACAACAATTGATTTTTTTAAATCACCGTAATTATATTACAAAACATGTACATTACGAGAATACAGCAAAACACAATGTATGATGTAAAGGTCATTAAGTCTAAAGAAAATAGAAAACAGGGATAGAATTTTAAGCTACTTTAATTAATCTGTTTTTAGTTCTTCACCTTGAATCTTTAAATCAACAATTTTGGTTTATTCTTCTTCAGTATCATTAAAAGTCATATAAATTACACAGTATACACATTCCCATGTCTATCAAGCATGATTGCACACTAGACCAAACATTTCAAAAAGTTGCTAAATTTAGTATATTTTCTGCTTATCTTACCTGGATAAACCGATTTGGCCCTTATCTCCGGACCACGAAAATGATAGGAAATAAGATTATTAGGTAGTTAATACCTGTACCTAAAAATAGGACAGTGACATTTTCCTTCCTCCTCCATATCCCTTTTTCTAGTTGGAACATCCCAGCTTAAAATCTCAAAGCTGCAGTACAATATGACTTTCATGTCTGTATCGCAATTTTTTTTTTATCTCAAGCCGTGTAGTTGATACTTCATCTATGCTTTTCACTCTATCTCTTTACTTATTTCACTATTGATACTTTGAACTATTACTTTTCTCTGTTTGTTTCTGTGTGTTGTTTGTATCTCATGTTGTGTGATTGATATTTCATCCTTACTCTCTTCTGTCTATTTTATTGCTTGACTATTGATAATTTTAACACAGTGTGTTTTATGTTTTTCTTCTCTCATGTGGCATGATTGATATTTCATCCTCACTGTCTACTCTTCCTATCTCTTTGCACGAGTTTGACTATTTTCATAGCAGGTATCCCTATTCTATGTACTTTACTGTTTTTTATGTATCTTTTCACAGTGTGTACACACTGTGAGCACATCCTTGAAGCGATTAGCAACAGTAGTTTTCCCGTCCAACCTGGCTTATAAAAACATTTATCCATCTCAATGCTCATCCTAAACCCCATGGTGATAACTAAATTAATGCAACATTTGGTTATATAACAATAAGATACATAAAGAATAACATGGACGAGGTCTAAAGCTTGGTAACCTCAAACTGAAGATTATGTGAGAAGGATTACTAACTCCAGTTATGGAACTATAAATTTATTTGAAATTAAAACAAGTCTGTTAAAACTGGACCAAATACAATGATTTGAATTTGTGCACAAAAAGGCTTACTGTACCTTACACCTGTATCTATAGCTGTGTTTACACGTATTACAGATTGGTCTCTGAATGTTCCTCTGTGTCTTAATTGTATGTAAGATTATTCCATACACATTTGAACGAAGAATAAGTAAACTAATAGAGAAAAGAAAACGTAAATACAACTTTATTAGTCTATTCAAAATCTTTACTGATTTCTTTTCTTTTCTCTTTACAGCACCTCCAGTCTTTCTAAGCACCTCACCATATCGCACCGTAGTAGGCTTAGGATCAATAGTCAACCTCTTCTGCATTACTGACTCATCATCATCAACTACAATAACATGGCTTAAAGACAATAAACCACTAGTGTTGGAGAATCGCTTTGAGATACTGTCCGATTCTTTGACAATATATCATCTTGTTATGCGTGATGGGGGAGTGTATACTTGTCAAGCAGAGAATGCCCTGGGGACTTCAGAACACAATATGCTACTTATTGTAGAAGGTATATTTTATTCTTGAATTTAAAGTGTATTTCAGCTTTGAAGAAATATCTAATAGAACCTCTAAGAGGATATCTTTGGAAAGGGTCTCTTTAAATTATTGCAGTGTCACCTGTATAGGGCCTGGTCACAGGCCCGTATGCAGCATTTATAATGGGGGGGTGCGAGCGAAGCGAGCAACAATGGCTGGGGGCCAGGGGGCCGCCAAGGGCCCCCGGTCAGGGTGCAGGGGCCGAAGGCCCTGGAAAAATGTGCGTTATTTGACGTTCTAAAGACTGATGTAAGACTCTCTGTTGTGGCTTGGGCTAGTTGAACGATGGACACCAGAACTTAACGCTTTCATGATGAGGCCAACTCAGCAGGGGTGGCGCCAGGATCTTCCCGACGCGGGGGCTACATTCCCCGACGAGGGGGCTATGCGAGCGAAGCGAGCATCACTAGGCTGAGGGCCAGGGGCCGCCAAGGGCCCCCGGCGGGGGTCCAGGGGGCAAAGCCCCCGGAAGCAACGCGTTCTAGCGTCATTTGAGGTCTTTTTAATCAGATTTAGGGTAGCCATTTTTTCCATTTTTTATAATGCATAAATAAAATACTGCGTGCAAAAAAACGATGCGCGATGACTGTTTCAATCCATATTTTTCAATTTAAAAAATAAAAGTTCAAAGAAAATTTAGAAAAATAGAGTTGGAGGTCCCGGAAATTGGACTTATTACTGTATACTTCAAAACATGAAAAAAAATATATAAGTCCCTATCATGGGTTGTGACTGAGCTAAGAAATGTTTAAAAATAGAGATGTTAGGTCCCGGAAAATGTACTTCTTGTTCTTCGAAATATGACCAGCTTTATTGTTGGGGCTGAGCTAAGAAAATGTTTAAAACTAGAGCTGCAGGTCTTCAAAAAATTGCATTTTATACTTTGGAAACATCAGGCCTAGAGGCTTAAAAAACGCAAGCGTAGACCTTTTTCAGTCGGGGAAAAAAGTTTATTCCTCCCAGGTGTATGCATGCGTACCATCTGGACTTCCGAGTGGTGAGAAATTCATGACATACAGGATATTGAAAATGTAATAACTATAGCTATAATGTTGGCTAAGCGAAAATGGTATGTTTTTTTGTTTAGTAATGGATGAAAAATTTATTTTAGGTGCCCCACGGTACAGAAGGTTACTTGTAAATTAAAAAATTGGTGAACAAACGAACAATTAACATAATTCGTTTTTGCTGTAGTGTAGCGTACGTCGACGCAGTACACGACGTAACCGTCGGTAAACTTCGCCTGGAAAATAACACATTACACATTTTGGTCCCTGGACGAAACTTGATATCACGCGTCTCGACCCAACGTTGAACGATTCGTACAAAGGGATACCGCCAGACAAGTGCGTACCTAGCTAATGTTTATTAGTAAGTTAGCTGGCAATAATGAATGCATAAAAGTGCATATTAGCCCTCTGACGTACTCTCACGGTCAATGGAACGTCGTGGTTTTCTAGGCGCTGAAGCTATATGAAGTGAACGCGAACGTTTTTTACTGTATATTATATTCCCCGACAAAAAGTACCCGTGTTCCCCGACGTTAAGTTGTCTGTATTTCTCCAGCAAACACTTTACCGCGTACCGCGTACATGAAGCGCTAAGCTATTGCTTGTCGTCACATGATCGACTGCGCATGTTTTACATCGAGTTTGTAGTCAGTTCAGATTCCGTAATTTAATTACCGGTATTTTTTCATTTTATATTAGCATATTTTTGTTTGTATACCATTGATAATGTAAATTTTGTATATATATAATGATATTGTCTTTAGTTAAACAAGACAAGAAAAAATACCAACCGAGGAAATAGTGGACCTTTTGGGACTTGGGGGTGGGGGGGTGCGTCTGCACCCAACGCACCCCCCCTGGATACGGGCCTGGGTCATATACTAATTAATTGTTTTAACAGGAAAGTGTCCCTTTAATAGTGTGTATCCTCTTTGGGGTATTGTCTAAGTGAGGGGTTCTACTTAATTGTATAGTGAATTTTCTTAGTATTATTAGCAACAATCAAATTGCAACTGGCGATATTTCAGTTTATGTTTGTAATGTAACTGGTTATCATGGTGCATTAGGAGAACGAGCCCTATTTAGCGTGAGCTTTTGCCTCTGGCATCTTACTTGTTTATTTTTGCCTAAAGCCAGTCATTAATGTCTTAGTCAATTAATAAATCACGTAACACCTTGTTCATCTTCCAGGCTCAGCCTTCCTTGCTTCTGATTGGCTGCAATGCACAGCCTATTTTGGAATTGGTCACTCATTGTATTTAGAAACCACCATTATACCATGGGTAAATTTTTTGCACACAAAATTAAAGAATGCAAGTGGCCTTGTGGTTAGCAAGGTCAGTTCTAATCTAACAGCAGGGAGCCAAAGAATGAACTGTAGAGATGAGTTTAAAATAAAAATGTGTGTTTTGTGCATCCAGACTAAAATCGCTGGAAAAGCAAAAACTTGAAATTAAAACTTTTTTTATAAACTATTTCATGTTCTTCAGATGAGATCTCAAAATGATCTCTATGGATTTGCCACCGCTCTAATGTTAAATATATAGGCCTATAATAAATAGTACAGTAATACTATTTCAAATTATAAGCAAACAATTAAATACTGTATTTTATAATCATATTTTATATAATAGTTACTTTATGTCTCAATTATAAACCCCTTTTCTTGAGTATACCCCAATTGTATGCACATTTATGGAGGAAATATATATTTATATTTTTCTCAATACATAATAGTTCAGTTTTTATTACACATTAATGTGACATTTGTTTGTCTAAGTTGTGTGAAGTAATGATACCAAAAATGTTAACTCTTAATTTGTAACTCCTGAATTGTAATCAATAGATTAGGTCTAAGTAAATATTAAAAAATGGTTGTTAATGTTACAGATGGAACATTTTTGTTATAGGCCAGGATATCATTATTTTAACGATTAACTAAAAAATCAGATACTGTAATTAATACACTGAATAGAATCTGTATGTGCATGTTATATATTTATTTTAATTTGAAAATTAACAATTGCCATGTAAACATATATTATGGGCCTAATTTGAATTAAATTTTATAGAGTATATATTCTTAAAAAATTCCTGTCCGTTAAAAAACAAGGCCAACAGCCATTAAGTCGCGTGCTACAATGCATAGTGATACCGGACCGACCGACAGACCGACAGACAGACCGACAGACCGACCGACATGGTGAACTACACTGATCGAAATTACTGAACATGTGTAAAAATGTTGAAATGTTTAAAAACATTTATATTTTTTTAATTTACACGTGCGTAGCCTGTCACTTTTGACGTGCTCATATAACGTAATTTCTAGTTAAAAAGTAAGTCAAGAAAACAGAAATCGGGCAAAAAGAGTGCGCAATAGCATTTAACGCGCAGTGCGCGCGCAAAAATCTGCGCACTCATGGCAATTTTGTAAACGCTTAAAATTGCCTGAAACGTACTCTTATTTCATCGAAAATAAATTTTGAAAATTTTAAGCGCGCGTACGCATGCGTTACATGCGCTACGCACGTAATTGTATTGCCATATGATGATTTATGCCCTGAAACTTACGAGTACCAAATTTTATTTAATTGTGATTCATGGTTGTGAAGATATGATTACAAACGTGATTTCGTTAAATCGTGCGTAGACCGCGTAATTTTTTATTGCGCACCGTGAAAACATAACCACATCGATTCCTGGCCATAAGGAATATACTGTGAAAAATTGACTTAGCTAGATTAAACTGATATCAAGATAAGGTCAGAAAGCGATAACATGCATAGTGATACCGGACCGACAGACAGACAGACCGACCGACATAGTGAACTATAGAGTCGCGTCCACGCGACTAAAAATGTGAACCTGCATAATGCGATAAAGTATTGTTGGCACATATATTAAATCCCGTCACAGTATATCTTGTATCCTTTAACATTTGGAATGAGTTGGTGCATGGTAAGATATAGGAATATGGATTATGAAGGGGATGAAAAAATGTGAAAAAGATAGCACAATTTCTCAAATAGGTATACCGTACGTACAATTTCTCAAAGAGGTAGCACAACTTCCGGAATGGATTGCACAATTTCTCAAAGAGGTAGCACAATTTCCCGAATGGTTAGCACAATTTCTCAAAGAGGTAGCACAATTTCCCGAATGGTTAGCACAATGTCTCAAATGGTTAGCACAATTTCTCAAAGAGGTAGCACAATTTCCCGAATGGTTAGCACAATTTCTCAAAGAGGTAGCACAATTTCCCGAATGGTTAGCACAATTTCTCAAAGAGGTAGCACAATTTCCCAAATGGTTAGCACAATTTCTCAAAGAGGTAGCACAATTTCCCGAATGGTTAGCACAATGTCTCCAATGGTTAGCACAATTTCTCAAAGAGGTAGCACAATTTCCCGAATGGTTAGCACAATTTCTCAAAGAGGTAGCACAATTTCCCGAATGGTTAGCACAATTTCTCAAAGAGGTAGCACAATTTCCCAAATGGTTAGCATATTTATTTCTCAAAAAGGTAGCACAATTTCCTGAATGTTGCATATTGCACAATTTCTCAAAGAGGAGCACAATATTTTTAATGGATTGCACACTTTCTCAAATATAGGTAGCACAATATTTCGTGATTGTATGACCACAATTGTACTGGGAAGGTTTTAAACTATATTTAAAAAAATCACAGTGTGCAGAGGTTAGAGGGGTTGGAGGCTTAGTGATTTGCTGGGGTTAGTATCAATGACCACATGAGTAATGTGAACTGGGGGTATGTTTTAACTGCATTTGAAAACCGTCATAGAGCCGGGGTTTGCAATAGAATTTGTACCAGGAAGTTTATCATTATAAGTTAAAAAATCCCCGAGTGCGGGTGTGTGTTGGGGAGGTGGGTGCATTTTAGGGCATCTGGATAATGAGTTATCAAATGATCGGGAATGTACTGTGAAGTTTTAAAACTACATAGGAAACCCACCCGGGCGTGTATAATTGCTAGTCATCAATGTTTTAAAATACTAGAGTGCTAAAGTGAACATAATGTATGTAGGCCTATGTGCAGTTTTCTTAGAATAACATAAACAACTAAAATGAGGCATAATCCCTCTATTATAATATCGTATAACATCAACTTGTTATTACACAATAAAAAAGATTGTTATTTACATGGGTTTCGTTTATGTTTATTAACATTCATTCAATTACATTTTTTTAAATAAAAAGATTTATTTTTTAGATTGTTTAGTATTATTAATTAATTCATATATCTGGTCCTATATACTAATATAGCGCAAACACTTTTTGGGAAGCGTATGGGTACCACCCCCTACGGCTACATTATTTTATTTGAATTTCCCGCTCATATTCTCAAAAATTGTAGGCCTACCTATACCAGGGAGTTGTTATTAATAACAACTCCCTGCCTATACCTCAGCCCGAGTCTGATGTGATGGTGTACCTCTTGACATCTACCAAATCCCATCGCACCATTCCAGTTTATTTCAGAATCAATTTGTAGTAGGCTATGTATTTCATTGGTAAATTAATAAAAATTAAAATTATTCAATTGTAATTGGTTGATCGCTTGACTACTCAATCTAAGGTTGAACTTTGTAGCTCCCCATACAATGTTGTTAAAATGTACAAAATCGAAAAGGAAACATGGAAATAAAGGCTTACTTAAATAATTATAAGGCGTGAAAAGGCTATTATATAAATATTCATTTATTTCATGAAATCAAACTATTACCTAATCATTAAAACATGCTGTAACTGAAACCTGATGCTGTCGGTGATTGGCTGTTGGCAAACAAAGTGGGCTTGGCCTCTTTTAGTACCCAGATACTTTCCTGCATGATTGATGGCCACTGTTCTGTTAATTACCCATCAACAAGACTGATCAGGGTCAAAACAATTACAGGCAATTATAGTACCCCGGGTTAGCCGGGGTACTAAAAGCTCACGTTAAATAGGGCTCGTTTTCCTAATGCCTTTTTTTTAGCTGTAATGCCAACTAATACTAGTTTTGACATCAGAGTTAAAAGAAATCTTAATGACATTTTTACACAACCACAGGCTATCGACAAATACAGTACACATCATTTGAGAAGCAAATAGTTATTTTAGTAGCTGATTATTTATTTAATACTAATTGTAAGCTATTTTCCCATGACTACATAAACTTTGGGTATTGTAGAAGGATACATGGCCTGTATGCTCAATGAAAAACTTCTATAATAGATTTTGCTTGTAAACAACATTGTTAATTGATATCAATGAAATCAGTCTCCCATGACTTCTGTTTTGATTCAAAGAGATCTTTAAATTACTATGTTATTGTTACACAATGGTTTTAGTAACTCTATAAGTGATAAACAGAGAAAAATTGTAAAAAAAGATGGTGAACATAGTATTGAACAATGGTATAATGCCTATGAATGTCCTGCGCTTACCGGGACCCAAATATGTCGAAAAAGGCTAAAAATGTCAGAAGCCTCAAGCCTTGGAGGGCTTTAGGGTCCCTAAACCAGGGGCCTTGGGTCTCTGTTACGCCACTGGACAGATATGGTGAACATAGTATTGAAATAGTGTTATTTAGATATATTACATAGCCTATGTAAATACGCGAACGTGATTGGTTGAAACTGCATCACATGACTACCGCTGCGAGGATCGTAAATCGTATATATATCCTCGAGAACGATGATATTGACTGTGTAATTTTCGCGTAATAATCGTGTTCCCTGTCATTAATCATATAAATTCTCGAGTACGATGATATTGACTGTGTAATTTTCGTGTGCAACACTCGAGTTTGCCGATAAATAAACAAAAGTCATCTACTCGATCTTGAACTCGGGTGGAATTGTCACTCCATCGCAAAACAACGTTTCATCTGCTGGGCCACGGAATTTGCTTGAAGAAATTAATCTTCTAAACTATTTAAGCTATGCATACATAGCGCCCTCATTTGTTATAAGTCCACCCTAAATGTGATGAAACACCGTTTATGATTGGTCAATACTCACGGTAGTAACCTAGTAACTAGTACGCGCTGAACATCCGGTGATTCGGCTCCTCGAAGATAGAGAAGAAGACGAATTGTTTATTCGGCCTACCTGATTATAATATTATTATTAATAGGCTTATTGATGGAAATTCTTCTGTTAATTTAAACGACCTAGGCCTAAGTGAATATTTTATTGCCAAGGAATCATTAATTAGTAATTATCTGTATATTATTCTTCGCAAGGTAAGGTGTCTAGGCAGGCTTGTTTTAAATACAATACAAATACTATTTAAGGAGGCCTAGCTAGCCTAGCTTCACCCAACCCAGCAGACTTGTTCTTGGCTATATAATATAACAGATATTGCCTTTTATATCGGTTAAATATAAGATTTGACATCCCCTCGGGAATGATATTAAGTTCTCGGGGAATATATATTTCCCTCAGCTGGCGCTTCGGGAAATATATATTCCCTCGAACTTAATATCATTCCCTCGGGGATGTCAAATCTTATATTTAACCTCTAAGCAGTCAATATCTGTATAATGTTGTATCACATTTACCATATTTGAAATTTGTATACATATAGGTGCCCCTTACATCGTCAACCCACCACAAAACGTAACAGTACGTGAAGGTATGTCAGCTATGTTCTTGTGCGGATGGGATGCATCACCGGATAATGTCACCGTTTACTGGTTCTACGACAACGAACCAGTACATTCACTTGCAAAGTTTGGTCTTTATGCTGATATTCTACCTGATGGATCGTTATACATTGGTGATACGGATAAAGCGTTTTCTGGTTGGTATACTTGTAATCCCAGCAATGGCATTGGCATGCCACCATCGGCAAAAGGATTTCTTTCAGTGCAATGTAAGTTTACATAGCTTTTGTATACCGCAGGGGACACTAATGGACACTTAATTGGGTCCTAAAAGTGTTCCCTCAATAGATCGGTTCTTCTGTGGTATGATTTAAAAGTGTATTACAGTATTACAGTACTATACTCACTTAAACCGATCAATTAACTATATTTTAAAGCCTATAACATTCTAAAATATTAGTTTTTTTTATTTTTGATCTTTAATTGATTATAGATCCATCAACCCCCCAGCCAATGCCAAGCGAAATTGTAGGAGCTTTAGGTTACTCTGTTACATTAAACTGTCATGCGGACTCAAACCCAGCCATTTCAAATACAATATGGCGCAAAGATAGCATCACACTTTATCCAACTGCAGATCAAAGGTACGGTATCTTGAGTTTATGTTGTGTTTGTTTTTAATAATGGTCAAATGTTTTGCCCTATTCAGATGTAAAGCAAAACCAAACTTAGCTCTCTCAGAGGAAATTACTTTATAGTTTAATTATCATGTTGGCGCAGTACATGCGGCCTCTTTGGAGCTCGACTCTAACCATAGATATTAAGAGATATGAACACCAGGCTAGTGTTCAGGAGGTTGCGAGTTCAAATCCCACCAAAGAATTACTTTGGAATTGGTTCGCAAATGTTCTCAACGTGATGTTATTTTCATTACTGAATAAGCATATTGTAATAAACCCTTTTAATTGCTTTTTATACACCATTTATTTAATACATATACATCATTAGCGCATAGAATGTGATATGAAAAACAATGATGATAATACTTTGAATGTAGATCTTACATTATGTAACTTAATAAAACAGAAAAATCACAGTTATCAATCAGTTGTGAATTAATAGCAACTTACTGCTATTAATCAATATATCTACTACTACACGACATATATGAGTTAATAAATCAGACGTACATACACATATGAATTTAAATTGAAACAAGAGGTACATGCAGCAACTACATTTAACATTTACTACAACTTATATAAGATGTCCCTATTGCATGTTGATGTATTTTATCACACTAGTGGGGATCGTAACTTTTTTAATGATACTACCCATTTATTATATTTGATTTATAAAGCTTTTCTGCATTACCACTTGTCATACTGTAGGGACTTCAAAGAAGGAATTGTGTATGTTAAGAGAGTGTGCTTGTTTAATATGAAATATGAAAGTATTTTCCTACAAACTTTAATTCTGATGCTCTCTTGGTCACAGGTTTATATCTCAATATCGAAGCTCTGTTTACACTATCAAACTAGTTTGGCAAATAAACTGTGATGTGCCCACATATGGTAGTCATATGATATCATGTCATTTTTTTTGTCACATGAAGTTTGATACTGTATACAGACAGATACTTAGGAATCAGTAAACTACATTGGAATTTCTATTTCTGTCAGGGGTCTAGTTTCGTATATAATTAGTAAATTAATGTTAATTAAATATTGAAATGTGTATTTTTCTAGGTTAAGCCTCGGTAAGTCTGGATCTCTCACCATAAACGAAGTAAAGCAAAGTGACGAAGGCTTCTACTCCTGTCAACCGTACAACTCACTCGGATCTGCCGGTGAAAGCTCCAGCACATACTTACTCGTCAGAGGTTAGTTACCATGACAACAACATCATCAGTAACTTCTTTTTCGAACCTAATATTTCATTTAATAACAACTTTTAAGTGATTGCTAATAGTTACCACATGTATTTAGAAATGGTTAGTCGCTAATGTGTCTCCAATTTTCTTACGGAATGTAGCTTAGTTCGTAAACCAAGTAGATGACTCAGTCTTGGGAATATCCATAATTAAGAATCCATGGAATAACAACTAAAATCATGGAAAATTGCAAAGGATATCAGCGGAGATCAAAGGGCTCAAATTGTTAATAGCTAATGTGTCTCCAATTTTCTGAAGGAATGTAGCGTAGTTTGTAAAGTAGATGAGTCATTCTTTGAAATATCCATTAATATTATTGGGAAAATCATGGCATGGAATAAAATACATGGAACATTCCGGGAAGATCAGTAGGAGTAGGACATTAAAGAGCTTGTATGTCTGGTTCACAGAAGGGCATTCTGTGTGTAATGTCGATATACATTGATTAATGGAAGAGCTATGTATGGATAAATTATAATTTACAAAAATAATAAATGTTTTAATAATTGATATGTATTGCCATAACAAATAGAAATCTCTAGAGCATTGGAAATCCATAGACATCTCCAGGGCATTGATTTACATTCAAATAATTCATTTATATTAGAAATCTTTGAATTTGTGTATTATAAAGTTGACATTTAAATTTAACTCAAGTGCAACTACTGTATGTTTTTAACCATTCACTAACTGCTGATCTCCATTTAATGTCCGTATCAATCAGCTTATCAATATTTTATTCCAGAATACATTCCATATAAAACTCACAAAATGCAAAATGAAAGTGTAGAAGTAACACACCCTCTCTAATGGGTCACTTTACTTTGAAAAAAAAAACAGAAAAAGGGAACATTTTATTTTGGTTTATATATGTTTTAACACTATGGCCAACCACACTCAGAGAGAGCGATTTTAAGGAGAAACGTTTTGGACACTTTTCCCCTTAAAATCGCTCTCTCTTTCACTGTATTTTGGTTACACAAAAAAGAAGTATGTAATTTGTAAATGCATTGAATGATATAAAGGTATTTGTTTATAGATGCACCCATATTCACCTCCAGACCAAAGGCATACTACCAAAGAATGGCTGGGGAGGAGATTAGCATTCCCTGCACAGCTTCTGGCTCACCACCACCGACTGTAACATGGCGTAAGGTAAGGATTATTCCAAAGAAAATGGAGATATCACTTAATTTTTATACCC
The DNA here is from genome assembly GCF_964355755.1 of Antedon mediterranea. Lineage (NCBI taxonomy): Eukaryota > Metazoa > Echinodermata > Crinoidea > Comatulida > Antedonidae > Antedon > Antedon mediterranea. Next base: position 15,217,135 of record NC_092677.1, read on the forward strand.
ACTCTTCCTCTATACAACATTTCAACATCTATGCGTGTTATTCTATAACACCTCATTTAAAAAAGCACATTTTAACTAGAGTAAATATGGAATATAAATATGTAACCTAAATTTTTGCATTTATATTGCATATATATATATATCAATTTGAATGCCTTTGCCCTTTGCTCCGATTTTGATTGTGAATATGCAAACATTTTGTATTTTAAAATTTTATAGTTATATATCTATTTTTATATATACCTGTAATTCGCAACTCGCTGTAATAAATAAAATAAATAATTAGTTTGAATTTTAAATAACAACATATTAATAAGGATCTATATATAATAGTTGTATAAAGGTATGTTTATATATTTTTATATTGCAACTCGCAGTTGGGTGTAATTGAAATAAAAAAATAATTTAAAATAAAGAAAAAAATTGAAGATATAAATAGTTGTTTAATGGCTATATGAAGGTATGCATACCAGTTTGCAAAGTGAACTTGTGGGTTGCTAACACAACTATATTAATACAGGTCATTTTAACTTGACAACTTTCGTCTTTTAGTTATTTTAGCGTAAATGTATTTTTATCTTTAGAATAATTAGTCTCCGCCAGAAAGACAACACTTCTTAACTGATTAACACACGATGTTGTGTAATGTGTCACAGGTATAATGTTACGCAGAAACATTGAATTAAGCGTCTCTACACAGAAAGACAATACCTTGGCGTCCAGCTGAAATACAGTGAGAGAGAAAGGGGAGATGGTAGTGAACAATGATTCATTGTGACACAATTACAACAGTAGTTGTAATATTCATGGAATATTGTCTGCTTTAAAAAATCCATAATGATAGTTGACCTATACAACATTGTTTCACCTGAAGTTCAATAGTATTATACGTAATACATTTTTTATTACAATGAGAAAAATAAGTGATAAAAAGGACTAAATGTTTGCTAATGTTTTTGGCATACTTTGACTTCATTAAAACTCAGATACATACAAAATTGGAGATAATACTATTGAAAAAAATACTGAAAAACTCCAATAAAATAGACAGCACACCATAAAAAGCCTTCCTTGTTTCATATTTTCTCAGCAGTTAAAGTGTTAAAACACAATGTTGTAGCTTCATTTCATGCTCTAAGTGACTACACAACTGTAATTTTATTTTGCGCACTCTCAGGTGTGTCTGCGTGTGCACATAATGGCTGTTTGACATGAAGCTACTGAATTTTTCTATTTACTATGAAAAGACTACTGAAAACAATTGTAGCAAGTTGATTGACTGTCTGCTGTAACAAGTTACAATCAGTTAGCTGTGTTTTAAACATGGAAGTGGCATAGATGTAATAGATTGATTGTTTAGTGGTTTGATAGATAAGGTGTATAGAACAAATTCATTCTCATTTATTTAGTGATGAGAATGCCAACTTATTATTTATGAGACATATGGGATGCATGTTTGACACGATCTTCGCTTTTTAAAAAATGTTTCATCTCTACGTGGAAAGACTATCTGACTGTTCTTTGATAAATCGCTGTCATTTGAAATTAATTTCGCTTCCTTTTTTTTATTTCAGAATTTGTTGTTGTAATACATGACTATTAAGAACATTAAAACGATTAGATGAACTAACAATTCATTTTACTTTTACCTTATTATTACTTAAACCAGTTGAACCATCTTTTGACATTAGTTAAAGTTTGTAATACCATATATCCTGGCTTTACCACGTTGAAACACCGGTTCTCGTCAGATCACCGAAGTTAAGCGACGTTGGGCCTGGTTAGAGCTTGGATGGGAGATAGGAATAACAGGTGGTGTATACGGAACTGGGGTCCCGTTAGGCATTTGAAATCAGCACTGCTGACTCTTATGGCAGCCTCTGCATCTAGTATCTGCCTCAGACCTCTGGTCAAGGTGGGCACTGGACGAGAGAAGCCCTTGATCAATGTTAGAACCAATCAAGGTGATTTAAACAGTCCTGGCTTTGTTTGTATCAAACCTGTTAGTGGCGGTAATTATCGCTGTTGGTTTCAATTAAATAAAATAAAATAAAATAAAAAATAATACCACTATGGGTCTAATCTCACATCCTACTTTACTTATACTTCCTTTTTTATTTATTTTTTTTTATTCTAGAATTTTTTGTTGTTGTAATACATGACTATTAAGAACATTAAAATGGTTAGATGAACATTTTACTTGACCTTATTATTACTTAAACCAGTTGAACCATCTGTGACATTAGTTAAAGTTTGTGTTACCGTATATCCTTGAGTGTAATACCCCAAAGTCAGCCCAATTTCATGTTCTTACATTGCAATACAAAAATAAATTTTATGATGACAGACCGGAGCTACAGAAGATTACATTTACTGTCTAATACTCTAGTAAACTTGTTAAAAAGCATCTTGTGATCACACTAATTTGACTGTCCTTTTACGTGATTAATTATAGTTAATTGTAATTGTCTAATTATATATATTATATACCTATTTCATCCATAAGGGCCACAATGGAAATAAGTTTGACCATTGGTTACTTTTTTGTGCTACCCTGAATTCATTCCTGTACTGTTTTTTTTAAATGTTTTCTATTTTGAATTCGAATAAAGAAATGAAAATATGGGGGTGGGATTATACCAGAGGATATACGGTATATGTTTCTTGTATAAGTATGATGCTCTCAAGATTGTTAACTATAGTTGAATAACGATCTTGTTTGTAGGTTGATGGTATGCTCCCCATGTCACGTGCAACCACACTGGAAGGCACTTTGCGGATTGTACAGTTGCAGAAAGAAGACCACGGATTGTATGAATGTCTCATCAGTAATGTGGTTACCACATTGGTGACTAGTACGCAGTTAATAATCGAACGTATGTCCAACATTTTTATCTGCATGAAATCATAAACTTTTATTGAGAGAGGGAAAGCAATCTAAAGTACTTGATTTGATTTTTTGCATTAAAAACATACAACATTTATGATACAAGATATATAAATATATACAATTTCAATTAAAAATATATATATATATATATATATATATTATATTGGCATGGCATAAACATTAGGTCTAATTAAATGTAACAACTTACAGTTTCAATTGGGGTTTGTATCATCATGTCAATAATTGTCTAATTTAAAAAACAAAATGTTGAAACTGTTTGTGCACTGACTGCTGGCTGGAAGGGAATTTCACAAAAGAAACTAAAAAGACAAATCATTATGTCTTTACCAGTGTAGGATGACTAATTAGTAATAGATTGAAAACCAGTTAACTCCATAAAACCCATGTAATTGTAGAGTAACTATCAGATTACATGTAAGAGAAGAAACGGATAAGCCTACTGATAGACATTATAACGAGAAAATTGTACTGTATGTGACAAAGCAATTAATATAACAAAACTGTATACACACTTTCAATGAAAATAACTTATAGATTGAAAACTACTTTTATTAGCCCTAAATTCTCATGATTTACTTGATTTACTTGATGTTGAGACTTATAAAGCCGAAGCGGTAGTTCTTTGGGAGACCTATTCAGTGGACTCTTTTATAAAGTGGACCCTCCTATAAAGTGTCACTTTCCCATGATATGACCGAGAAGCAATATATTAAGGGGACACTTTTTGGAACCCCAAGATATCCCCTTAAGCGTGGTTCCCACTAGCGACGCAGCACAAGGACGTTACGCAACGCAAGTGAATTGACCAATCACAAGCGATGGCTTATTTGCTTGTGATTGCTAACTGTCTATAACTTCACTTGTCATTGGTTAAAACGATTGCGTTGCGTTTACGTCCTTGCGTTACGTTCTAGTGAGAACCAAGCTTTAAAGGGCATTCTACTGTAGTTTTGAATACACTAGTGTAAATGCAACCTTGCAATATTTAAAGATTAAGTAACATGAGTTGGTTTTGGCTATAAAAAGGAATTGTAATTTAATTTAACACTATACATACTTTTTTTTCATTACAGAAACATCACCTCATGCACCTTACAATGTCACTGTGGTAACAACAAGTAGATCAGCAGTGATATCCTGGCAACCAGCATATGACGGAGGACTAACTCAAAGTTATACTGTCTGGTATGTATATTATTTTTCCTCATAAAATATTGATGATTATTGTATTTATTATTATTTATTATACAGTTAATGTACTCTACTACTACTCTGCCCAATAGTACAAAGACAATACTACCTGGCCTCAATCACTTACATTCTCACACAGTTTAATTTTGTTTCATCTTATTCTCATTTAAACATCTTTTACCCTGACCTGTTCCAGCTCCGGCAAATATAATCGAACCTCAATGTGTTGTTTTCACAACTCTCAAAACAGCATGCCAATGCACTCGGTGCGTCATGAAAACGAAACATCTAGCAGGTGTAAAAGACATTTATCCATGCTCATTCACAGGTTTCGTAGTCACAACGTTGATGATTCCGAATGGACAACGCTCTCACTACTACCAGAAGACGTCACATCAGCAACGCTGTATAACCTTCGACCCAACACTCAGTACGAATTCAGTGTGATTGCTAGCAATGAACTTGGCAAAAGCATGTTCAGTGAGGTTGTGATTGCTAGTACTAAAGGTATGTTTTATTCCAGCAGCTTGGCTGACAAAAATTTGTTATGCCATGCTCCTTAATTCTGTTGTCAATCGTTAAAGGGAACTATTTGCATGATCAAACATTAGATGCACTGTGCAGATAGAAAATAAAACTATAAACCATACCTGTTGATATGATACCATTAATAATTTTACATGTATGCAGGGCCATAAGGTTTCAACCTTTTTCACAGGGGTCATATGACAACCCTGTGGCCAGAACAGAAATTGAACTAATTTCTTATGATCACCAAACCACTTTATTTCTCGTGGCTACGGCACTTGTATGCTACACACAAATCCCGCACACAGCTTTATCACAATGCATTTGTGTGACATTTAATTTGTTTGTCACATTGATGGTAGGAAGACATATTACAGTGTTAGGGATTTCCAGAAGCAAAACCTGTATCTTTTTCACATACTTTGCTTAATTAATGCATGGAGGTATAAAAATATTTTTATACCTCCATGATTAATGCTTTCTGGAACTGTGAATAGTGACAAGGCAAGCAATATGTCAATCTATTTAAAAACGTTGATCCACATTACACAACATTTAACATTATGTAGGTGAAACCTAATATAGTCATAAACAAATAATACACATTTAACATTTAATTAACTATCTTGCTAAGAAAGGAAAGAAACATCACAATGTTAAGCTCTGTCTACACTATCAAACTAGTGTGATGTGCCCATATATGGTAGTGATATGACATCATCATGTCCATAAAATAGGCACATCACATTTTTTGTCACATAAGAGCTTTATGGAGTGTCAATTCCAGAATTGAAAATCTTCACTTTTGCAACACTTTTCTTGATGAATGCTCTAATAAACTCTAAAAGGCAAGAAATACATAAATCTAAATGCTATCATTGTACACATTATAGTGTAGTCAACCTAATATGGCCATGAACACATCATACATATTTAATCGACTCTCTTGCTAATAACACTGCTTTCTGACATATACAAGGTAATTAATTGGTACTACACAATTAATTCATGCAGAAAAGATAATATCTGTATAAAGGTATTTTGCAATTAATAATTGACGAGAAGTGTTGTTGTTTGCTGAATCACTACTTTGTGTGGGCTGATTACATCAAACAGTTTCTAATATTCAGAGTAGTAGGCCTAAACTACATTCAGAAGAGAAGCTTGTATTATCAACATTTCAACGACCATTTTAAATTCCCAAAACATGTAAAATTTGAAAGAAATAAAACATAATCAATGTACTTTGTGTGACAAATGCATGGATGATTATGTGTAAAATAATAATGTTATAAATATATAACTTTTATTTTAAAAACTTTTAATGATTAACATTTTATTGAAGACCTATTTTTGCAAACAAAAATTGTATTTTGTTATTTTTATAAATACAATTTCTATTTCACATATTTGTTCAAAAGGAGGGAAATAGTTTTAGACAGATTTTTTGTTTTAATCTTATAAATTGTTTTTTTACTTTACAATAAAATTTAATAACAAAAAACAAGAAGATTGACGTTTCGGAACCATCATGGAACTATTTTCAAGATCAAATGATCAAATGTTTGTATAATTTGATCACTTGATCTTAAAAAATGGTTCCATGACGGTTCCAAAACGTCGATCTTCTTGTTTTTTGTCATTAAATTTGATTGTAAAGTTATATAGTAAGCGTCTATTAATTCCTAATTGTTTTTTTGTTTTTAAAATGTTTTTCGTTTGCAATATAATTATTATAAAGCCAAATAAATAGGTTTTTAAATTACTAACCAATACCTATATTTTTATTCTTATTTAATAATTTCCCTGTTGTCATAACATAACTTTTCTTTTAATGGACAATAGTATATTTCCTTCCTTTAATGAGCTTTGATATGATCACAATAAATCTATGATAGTCCTACATAACACTAGGATCTTACCGATTTGAATGGTTAGCCTGTCTAAATCCAGCCATAGTTGTTTTCTATATGTCGGCAGAAAAACAACTTTGTTATTAATGATCTAAAGGTATTGTTTTGCCTAACTAGCACTCAGGATTATTAAAATTATTTCTAAAACTCATAATAATTATGTGAAATATGAAAAATCAAAGATATTTATAGTAGTAATATGTCTACTTTTAGAGAAAAAAAAAATGTTATGGCTCATTGAGAAAGTACTCATGGATGTATACAATTAACCATACTAATTTTATACATCCATACATTCTCCATACTTTATATTACTCCTTCCTGCATTCAGAAAACTTTTAAACTGCTAAATTTTAATAATACTATCCCAAGTTATTTATTGCAGTAATTCATGTCATCATAATGATGCAGTTACAAAGCAGGCCCTTAAGTACCAGAACATAGATCTTTAATTTTAAAGACAATTATATTCTTTCAACTTTGTACATTTTCCTTTGGGTATTTCATCTAAGTTGGCTGGCGGGAGTGTATATACAGTAGTTAAGTTCTTTCATATAACAATTAATATATATAATCTCTTTCCCTTGTAGCTCTTGTTGACTTTCAGTAGAGAGTATTATTATGTTATCTCTTGTTTTTTGCATGAAATTCTACCAAAACGTTAATCTCAAATCCTCTTAACAGATTATTTTAAACTGTGCATTTTCTATTTGATTAAATGCTGTTGAAAGATATATTTTGTTTTTCCACAATCAGATACAGTATGTGTGAATTATTATTGTTGAGAAGTTATTTTTAGAAATAACCAAATGGATGCATTGACGTCAAACATTATGCACAGTTTCAATTGAGATAATGTTATAAAACCAGGGAAGAGTTAAATTCTCTTCCCTGATAAAACCAATAATTTCATTATCATTTTGTACTAATGAATTATAGTTTGTTTTGTATTTTTTTGTTATTAAAATCTGCTCTCAAATCTTTCTCTATCATCTTTCTTGTCAATAATCATAGATCCTGATAACATAATCGTTCCTACTGACACTTCCGGTCGAACGCTCCTACCGGCTTGGAGTGGTAAGTTCTGCTTTAACATCTCGCATTAACACAGTAATCTGCTATTAACTTTTAGGCTCACAATGAAATAAATAAAAAAAAACATTTAAATACTGTTAATGAAGTTGGATGCTGTTTAAATTGGTCTACTGTTAATTATATAGAAATTTATTATTACAATAACTATTATAATAAATATTAATATTAAAAATATATATTAAAATAATGTTGAAAGCTGCTTAAACGTTCTATTGGTTTTTTTGGTTCTGAGTTTTACTTTGAGTCACTTAAATTACTTTGGTAAAAGGGAGTCTTGTTATTTACTCACTTATGTATGTAATATCTTTCAAGTACAATTGAAATAATAGAAATATTAATATTGAATTCTTACTAATTGTATTAACATTCACATTTCTAACTGACTAATCGTCTATCAATCATTTTAAGTTTCTAACAATTGTTGGTATTTTTGCATTATATTGTTTTATTCATTCACTATCAACAGCACCTTTGTTAATATAATGGTTGTTTATTTTTCATGTTTAATTTTCTTATTCAGTTCTTTTTAAAATTAAAGGGAATAATTTGTTTGAATTGAGACATGCATGCATAACTAACTAAACTAAAACTTATGTTAAGACATGGACAGTATAATCTTAACTTATATTTAATTAAAATACTTTGTTTTTAGTGTTAAGCCCAGGCCCTCCTGTATCTGTCACAGTCAACAGCACCTCATCAGCCTTAATACTTAAGTGGGAGACCCCTCGTGAGTATCCAGAACTCGTCAGCTTATACACCGTTGAATACCGCATCAATGGAGAAATTTATTGGAAAGTTCTTATTGATGACATTTCCTCGGAAACCAGAGAAGTTAAACTGACCGGTCTTAAAGCTCAGACTTGGTATGATTTCAGGATGTTTGCATTCACTCCAGGATCGTTTAGTATACCCAGCAATATTGTTACAGGATTTACTGGTGGTAGGTAGTTTGTGAAATCTTAACAATTCATTTATGTTTGTATTTGCCCACTTATTTGCTATAATCGACAATGTATCCAAGTGAATTTATAATTAAAAACTAAAAACAACATCCAATTTATCTATTCCATAGAACTTAGTACTTATACAGTACTTGGAGAGGATGATAACAGTGGCGGCATAGAAGGCGCTGTGCTCGCTGGCATCATATCTGGTCTGGTCTTTCTCATAATTGCTCTGATACTAATGATTACAGCAGTGGTCATTGTTCGACGACGGCGGCAGAAGAAGAGGGAGTTACATGAAATTTTAGGTATGATAGTTTTAACTTTTATGCAGATACTTTTGTAATGTGATTTGTGTTACTTTTTATTGTTTTTTTATTGGTATTGGTATTAAATGGTTTTCAATTCTAAGATTTCGTATTTGGTGTTTTATATTTCCATATATTAAAGTTTAAGGCTGGTTTCTTATATTTAAATACAAAGTTATTTTTTGTAAATTAATTGGCTTATTCCTCCTTTCTAACTACTGCACATAGTCCAGTCAATCTAATGATATACCCACCACAAATTGCAATAGTAACAAAGCAAGTATTTTTGAATTCCATATAAAGTGTAGAACGACATACTAAAAGTCACCAAAAATCCAAGCATTGGGTCAAGGGGTCAGAGGTCAATAAAGGTCATTTTAGGTAAAAATTAATATGCCCCATTAATTACATATATTTAACCATTTGAAATACATTATATACAAGTGTGATTTATGTCATCCGAAAGCTTATTAAATTTCCTATTCAGTGATATCAAACTTATAGTCATAACATTTTATTTAGCATGTCATTTTTGCGGAAAAACACAACATAATGTTTCAATTTTGGCTAAAAATGTTGTTTTCGCTGTAAACAACAATGGTATATACACAGGGATACCCATGGGGTGAACATTTCAGTCCAAAGCGATACACATGACCAGCTCAAGATGCAGATGAGTGACATCTCCGTTCCTGTTACTTCTCGATGATCTACATTCCATTTTTTCCAGATGGCATTTGTGTTGCCATGGTTACACTATTTATATTGGGACGTATAAGTATTTTAACGATTTTTTAACCAGTAGAAATACAAAGATGTTCAACAGCAGTTTGACAATGACCTCCATGTTGTATGACATTCGGAACCATCTGGGCTGGATTGTCAACAGACCTGGTGATTGAAAAGGTTTCTATGAGAAGCCTCAAAGAAAGCCAGGTTTGACAAGAGATTTAGGAATGAGTACATTCAGACCAAATCTGAGCTGTATGTAATGCCTTTGCTATAGTATCAGGGCGTTACTCCAACAGCGGCCAACATAAGACCTTGTGGCCACACGTCAGGAACACAATGGCAATTGAAAAATCCATTTGGTTACGACTCAGAGACTTCATACCATTGACATGGGAGTTACTGCAGGTGACTCGGAATATTGGCAATGCGGTATTAAGCATTGAATATTTTGGAAGGATGTTAGGCCAGAAAGTCTTGCAATGTATTCAAGATCCTGGCAATAAAGTACATACAGGCAAATATGTGTGCATAGATCCTACAGTTCCAGAGGAGACTCGAGATGAACTTTGTTATCCACCAGCACTTTTTGAAACTACCAACTTACAATACTTTCAGCTAATAAACCAACATGATGCCATGTGGAAACAACTTCTTATGAATAGTCTAACACATCCAACTCACAGAATGCTGTCCAGTAAGCCTACATTTTAGATGGTAGTGCTCTACTTTTTCACAGCATTCCATGGAATAGTGTAGAGACTTATGATGCGATCTGTAAAAAATATTGCTCTGCCATCATAGTCTTTGATGATTATGAAAGCGCCAAAGACGGCGCACATGGTAAGGCGGGTCAGGTGGTAGTGTCCCTGTACATTTTACCAGTGACATGTTCCACAAAATAGGATCATTTTCTGTAACAAACAACAATTTATAAATCTTCGTAACTAGTATTTGAACAACATGGCAATGAGTGAATGCAGCTGCTGATGCAGATGTTATTTCGGATAGTACAAAAAAACCATTGAATCAGCAAACAGGAAAACATCTGTATCCGATGACTTTTGAGAGACATCTGTGATAACCTTCTGTTTGCTCATGCGATACTGGTGACACAACATCCAGAGTTTTCGGAATTGGAAAACAAGTGGCTCTAAAAAAAGCTTGTCATTGCACTTATTTCTGACATTATGCTGTAGTCTTCAGATGCAAACAAGATACAAAGGATGACATTGTGGTTGCTAGAGAAAATGATTTAGTGTGTCTTTACAATGGACGACCTGGACAGCGTGGAATGCCTTTGACTCCATCCCATCTATAAGTACAACCTCGCATATCGCCAACTTCATAGTCGTACCACAACCAAGGTACTTAACATCATGTTCAAGTTCAAGTTATCTTTTAGCAATGGAGTGGGGTTGATATGTGTACCGAGGACTGGGGATGGAAGATCAGATGATGGAAACATGGTTCCTCTACACACAGACTTAAAGCCAGCACCTGAGTATCTCCTTGAAGCATTCAGGGGTAACTAGAACTACATGTGATGAATGCAATGGCATTGCACTGTACTAATACCCGAACAAGAAAGTGATACTGATGACATAGTTGTGAGTCCATTTCTATTTGAAGGATTAAAGAATATCATCCCACACGGGGCAATTCAAATAAAAAGTTCTGGATTAAAATGATCTTACAAAATATACAAAAATATCACAATACACAGTACAATATAACAAGAGTCAAAGTTCAAGAATTTAAGAGTCGGATGGCCACTGGCAAAAAGGAATTCCTTTAACGGTTTGTTCTACATGCCAGGCATCAAAAGCGATGCCCATGAGGCATGAGCTCGAAATCACTGAACAAGGCATGGTTAACATTTTTTAGAATAGCTCTACCTTTTTCTAGAGTTTGCATGTCACAGAAGGAAGACAAGCTACGAAGTTGACAACCTATTAATTTAGAACTTAAATTAACAATTCTTTGTAGTGAGTTTCTCTCTTTGACCCTATTAAGACTAAAAAACCAGCATATAAAGGAAAAAAGTTAAAACGTTCTCAATAAAGGAATTATAAAAAAACCTGAGAATTACTTTATCGACATTAAAATGGTTCAGCTTCTGTAACAGATAAAGTCCATGGTGTCCTTTCTTTACTATTGCCTCTGTATTTAATTCCCAGCTGAGATTGTCCTCAAGATATAGTACCTAGGTATTTAGGAACGGACAATATCACTGGTTTGTCATTTATGAGGGATACCAGAGGGCTGCGTCATTTCTCCTTCCTAAAATCTACAATCATCTCCTTGGTTTTGGTCACATTGAGTTCCAAGTAGGAGTTTCCACAAAATTTGATAAAACCATCTAATGCGGGACCATGACCGTTTTGTGAATTTTTAAGGAGAGACAGCAAGACAGTGTCGTCAGCAAATTTGACAAGATGACTATTGTCCTGTTTGCTGCGACAGTCATCCGTGTATATAATATACAGAAGATGAGAGAGGACGCAACCCTGGGGCGATCCAATACTTGTCATTACGTACATTCATTGATACTAAAATCATCAAAAATCTATCTATAGTTAAATCATGAGTTGATTCCAAATTATCAAGACTCATTAATTAATCAACAATAGTACATACCGCTAATGAATTTCAATGTTCTTCTAGCTAGCATCATTTTTCCTATTTCATAACGATACAATAGGTACAGGAAAAACATTATTTGCACCAAATACTTGCAAAATATACATAAACATAATTTAGTTTTACACTATTTAAAGAAAATTTGAGTTTTCGTAAAAGGTCACTGACCTCTATAGTTACATAACAACTGTTGTATCAATTAGTTTTTAGAGTAAGAAATACATATTATACACATTTGTAGTTATTTAGATGTTATTGGCAGGCATAAATGTTACCTACTACTACACTACCTGTTGTTGATAACAATTTATCATTATTATAGGATTATTTTTATTTAAGTACATAATTAATTCAAAATACTTAACATCATTTTTCCTATTTCATATGACGATAGGTACAAAAAAAACACAAGTTTCATCAAATGCAACGGCAATTACGGAATAAGACATTTTGTTAGGAAAAATTTGAGTTTTTGTAAAAGGTCAATGACCTTTTGACCTCTAGTTAAGTATAACTGTTGTATTAATTGTTTTTTTAATGTATATTAGTAGGATATATATACTCTACACATTGGTACTAAAGCTATTTAGATATGATTATAAAACAATGGATTATAGGCATAAACGCTACCCCTACCCAAAAATTGTTTACATTACATTTGATCAAGAATCAATTTCAATAAGAATAGTACATCATTACTTTTAAAATTCTTCTAGTTAACATCATGTTTCCTATTTTATATATCGATAGGTACAGAAAAAACACAATTTTGATTAAATGCATCCACAATTATGGCATATAACAGTTAATCATTTTTTAAAGGAAAAAAATGAGTTTTTGTAAAAGGTCAATAACCTTTTGACCTCTAGTTATAAAAAGAAGTGTTGTATTTTGGTTTTTTAAATTGCATATTAGAAAGAAATATATATTCTACACACTGATATAAAGATTATTGAGATTGGATTATAAAACCACAAGTTACGGGCATAAATGTTACCCCCTACCCCAAAAATATTTACGGAATAAAATCCCTATATAGTTGTTGAGATTACGTAAAAAATAGTGTGTTCCAATGCTTCAATTTTCGGTGACTTTTAATATGTCATTCTAAACTACATTTGGAATGAAAAAATCAATGTTTCGTTACTATAGCAATTTGTGGTGGGTTTACCTCTAAATATCACTAGATTGACTGGACTAACATCCAAGTTCAACTAAATGCCATTCTTATGCCAAACATTTAAGTAAAAAGAATTTTTTTAAAAAATTATGAAAAAACATTATGTTTTTGTTTCTAAAATCCACCCCTTTCTCATAAATACAGAAAAACATGATGTTCACACCAAACCCATATTAATCCAACTTCACACAAATGGAACCTTGTTCCCCACAAGGGTATTGTTCTTGTCGAAACCAGACCTTAAATGAATGTTTTTAATTACCAGATCCATGTATGAATGTACCCTTATTGTAAATACAAATAACTTTAAACATCTGTTGTATTTGTGAAGAAGTAGAACAGTATAATTAGTTCTAGTTAATCATGAATGATTTATATGTTCATAACTAATAAAAAGTATTTAATATGTGTGAACATGACTTAGATATAATACTACAATATTTGTGATGTAATGTATTAATTTTTGACAAAGTAATAAAATTATACTAGATTACAACTCTCCGCTCCCAAGCCCATCTCAAAAACAGAAAAATAAATAGGTATAATGACCTGATTGCTGCTATCTTCAATATATATATATACATTTTATTTTTAACTCGATGCTCACGTAGGATATAGGTTGTAAGCAAGGTAAAGAATGTTTAATGGTGTGTCATACTTAAGCTATTTAATACAATATTGCTTATACTAAGCCTTAGGGATAGATCTTTTTAGTTGTAAGCAATGTGTTACTTGACAGAGCTTGTAGAACAGGTTGTATGCCTTACTACCCACCTATATACAGTATCATATTCTACTCATATAAGACATTTTATAAATGCCTTACACATAACAGTTTTCTAGGAACTATTTTTTTGTAGTGTAAAAGATTATTTGAAAATGTATGATGTGTGTATAAGTCTGGACCTACCATGGTGAAAGCATACTGTACTCTTAAATTTAGAGTAATTCCGTTTCTATATTTCGGTTATTATAACCTACCTCAACTCGCTCAAGTCTAATTCAATAGAGCAGACTTATACCATTATCAATATTAATATTAACAAACACATTGTATATATATTTTTACCTTACTAACTATTTCAATGCTTTATTATGTAGTAGATACAGTTGATCACATGTAGTACAGTAGGCCTATTATATATTATACAGTAGAACTCCCATTACAAGGACATCTTAGGTACCCAACAGAGAGCCCCCTTAATAAAAGTGTGCCCTGGATAGAGATGTCCTAAAGGAGGGCGTTCTACTGTTATAGTTGCTTCTTGCTAGGCTTCAGTCGCCTTGCTGAAGTGCTTTGTAACGCATATGTCTTACAGGTTTTCCATCTTATGTGCAACCAGGTCATAGTTCAGCAGCAACGTAAGTGTAGTATGCGCATGTATGTGCTGTAATAAACACTAACAGTTTTTTGCTCGTTTTGTGATTAGTTGAAACTCTAACAAATAGTTTATGCCTGCATCATGATTGGTAGAAAACCCTAGCACTAACAATTTGTTTATGTCTGTGATTGGTTTAACACTATTAATAACTGGATATGATTGGCTGATTATTGTAGAGACTGAAATTTACCCTTCAACTTCAACATTTATTTTGCACATGTGAAAGTTATGGTTTTAAAGTATATTCATTTTATTACTCTACTATATTTCAATATTAACACCCTCTCATCTAATATGTTTTCTTTGACATTTTGTTTTCTTTTCTTGGTATTTAATATATTATATTTAACAAGTTTATTTTTATTGTTATTTGAATCTTTTTGTATCATTATAGATGTATCAGTTTAAAATATTCTATTTAATAGACTTTATTTTTTTTTAGTTGGTTTTTTAAACTTGCATTTAAAATGTGTTTTAGTCTATGTTTTGGTGGCCTAATAAAGATGAGAAACTAACATGCAATAGTAAATATGGTTCTTCTGAACTGACCAAGTAAAAAATGTCACTACTGACTAATAGTGAAAAAAGTCACTCCAAACTGAGATTGAAATAAAGTCTCTACAAACTGACTAAGAGTGAAAAAAGTCACTCTGCACTGGGATTGGAATAAAGTCACTACTGACTGAGAGTGAAAAAAGTCAATCCGCACTGGGATTAAATAAAGTCACTACAACCTGACACCTGACCGAGAGTGAAAAAATTCACTCCGCACTGAGATAAAAAAAATATTCACTGCACTGATTGTTAAATCTTTATTACCATCTTTATACACTAAAATTAACACATGCTTTGAAACAACAGTATGCCTATTGGGATGGATCAATAACATAACATTAGATCTTTTGGAATATTTAATTGTATTACATTTTGACTAAAACCAGGTTCACATTTCGTTCCTCTTGTATTAAATGCATTCTACCTGTGTTTGCATAAAAGAATTAAATTTGTTAAATCTCATTTTCTTTTTCAGGTCGACGCCCTCCTTTACTTTACTTAGGGAAAGTTACTCGAGTTTGAAAGCTAAATTTAGTCCAGTAAAAGTTAATCCCCCAAAAACTAGAAACCGTGACGATCACGGTTTAAAACAGCGTGTTGTTCATAAATCAAGAACCAAACATATACGAAAGTCTCCGAGGTCACTACATTTTGATGACATCACCGAACCTTCCATTGTAGATAATAGTTTACCAGATAGGGTGCTAGCAGTTAAATTTAGTGGAGAGGATTATGAGGATGGCACCAGTAGACATCGTCTGGTATTGACACCTAGACCAGATGAGGTCCTTAGTACAAGTAAGTGAACAAATCAATAGAATTGCCAGTTCACTAGTATATGCAGCTTTTGAGTTTGAATAAGTACTTCTGCCTGCGCTCAGAAACATGAATGACTGTTAGACTCAATAGCCACGTTGTTGAGTGACGAGTCGTGAGAATGAACACATGAACTATTTTTTGTAATGAAAACAATATTTATCATGGCCTACACATTGTAAACATGCATTTTGTAATAAACATTAATCCATGTTTTATTTATAGGTGAATATGCATTAGAAGTTGACATAAACGATGAGGTATTCACCCCACCTCGTCAGTTTGCTGATGATTATCGAAAGACATCAAGAAACACAAACAATGTCCAATCACACCAGCTTGTAAGAACTGCTTCTGGTGCTCCGAATAAACCTGCTGGAGTATTTACAACAAGCAGTCCACTAAATGATATTACACAGTGGAGTTTCGCATCAGATAATGTAAGCGCTGTACGTCGTTCTTCGACAAGTGTTAAAGGCTACTTTGAAAGTAGTACCGGTCAGTTAAAAACCGATCAAAATTATTATGCAAGGAGGGACGAAAACGTAAATATGCATTCCCATAACTGTGACAAAACTATGACCATGAGGGAGTTACAAAATAGCCAAAGAACTAAACACTATTCCGAAAATGTAGATTTTTCACACCAAAGAGCATATAAAAATGACCAATCAAATGGAATGTTTGTATTGCGTGGAGACAACAGTACTAATTATATTCGTAGAGAGAGAATTGCTTCTCCAGATTCTGCCGAAATTTATCGGCGTGAACATAAAGTTTTTCGTCCAAAAAATCCAAGAAATCTTAGTTTAATACAAGAATCTTCTATTGACCCACCTACAACTCAAAAGGTATCTGCGGATGTTCATAATAAAGTGTACACCCCTATTAAACCAATAATGGGACATTCCAAACAAATGGACACCAGATATGATGAGTATAAAAGGACTGCACCATTTTTAAAGAGGAGGCGAAGGACTCAAGAAATTGATACATCTCGTTTACCGCAATTGCAAAATAGTGATTATTCTCTAGATAGAAGGAAAGTTAGGTCTGTTGGTGATTTGAGAAGGGGTACAAGGGAATTGAACCCAGGACAATTGAATTGTGAAAATTATAGGCCTACAATTAACCCCAGAGCATATGGACCGCTCAACCAACGGAATTATAATACAAGTGTAAATCAAGGTAATGCATTGTAGAATTTTTTTTAAAGAAGGCTTACTTGATTTTAAAAAGTTTAATATTAGAAAATTTAGTTTTTATTTATTAATTACAAAGTAAAGAAAGTTAGTTTTATCACCATATAATTTAATAGTATTACCATTTTACTTCAGATTTCAGAATACCATTGCGGTATGAGTTTCCCCATGGCGAGCGTTTACCAACCATAAATCTGCCGTACATTCAGCCTTCACCAAATGAACATGACACTTTAGAAGTTTCTCCCAATTATAGTGGAGTATCTTCATCAACAAGTGGTGTAGGAAGCATGGTGCCATCTCTGAACAATGTTAGTCCCAGAACTTCAACTGGTCCATTATCTCCACAAAGTCAGGGCAGTAGTGGGTACGGGAGTCGAAATACATCGCAAAGTGTTTCTGTAAACGGTCGTAATAATAGTGTTGTGAGTAATCGGCCACATGTATCGAATAGCAGTTCCTTAGATAGTACATTTGAGGAACCACTTCAAGTTATTGATACTTACAACCCATCGGGTTATCCTTCCACATCTGGTGATCCCTTTGATGGAGTTACAGACATTCTGCAAGACCGTTACCACAGTTTTGGTTCCAAGTCAAGAAAAGCCAGAGTTCAAGATGAAAACATGAGAGTTAATGATAAGCCCAGAGTTGTCCACTTTGATAACAATTTGATAGTTGAATCACCAACGGAAGAGGAACGCTGGTTTGCAAGACTCAAAGAAGAGTTTAACGAATATAAAAGGCAACAACAGGTCGTTCATAGAAGGAAATTGGTTTCTTCTGTGTGATTTTCTGTACCATAACTATGTACGCTTCACCATTTTGCCTCAACCATTTTATTGAAAAGCAAGTCCATTATTTCGTAATTATCAACATAATTTATTTCTGTATGTAAAACATTCCATCATTCCAATTTTTTCCAATTTACTTTATTATTGCTAAAGTTTTATATTATTAGTATGCATTTATTACATAAAAATGACGTTTTTATGTTTTATACATTTGGTAACTAATACACCTTAAAAGGTAAGGCATTTTTGGCTGGAAGAGGACCAAAATATTTTGTTATTATTAAATATGACAATATTTATATTAAGGAGCAATATGTGCATGGCATATATTATATTTTTACCTTTTTTTTATAGGTAGGTGGTGTTGAAGATCATAATAGGGAGGTTTCGCAACCTTACGAATACGATAACAAAAACGTCACACATTTGTGAAACTTTTGAGCTGATCCATACTTCATATTCGTAAAGCGTATTCGTGTTGACGAATATCACCAGTCATATTCGTAACTACAAAACGAGTATAGTTTTTGAGCTATTTTGCATTTCAATCAGGAATGATTCATGATTATAAAATAATTATACTTTTATTGAAAGTAATTTACTAAAATGCCAGGTCAATTTTGATAAATAGCAGTTTCTAAAGTCCTCACTCGCTTTGATGTTACGCTAGGCCTAGGCAGCCAAGCACCAAGCAACATGTACCCGCGCTTCGCTCAAATTTACAGCAGTCGTATTTTGGACGGGGCCCTCAATATTTCGTTGCCATGCGAAACAGATTTTTACTGGCTTACGAAAAACGACTACGTGTGCGTGACGTATTTGTTTCGTTATCGTATTTGTAAGGTTGCGAAAACTCCCTAATGAAGATGAAATTCCACTGTATGCAAATAATTTGTAGCAATAATTTGCATATGAGGATTATGTGCAATTTTATGCAAATCTTTTTCATTTATTGTCATGATGATCTGAGAAAGGAGGTCTTGGATAAAAATTGAGGACAAAATAAACCAGAAAGCAAAGACTCATATAAAAAAAAAAAACCGATTAAATATATAAACTATTTTACAAGCAGGCTTTCGCTTTATAAATATAGAAATCTATATTTTTGCAAATCTGAAATTATAAGGGAACGCGACTTCAGTATGTTTGAACTTTTTGTACTTTTGATAAATTCGAATTTCAAACAAAATGTGATATGAATTTTATAACAGATTACCTCTAAAATTATTTTGAATGCATATAGCTCATTGAATACTGTACTGTATATTTGTTATGTATTGTTATAAAGTTATTCATTTTTTGCCCTTAAATTCTATTCAGGCAAGTCCAACAGCAGTCGATTTTTGCAGGTCAGTTCAGACAAAAAACGTGTGTATGACGTGTACATAACTCTGCAGACGCCACAAATATGATTATGAATATGAATATACAATTCTTTTTTAAAGCAGAATAGTTTTTGTTTACACTTTTGAATACGATACGAAATCGTTCACTCTACTACACAGAGAGGGTTATATTGCTTAATGGTCATTTCACGTGCGGGACAAACCAAAGAATGGATAACACTACATTGGGCATTGAGACATTGATAGCTAATAGCCATCTCTATATTGGGAGTAACAGTAGGGCTAATCTAGGTACGATACTGTATTCCACCGTAATAAATATTTTGGCACACATGCCGTTCCATATGTATAATACTTGAGCATCAAACAAAAAACGAAATGTTGTCTGGTGGACTAACGTAAAAAAAGACAGGCTAGCTTGATGAAAATCACCTATTCAAGAGAAGTGGAAGAATAGTCACATGCAGCCTAATCTTCCAGACAGCAAGTTAACAGATTTAAACATTTTTTAGACAGTGATTTTGGTAATATTTGTAAAGACACATATGGGGTATCATGCATACTTGAGTTGATTAATGACAAAAATAATAATAATAATATAACAAACAATAACTAGATACTTAGAGCAGAAGTAAGCAACATCAATACCAATGCTTCCAATTTATAGAAAAACTATAGTTTAAATGAAGTTTAATTTACTGGTGACCATACTTAATTATTTGTGTGTGTACACATTACGTCTCCTTTAAGGATCGTTACTGCCAAATTCTGTGTGTTGTTGTTTCTTTAATTAGAAAGGTAAATGCAAGAAATTACTTTTAGGTGGACTAACATTCATCTATTGAAACATTGTAAATAAAATTGAATAAACTAAACTAAGTGTTTCTGTGATAGTTGTTTTAATTCAATCAAAATAGACAACTGAAAACAGTATCAATGTTTAGAGTTTATTACTGTATTTTCAGCATTTACTTGAATTTATAATATATACAGTAGATTTATTTATCAAAATCTAACTTTTTCTATTTACTATGGCATTAAAATGTATAACACAAAAAAATCTTTCCAGGCCAAAACATGTCTGATAATTCTATTGTATTATATAATTAATAAATGTTGGACAAAAAGCAAGCAATATAATATTTAAATGGAGAAATATTGTCACTGGTGCTGAGACAACTTGGCAGAGAGTGCAAAACGCAGCAAATGCATTCATCTCTTTCGTTTCTTTGAAGCGCTCTGCATTGAAAAGAAATCTTCTTCCTGAATAATGAATATACATAAAAACAGTAGTACTTAAACGAGCAGTGAAACTGGTTTTATGGAATCTCTAAGACTCTAAAAATGAGGGGCTCATAAGCAAGTAAAAAAGTAATTCCAAACCATTGCCAGTGTTTGTCACTGTGCAAAGGTAACTTTAATTTAAATGCAGTGTATAACCAAATGAGTTATTCATTGTAGGAAGTCTTCTATACTTTGTAAACTTGATTTTCAAATTAAAAAAAACTCCAAGTTTTTCAAGAAAAGTTTTCCAAAGTTTGCTAGTGTGTGCAGAGCTTCTGCAAACCATACATGCAAGTTTACAGATGCCAAGTTCAACTTCATGGACCCTGGATCAACATAAGGTTGTGTTTCAAAGGGGCAGTGCAGTGTACACTAGCATGCTAAAGTGCGATAGTGTAGACAAGGCTTTAGTATTTTAATGAATGAAAGGGTTTGTAAATAGATAGAGCAACCTACATTACTTCCTTTGAAGAAATACACTTTTCTTACTTACCTCTGAATCACTTATAGCTCTAAAATTGAAAAAGAAAAACACCATCAACTTTTTGGACACAAAAAGTAAGTATCACTATTGAATACAAATTAACTAGTATACTTTATAAATAAACTGATGAAGAGCTAGTGTTGCTCGAAAGCTCTGCTAATTTTTCTGGCTGTTTTACTTTATCGTTTTGATTTAGCTTTTCGCTTTTCTTTTTGTATCTCTATTGAGATCCAGCCACTGATACCCACAGCATTGTCATTTTTTCAATAATTTGCCTTTGGATTTATAAATAAACACAAGAAATCTATTAAAATATCTTACCCAGTTTGTTTTGTAGATAATGCTGTATCAGAATCAGAATCCTAGAAAGATAAAAATATTTAAAAAAAATAATATTCAATATTAATATTATCATCAAATTACATTATAAATTGATTAGTAATTTAGTAGTCATACCTCAAACTGAATTCCTCCTTTAGGTGGTCTTGTTATCTGTGCAGTAAATGCTGTTAAAAGAAAAAGACAATGGAGGATGTACAGTACAATTGTTGCAACATCATTTTACTGATAAGAAGTTTCTAGGAGGCAAACATTTGGGCCCAGTAGTAATAGATTATGGGAATGATTTGTGAATTGCAGGGTTAGATATATTTGTATATTATGCTGTATTATGCAGACGCATCAAAGATGATCTCAATCATATTTTGAGGAGGTAGCCATCCATTTGACAGGGCTGTGATATACTGTACCATAACACAAACCCCCTACACTAGCCATATGTGTACAATTATAGTTCATATCTAAGAAGACATGTTGTAGGTCAAGAAGTTGGGTCAGGGAGTACCTGCAATTTTGAATATTATGGCTAATGTTTGCTAATGTATATGTTGTGATTTAATATCAATGTCTCTCTTTATAAACAGTTTGTATTGAACATACAGTCTACAATGGAGCCACCAGTTGATACCGCACTTTTCCTTCCTCTTGCAGACCCACGAGTTGATGTAGTAGTTTTGGCACCTCTCCCTCCACGTGACCCACGGCCACCTCTTGACCCCCGCCCTCCTCTTGAACCACGTCCTCTACCTCTTCTGGTAGTGTTTGCCTTTTCACTATCCGAGCCTGAATTGTCATCACTGAATCCTGTTAATTCTTCACCTCTGTCTTCTCTATTTTTTTTTACTTTTTCCATGACCTGTTGATGTAAACAAAGGTACATTATTACACACACATTGTTGGGTTCAGAAGGTGTCTCTCTTTAATAGGGCTCTACTGTATCTCAAACCTGAAACATTTTGTAATTTTGAACAGTGTTAAAAAATAGATTATTCTCAAACAGGTAATAAAGAAATTGTGTAACTGATAAAAAAACTTTACAAATTTCCACTTAAACCTGTTTAGAGCTTACCGTACTAACTTCTTCCATAACTTCTTCTTTGGACATTTTTTTTCTTTCAGTTTTCAAATTTTGTATCTAAGAAAAAGCAATCCTAGTTTATCGTATATCATCAAAAGACGTGTTATAAATATGCATAAATATTGAATTAGTGATGTTCAACCAGGGAGTTGTTATTTAAATAACAACTCCCTGGTTCCACCATTGTACGATGCCAAGGGTGTTAAGAAGTTGCAATCCGATCGCATTTCAACCATACCATGTCAACATATATAGCAGAAGGTTCCATGTTTAAATTTTTTCTTAATACTGTACAATTTTTCTTGTTTCACAGATTTCCTTACCTTCACCCTTATTATAAATAAATTTATATATATAGAACTATATATTGTCCACAAGGCGAGTTTCTATTGAAATAATCCTAACCAGTTTTACCTCATCATCTATAGATTCTTCTGTTGGTTGTCGTTTATGTATATACCCCTGCGTCTTTTGTAGCTGATAATGTACAAGTTCTATAATTGCTTCCTTCTCCTCTTTGTCTACAAATTCTTCCACTGCTTTTCCTAATCCCTTTTCAGACAGTATATGAAGCTGGTTTTTCTATTTAAACAGTTTTGAAAGTAAAATTAGAACAAATACAGTTTCATATACAAACTTACATTATGCACTTTAATTCCTAGTATAAATTAGAAACCTTCCCGAAAATATTCTATTGCAGTTACTGCAGTACCTACATTTTGATTACTCTTTTGGGTAATCATGATCTATTGATAATATGATGATGTCAATTTTATAGCGCCGATCAATGGTGCTGTGGCCCCACTTTTTAACTTTCCCCCAGATCATGTTGGTCAATTCAAGTACTCTCTTCTGCAGTAAATCATTTTGACATCTAATCTAAAAGTTACCTCTGTTGCATCCTCAAAGTATTGTTTGACAAGATCTTCAACTCTGGTCGAGTCTAATGCCTCTGGTTTTAGAAACTTATCCAACTCTTCTTTACACACTTTACCTATAAAATATGAATGGTAAACATTTATTTTCAAGGGCTTTAAATGACCCATAATCCATATGAATACCATTTGAACACCTTTTTAGAAGAAATGAAATTGGATATGTTGAATTACAATGTTTTTTCTCACCTTTAGTGGCATTTACTTCTTTTTTCCTATGAAAGGCAAGCATGTCTTTGGGGTTTGCAACTCTTTCCACAAACCTTTGTCCAAATCGAGGATTGTTTATGACGTCAAATCCACCACTATAGTCAATCTAAATAGAACAATAAATGATAATTTTTTCCCTCAGATTATCCACTTTATTATTTCCTATCACAAGACTATCTACAGATGTTTAGATCCCTGTGTAAATTGAACAAAATTCATATTTGTACTGTATAATGACGTTGATAATGAGTTACATACTGTACCTTGAGTCGTATCAATGGTTTCTTTGGTTGTTTGGGGTTTCCTGTGTGTTCTTCAGCAGCTCTGTCTAAAAGGTTTTCAACCTAAAATAATTGAGAATATCCATATTATTTTTATATCATTCCGACAATCTCCAGAACACTAGCCTGGTATTCATATCTCTAGACCACTAAGCTGGTACTGATGGCTAGGGTTAGATTCAAGCTCAAAGAAGGAGGTGAAGCTGCACCAATGTGATAAATTATAAGCATCATATTATGAAAACAGACCTTTTCTTCGCAGTAGATTCTCAATGTCTCAACATTATCAACTGGATCTAGGCTCGTCTCACTCAGTACAATTTCTTCAAGGTAAAACTGACGGACAGTCTCCAGTCTGATCTTGGTACACTTCATGGCTTTGTCGCGTATTTGTAGTAAGCACACATGCCTACCAAAATGAAAAACAAAATTACCCCTAAATTTTGGAACAGAGATTTTCTTACGACATCAATACTCTCAATATTAGGCATTTCTCATTAGTCTATTTAGACTAGATTATGTCGCATATATAGATGATCTTAGTCTCTTCAAGTACTATAAGGTTATAAGTTCAAGTATCTTTTTATATTAAAGAATATATGATGCAAATAAAGTATTAAAATTATAAAATTCTGTTAGGGCTAGTCTGTTATAGAAGGCAGGAAATAGAATATTATTTAATAATTACAAAAAGTAAAAATCTTTATTTTCTAACATTCATTCTCAGACAGCTGTCATTCTATGAATCTGTCTGTAAATTTATCTAAAACTCACTTCTGTTTGGATTCTCCTTCACTCAGTGACGTTGCTATTGAGCTTCCAGGTTGACTAACAAAAAACTTGCGTTCTGGATTCCAACTTGGATCAATCTTGCACTCATGCTCGTGACCCCAGATGATGAGGTCAAGAAAGTTGTCTAGGAATTGCTCAGGAATGTAGTTAGTTTCACCATGTTTCGACCTGCGTAGATTTTGAGTGAAAATTCAAGTCATCCTAACCTTCTGATTGTTTACGATATTTACATTTATTATTTAGGCTTACTACTAGAAATTTCTAATAAAACAAAAATAGCACTAATAGTTGATAGATAACCTATTTTGATGAAAAACAAGAACATTGAACCAGGAGTCTTTGTCTTCTTTTGGCCGCAGCATGGACAAGTTTCCATCACGGAATATCCGATGTAACCTTTCATCACGTATACTACCTGTAGACGAATGAAATGTGCTTTAGTTAATCCTCTTTTATAGGGACATGGGAGCACTGTTAAACTGGCAAGATTGTTAGCAATTGTTTTAAGCTCTGTCTACACTAGCAAACTTTATGTGAACAAAAAAGTGTGATGTGCCCAAACAGGGTAGCGATATGACCAAATATGGTAGTGATATGACCAAATATGATAGTGATATGACATCATCATGTCCAAATATGGGCACACAGAGCTTTATTTTACCTAAACCGTATAAAGCAAGCTTTGTTCTTCCTTTCTGTAGTAGAATTGGCGAAATCTCCACTGATTCCAACGATGTTGCTTTCCCAAAGTAGTTCACCAGGCCAGCAACACTAAGTATGTCCAGAGCACACATGTTACCTAACTGCTCTTACAAACAAAAATAATAATTACTGTACAACCAATTGACTGTAGCATTCTTTTCTTTCATCAGCAATGAGGCTTTTGAATATTTTGTCTTCTTATTTTTCTACAGGTTTCCTATCTTGATCCTTAGCAAAACCTTTGTTAGAAAATACTTCATACTGCAACGAAATACTCTGAAGGGAGTTTATGAAAACATTTATTGAATAAATTATTGGTCCAAGGATACTTACTCCAGATGGGTCATCATGATTACCATGTATAGAAAACAATGGTATAGAAACATTTAAATTTGGGTCTTCATAATTCACATGTGCAAATCTAAAATACAAATATACGAAAATTGTATTGACTTTTGAAACTCTATTTGAAGGCACATCAGAAGGATAGGGGATAACATTGTAAAAGAGCTTTAGTTTTAGTTAGTGTATAAATATATTCAGCCATCAACATTGTACGAGTACCAACAAATTTAGGAAAATAGATGCTTTGACTGATTTACCATGAGGTTAGGAGTTGACTATCAATCTCTCCACCATAGTATCAATGGATGTCAGAAAGTATGAGAGAAATGTTAGTCTCTGTACATGGCTTGGACAATGATTTAGATTAATACATTTTTTTTACATTAGAAAACTACTTATGATAGGACGCACTTTGATGATGCAAAGTTCACACACTGATCACTGAGAAACTCAATCTGGATTGGTTTGTCTCCCATACAGTATCGTCTAATGAGTGCCATAACGCCGTGCATTGCTTTCCGGGATGGTTTATTTTCATGGAATAAATCCCCTCCAAGTAATACCATATCAACCTTTGGAAAAATACTCTTTTAGTAGAAATGATTTAATAGTATTCTTTTTGTACAGTAAGGTTCTGGCCTTGTGATGTTTAACACCAGGCATTGTTTATATATAACCTACACACTAATTCCTACAGTTGCCTGAAGAAATTTAGGTAAGGATCTACACAATTGGTCACTTACTGTTACAGGTATCTATACAGCAGAACCTAAATTATTAGGATATATTTCAGGACCCAGCAAAGTATACCCTTAATAGGGATTGCTTGTACTGTACTGTTAAAACATGTTTGTTAGTATCACAGGAAAGTGTCTTTCGAATAGCATTTCCTAAAGGAGGGTTCTAATATACCTCATTCTTTTTTGCATGTTGTAATATTTCTTCAAATGTTACCAACGAGTCATTGCAACGTTCAGGATCTTTATCTTTATACCCAATGTGACAATCTGTGGCTATGGAAAAGAAAACAGACATTTTTAATTGATTTATTTTTTTCAACTCGTTGATGATTTTTTTCTCATCTATTCTCTTGTTTATAAATAGAACCCAGGCATAGTGTCTGATCATTTCGACCGCCGGTTATAGAACACCAAAAATCATGAAACGCCAAAAAATACAAAATATGTATTGTTAATTTCGGCCGTCTGAATCGTCAATATTGTTAATAACGTAGGCCTATGGCACGCCTTAATTGTCAAAAAGGATGTATACGTGTGCCTATCATGATTTTGGGTGTTCCATAACCGGCGGCCGAAATGACTGGCGGCCGATATGCATTGTGACCGGCATAACAGCTCAATCTTGTTGGGTTTAACTGAACAAAATTTCTTACCTACAAGCAACTTGAAAGTGTTTTCGCTATCATCATCACTGAAAAAGGAAATAGAAAATTAGCATTGGTTTTGGTTTCTTATGGGGGGTTCGGTTGGTAAAATATTCTTTGGTTGGTACAAGTGGGTTGAATGAAAAAAACATAAACATAAACATACCCATTTGCCGAGTCTTGATTGTTCGACATTTCAAATCATTTAATACTAAACAATCAATGATGAATGATGTTTAGTTCATAAACAATCAATTTTTATTCTTCTGACCAGCTGTTCACTTCATTCAGATGCGTTTCTAAAGTAAATAAAGATTGCACAAGACGCATGCCTATTAGCCTAGTAGGTATCGTAAATATCTATATAATAGATTACATAATAACTTTAAAGCCTTCCCACTAGTAGTAGGAGCTGTGAGCTCCTGTCATTCAGCAGTTGAGTTAGTTGGAATAATTAATAAATTTTTTTATTTTAAATTTGCGTCGAGATACAATGTTATTTTCAATATATAGCATAGCCTAGCCTCCGGATCCTGCAAATGCTGAGCTCCGGAAACAAGTAAGTAAGTCTAGGCCTACCCTAGTAGTAGTAATTAAGCCTAGGCCTAGCCTAGGCCCTAGTTAGGCCTAGCCTAGACTAGCTAGCTAGTTTTTCTGGCCGTTTTTCTTTGTTCTAGGCTATGATCGACAACATGACAATATTTGATTTACACCACTAATACAGTAATGAATGCTAAGGTTTGTATTGTCTTGCTTTTCGATGTTTAGTAATACATTGGCTTATTTAGAGGAACTTATAAAATGTAAACACGCCGATCATGACATGTGTTTTGTGTGGTGTGTATGTGAATTTCCGCGAAAAACCGCCCTCATCGTTTGATAAATTCCGAACTTTTTGATAAAAAAAAGAGCAATCCAAAATAAGTATTTTTGATCTTTGGCCTATCTGTTTTTTCTATCAACTTTTAAGATTTAACATTCCACATTAATATTCATAAACATCTCCTTTTAGGGCAGAATATAAATGCTAGGTGAACAGTATACTGAGAATATGCATATTATTATTAAAATGTTATGATTATTTTTTTAGACATCAAAAAGGGAATTTTTACTTACCCTATTGAGTCTAATTCGGTTTCTTCTAACCGCTCTCATCCCAATTTCAATTTGTATGGAAGGAAGATTAGAATACTTTTTTGATATGTATAAATGTGTATGCCTACAAGCTATATTACTCGGTATTATTTTGAGCCTGTAAATGACATTATTCCTTGTTAAGTATCTGTGTCTTACAAGTATGCTAAACATGATTACTTTACAAAGCAAGGACTTATTACTACTAAGTAGCCATTTAGTAACAACAATTTAATATCTTTGTCAATCGATACAGATTATGTAAACAATAACTACAACTCGTCGTTAAACATTGCCAACGGCGACCGGACCCGTAGAAGGACGAATGTTATGAAAGATCCAGTTCCAGTGACGTCACAGAAATGAAATCTATACTCTTTTCAGTTAATGGATTAAGCTACTGTTTCTTATTTGAATACGTTTTCGAATCATTCGAATTCATTATACTTCTTTTTTTAATACAGAATCTAAGGCTTGATTTTGTTCGTAGCACTGTACAGGAGGCAAACACTGCAACCCCGTACATCTAGACCTACTCATTATCTTTAACTGAAACAGAAGTATGGCGCATACTTATGATTTAATACGGTATTTGTGGGGTAATTGAGACAAAAAGATGTTTGATATATAACTTTAATTTTAAGGTATGTAGGCTTACATTTTCGATTTGATCCATTTTGCCATGACTTTTTCAGGAGTGTTCTGTTAAGAAAACTTCATATGCACTGTCTACACTGTCAAACTAGTTTGACAAAAAAAAAGCTTGATGTGTCCAAATATGGTAGTGATATGATGTCATCGTTTCCATATATGGATGGGTACATCACATGAGTTCGTAAAAAGAACTGTGCGTGTTACATCTCTGGTCTACTGCGCTCGCTTTTTGAGACGGTGCATTATAAGAACACAATATCCATTGCATTTTTGCAAATTCTGAAAATCATTTCGTTCAAGCGTTGTTTCTTGTTATCTCTAATCTTCTTGGTTAATCAAGCATTGGCTGACGTAACACATGAAACAGAGATGGTGGTCTGAATAGCAGAAATAGAAAAGTAAGATATAGGCATCTTACTATTAGTCGCTATGCCCACTCAGATACTTCAATACCAGTTTATGTTCTAGTTAAATACTTAGCTTAATGTATTCCTTACTCTATTTGTGATGCAGGTGTAATGTGCCAGTCTATGAATGTTGATTTCTGATAACGTTAATTGTTTGAATGATTAACGCCGCGGTTTCTGACTGTCATGTGCACTTGAGAAGATGAGAATGTTTAAAGATGTATTGTCCCTCTAAAAAAATAATTATTTGACCAAAAATTGGATCGAAAAAAAATGTATTTACCTACAAAATTGTAATTTAAGGCAAAAAATAGTCAAATTGGCTGCCCAATGCATTTTTGATTGAATTTAACCATATTTTGTCATTTTATAAATGAAATTTTTTTCCGGTTTGTTTTCCTTCGGAAGTGATTTAACTTTATTAGAACTACAAAGTAGTCTAATTCAAAGTTTGATTTTATTAATCTTTATTTTTCATATTTTTGAAATAGCGCAGTTTAAGATTCGATCATAATAGCTGTATTGAAACAAATCCAAACGAGCTTGACCATCAACTGACACTACGATGTTATTGCTGGGCAACAGTACACACCAGGCATGCATGT
This sequence comes from Antedon mediterranea, assembly GCF_964355755.1. NCBI lineage: Eukaryota > Metazoa > Echinodermata > Crinoidea > Comatulida > Antedonidae > Antedon > Antedon mediterranea. Next base: position 15,247,309 of record NC_092677.1, read on the forward strand.
AACTACATGGATGATGGGGTTAATGTTTTATAATACGATTCATCGTGATGCTCTTTACATTGCCGTCTGGTTGCTGTCATGTGGACTTTTGATGACAGATATAGATTGGTAAAACATGAAAATATGCAACTATAGTGGTTGAGTTTAATGCCAGCTCACGCCGGCATCTCTTGATTTCCCTTCCACATTTTTTAATAATATAGAATTTGGTTAAAATTGAATCGGATGCCAATTCACTGAATATGTTAAAATAAAATATTATAAAACTGAAACTAAATAACGATAGGCAAGCCATAATTCAACGTTTCGGATCTTTATTTGATCCATCTAATCATCATCGGATGCCTTTAGAAAAGACCGAGAATATACAAATTCGAAATAGTGAAGTTTCAACACAGGCGCTACTCATACTCATTTTATGTTCTGCTCTGCTCGGTTCCTGGATTCAAATCCAGATTGTTTTCTTCATGAACAAAATCCAACTGCGGTGTGAACCGATCACACATAGCATATATCACACAGTTGTATCGTATGATAGAATTGGCTGACAAACATTATACGGTTCGAATCGTGTCTGTGTATATTGTTGGCCGTTGAGTTTTGTTTAATTATCGTTTGATTGAATCAATAGAATTAACAATTCGCGCAGCCTTCTCTAGGGTCTGCCTCGCATTCACTTCTATTAGACAAATAATTATCGATCTGTCCATTCATCAACCCATTTAGTTTTCAGTCTTAGCGTCTTAATTGTTCACAACCTTTTGTTTTGTTGAAGTAGGTTGACACAGTTCGTTTCATCCGCAACAACATAACTCGGGTAGGATATGTAGGCCATTGTATGCATTTAGCTTAGGAACATTAATATACATCTTTGATTTACGAGGATATTATTTTATAGCGGATACTAAACCGATGTCAAATACTTTAAACAGGTAGGTGCTTATATTTTATCAATGTCGTATAAAGTAAATGTTTCTTGGTTAATAATCAACAAAACTCCGTAACTAGGATGAATGCAAAATGTGGGGGGGGGGGGGGGGGTTCTTAGTTAGCCTACCCGTACTGAAGTGACGAATACAGAAAGTATTATTTTGAGATCATTCATAGCATTGATGATGGCAACCACTTCCAATAATGGTAGTCTATTAAATATGAGGTGTTTTTGAACTTAACAGACCTACTGAATCTATGTATCTTATAATATTTACATTGAGTTAGTTTTCATTATTGGAGCTATTATATTATCCATAACTATCGATACGTATTGATAACTGTAGTAAACTACCGTACAATCCATTATTTTACTATTTTCAGTCATTATATTTTTACTATAAACGTATTCGAGATTTTATTAAATTAATTATGATTTTTCGGTTGAAATAATATTTTGGATTATACAGTATTATTATTACCTCCGCCAAGGAGGTTATGTTTTCACCCCTGTATGTTTGTGTGTGTGTTTGTGTGTTTGTGTGTTTGTGTGTGTGTCTGTGAACAGCCTGGAGGCCACAGTTTTTATCTGATTCTAACCAAATTTGGACACAATGATCTATGCCCAAAAAGCTCGGACGAGTTCGAATTTGAGGGGGAAAGGTCATAGGTCAAGGTCACAACTAACAAAAAACTATTTTACTGCCTAGAGACCACAGTTTTGATCCGATTCTCACCAAACTTAGCCACAATGATCAATGACACATCATATAATTGTGGTTAAATTTTGAAGGGTCAGGGTCAAAGATCAATGTCCACAAAAAAAGAATAAATAAAAAATAAAAAAATAGTAAAAAAAAAAAAAACCCTCAGTGGGACTTGAACCAGCGATCTCAAACTGTGAGAGGCTGGATACATAACCATTACACCACACTGTCATCCACAACTTTGTAGTGTGCAGTTAACATATTTACACTTAGAACTAATAAAAAAAAATGTAAAAAAAAAATATTCAGGGGGCATTTTATGTTGGGGAATTTTACAGTAGGCGGAGGTTTGTACTCTCGGAGTACCCTCTAGTTCTAATTATTTTACCACGAATATTACTCAGGATGTAGATGATAATTCAATTTCAAACGTATACAATGAATCCATTATTTATGTTTTATTATAACCTCCGCACGAACAACGCAACGTGGTGCAGGTACTCCAAAATTTACTACTTTTAGTCTAACAATAGAAAAGGTGTAAACCCGAGCGAATATCTAGGTTAATGCTCCTTAAGTTGTTGTTATTGATATCGTGAATCATCAGAGTCTGGCTTGATTTATTTACTTAAAGAACACTTTGGTCTTATTGAAATGTAATTTCACAACCGACTTAATGAATGTACAATTACGTGCATCATTTAGGCCTACAGAGACACTTCTTACAGTAATTTAAAGTTAGCAGGACAAATTAGAATAGGCCTACTATCAAAGCATTAATTATTTGGTTTGTAAACTTGTCATCATTGCATAACATACAGTACCGTACTATTTGGCGTCTCTGCTCAATAAAACTAAGATATATTTGTAATACTGTAGTTTTAATAGCAATGATTACTGTTACAGCGATATGTCTATTTAAAACTATGACTTTCCAAATAAATTACAGTTTGGCGCGCCATATGTATGACCAAATAGGCCTATAAAAATAATGATACAATGATTGTATGACGTAGTTGAGACATAAACACATTCAGTCATTGACAATGAGACGAATTCGGTTTTTATATGACGAGTTTTAACCATTAAAAGATGCCGTAAAAAAATGTTTGCTCGTATAACTTCGAATGTTCCAATGTTCGGTTGCTTCACATGCGGCACATTTTTATAAATATGTCATCAATTATGATGCCAAACCAACCAATCATAATATTTACTAACATGAATGGGCATTTTGATAGATTTACTATTATGTCAAAGTATGGTGTTGTAACATAAACACTCTTGTATTGGTTGGAACGCATAAACAGCCAAATTTAATGACAAACTGTTTTCGAGCAAGAAGCCTACTACGGTCTATTCACTTTACCAAATTTGTATTTCGGAGTTGCTCTAGTTTTGTCTTATAGCAAATGCCGGTACGCGGTTTTCTGTTACCGAAGTTCAGTTTGTCAACTGGTCTATACGTTGCATGGAAAACGGACATGGACATTCATTAAAACTATTATCCGTTTTAAAAGAAGGTTTTTATCAAGAGCCTCTAGACTTGTTTAAAAAAAAACAATCAATAAGGATTTAAAAGTAGTAGCGCCTGTCGTAAAAATGTGTTAACTGCCACATGGAACCATTTTGGAATTTAAGTATAGAACTAAGAATTGCTATAGGGCCCGTACGTGACTGGACTATTATTAAACCATAAAACCCCATGAGAGGTACACCCGTGCACGTGACGGTTGTCACTATATTGTTTGAAAAATCCATGCTTGAATGGATTTTGAATTTAAAGAAGGGAACATGTACTGTAAACATCCTTGCTATTTAACGGATAACTCTAGTAAGTACTGTCGTTTCGGATTTGGTCATTACATATAGGTAAGATAAGTTTAATTATTGAATTAAGCCTCTATATGAACTTAAGCAAAGTGTTCGAGTAAACCGGGAATGTCGTAGTGTGGCCACAAGACTTTGGTATTTGAAAATCATCGTAAGTTCGAGAAGTTATGTTTTCAATTATTAATGTACGACAGTGGTATGCGAGTCTACTATTAAAGCTAGACTTTAAAAGAAGTTATGTAATATATGAACCATTTTAGACGTGGAGCGCAATCCTAGGCCCTCAGTTGTAGGTGGCTTGACCATCTCCGGATGAGAGAGCAATCGTTTACGTTTTAAATATGAATAGTGTTCTGATGAATTAGCCTACGATTTCTTGGAACACCAAGTGAATTCAAAATATGCCACCCATTTAATTTTTGTTTTCAATACCTGAGAAGTCCCACGACAGAACTTTTATATGTTCGACGATGATTCTCGCCCACCGTGTGGTACGGTGCAGTACATGCATGGAAGTTGACATTGGAAAGACATTCTAAAATCTCTTTTAAAACCTTACTACTCAAACTAGATTGGTATTTGTAATAAATATTCGTTCTAAACTGATTCTGTGAAGATAACATTAAAATATCTTTCACTTTAGTATATTAATAGATTTATTTCGATTCAATTTGAGGAAGTATTCAAAACAAATGGAACTTGTAAAATCAGGGAACAGTAAATTTCATTCTTCATTGCATACTAATTATACATTCACCTAAAATGTGCTCAGCTGTTGCAATACACCATGGATATTGTTCTGTAATGTATATTTAAAATCTTTTTTACTATACAATTTTTTTGAGGATTGTTTTGGTCTAGGCCTATATCTAAAGACAAAGTGTATACTTCACCTATCTTCTTTGTGTGACGATCATGGATTTTGTTTAATATTATTTAATTCTCTCTACATTTTCAGGATTTCACTAGAAAAGTAGGTTTTTATGTCTAAAATGGAAAGTTATAGACGTTCACCCGATGTGGTCGGTGTTCGCAGCGGTGGCGATGGGTTTCACTCTTCATCGGAACAACTTTCTTTAAACTCAACCTATCCGATGACATCGTTTCAAAAAAGTTTTACTCCTCCTCCGCCATCTCAAAGACTTGCCAATGGCAGAATAGTTTACCAGCACTCCGTTGATGGCACTTTAAATGGTAGTCCTACAAACTACATCAGGAATTACGCCATGGAACGTATTGAAAGACATTCCACAAACGGAAATAATAATAATTACAGACGAAGCCACGAAGAATGGGATGTTGCTAAAACACCACAAACTAAGACACAGAAAAACGAAGAACAACGCCAGGTAAGATATATCCCTCTTGGCAGTCTTGCACTTTCAGAGTTTGAAAAGAAACTCAATCTGCTGATTTACAATTTATTTGAAAATTATTTCTAATGTGTATTTAAAATTATAAAACCAAAGATTCAAATAATGTGTAAAGAAAACTAGAAATAAATGAGTAAATTTTATGAAGAATGAGGGCGACATTTGCACAACAACAACAAACAAACAAGAGCCGCCGACAAAAAATATTGTCCTGCTGCAAGTTTTTTACCGAGAAAGTGAACAAGATCTTCTACTATCAACTTATAAAACGTGTTTAATTGTAAGTTTTTTAGCCTAATTTCTATCAGAGTTCCTCTTATGTTGTGTTTGTTTTTTATTACTAAGAAATGATTAGTTATCAGTCATAAACGCTAGGCTAGATAGCATTAATATTTTAGGCCTAGCTAGCTAGGCGGCGCTAGGCTGCCTGCTGGCCACACCGAGACAGGGCCCAGTCGAGGTTCTTTTACATGCTTAAATGGTCGATGTCAAAGCGTCATTTTCTGGGCAACAAGACGCTGCTGTTTTCGTCTATGGCATTCATTATTTATTTGCCATAATAATAGGTCTAGATTCTTCTTTAATAATTATAATAAATGCATTGTTTATATAAATTATAATATTAATATAGCCTAGCAGGGAAAAATTTCATTTTAAAATTTTGTTTAGCAAAATTGCTAATCAAACTGATTTTTTAGTCGAGAAACATAGTTATGTATTGTATTTTTTGCTACACATTTTAGAAATGTGTAGCAAAAAATTTGTTTTGTATAGCTTTTTGCTATGGCCTATGCTACACTGGCGAAATTATTCCCTGCCTAGGAAGGAGGCCTACTAGGCCTAGTAGTAGTAGGGCATACATAGGGGCTGCCTACTAGTACTAGATAGGCTAGGCCTAGGCCCCTAGGCCTAATTATTTTTATAAATTCCAGCTAGGCTATAATCTGGGCATGCCATGCCATGGAGGTACCTCCATGCTCCAGGCCTAAAATAAAATAAAAATAAAATAGGCCTAGGCCCTAATCAGATTATTTTTTGGTAAGACAAAGAGTTTGCCGATAATTAGCAGACAGGTATGCTACAGGGTGTTCTAAAAATATCTATCTTTTTTTCTTGCAGAATTAGGACAATTTTCACCTGCTGCAGCCATGAGCAATTTGTAACTGAGCAGAACATTATGTGCAATATACACAACACCTTGATATAGCTAAAGCCTTGAAACGTTCTATTACTTTACTAACTAAATCCTAATTAAAAGCATAAAATATACAACAAATAATAATTAAATGCTGCATGTATGACAATTTTTTTTTATCAAACAATTAAAATAAATAAAATTATAATATTAGAAACCAGTAATATAACATTAACAACTAAAGTTTTATAAACAATGTTCATTTTTACTGTAAGTACTTAAATTAACATGTGTATTTGCAATTAACAGCCAAATATAAAGTAGGTCTACTGCAGTAATGTTATTTGTTAATTCCACACTCGGTTCTTAAATTGAATAAATAACTTTAAATGTGGAATTTTTAAATTTAAATATGCCATATTGCATAATAATCAAATTCATAATAAAAATCCAAATTTAAAGAATACAAAATTTCCTAAGCATTAAATGTTGTGAATTGCTGCTACTACAAATATCCTCACTCTGATCTTGGTAAAAGTTGAAAGACAAAAGTTGCATCTGGATCAAATTTCGTTCATCAATTAATTAATTTCGTTCTTCAAATATTGGATACTGTTTTGTTGGATATTTATAATGATGTCATCATTGTACTTTTTATAATGATACAACTTGTTAAAATTGAGTAACTATATGCCAGTTTGAAAAAGCCGTACACAAGAAATATGAATACCAACGGTCATCGTAGCTCACCTGTGGCAGGAGCACGGTCAGTGAAGGGGGCATCGGCTCAATGGCAGGAATGGACAGTAAGTTGAATCTTGTTCTTAATATTGTTGAGTTATGTCTACACTATCAAAGTGTATGTGACAAAAAGGGTGATATGCCCAAATATGGTTGGGATATGCCAAATATGGTAGGGATATGCCAAATATGGTGGTAGTGATATGACATCGTTTTTTCACAAGTTTGATAGTGTAGACATATCAATTATCTACTTTATTATAATTATGTATGAGAATTGCAATCAACAGGAATAATAATGATATAAAAATTAAAGTAAGTTACAGTATACAGTAGTTTGAAAATTCATAATAGAATTAAACAAATGTGTTATAATAATTTAATGTGTTTATTAATATTAATTATAGCTTTAATTTTCTGTAATCTTAAAAAAAAAACCAGAAAATAATACCACAAAATTAATACTGTATATTGCTATTGCTAACTCAGACTGTAATAATTTAGTAATTTCTGAGCCTACAATAAACTCTAGTGTACAGAATTACTGTATATGTTTAAGTCAGAGAATTTATACATTACAGCACTGAGATGAGATATTTATTGAAGGTTGTAGCAATATGCAATCATTTATCATTAGGTTACAAATTGATGTGGACATTTCATTCTAGTGATACTCCTGCTTTTCAAGCAGATTTAAACATCGTTTTGGAAATATTTTACATCCCAAGCGTAATCCCCAATGTTTGCCATTAAAACAGCTGTCTAAAGGTTATTTATCAAATACTATATAAATGACCATTATTTCTATTCAAATGATTATTTACTTTTTATCTAATTAATACTGTACAACATTCTGTAATTCAATATGATTGACAATAAAGCATAGACTGAACATTCAATAAAACATTGTGTATTTTGTTTTAATATTGTTGTTTTATTTTAAGTTACCAACAGTAACTTTAGAAATTTCCTTTGGGGGACTGTTTGCTGTGAAATGCCTGAGGAAATAATACTACTGTTTATGGGGCTCCCCTAGTAACAGGACACTGTGACCCAAAGTTTACCTTATTAGGGGTACAAATTGTAATTTTTAATTTTTTTTTTTTAATCTCAAAATCTAAAGTTAAAAAGTAAGGTAAAGGTATTTAATATCTTCCTCAAGCTTAACTGGAAACTGATGAAATTCAAATTACTGTAGGTTTCCCATGCCAGCCAGTAGTGCAACGCCTGCCAGATCAGCACACATCTATCTGAACATGGTGAATGTACATGTACAGTATATTACTGGTTTTCGAGAACTATTATTAAGCTCACACCAGATGAATGGGTACAGTACCTGAACCTACAGTACCGTACAGTAATAATACTGTAGCGTGATAAATGTCTGTATTTAAGTTGGATATCTTGATCCATTCTCGTGTACTCAATTACTGTATAAACAATGGATTATATTTTAATTTCAATATCAAGAACATGTCTATACTCTGGTAAAATACAAACATGTTAAGTGTTTGCTTGGCCAAAGTTCCGGAATGCTCACCAACTACCTTCAGATTTCCATCAGTATGTTATTCAATGCATCCATACATTCACTACTTGATAGAACATACAGTAATAGTCATATGTTACATACCAGTCATGTTAAACTACAAGCCCAGCCAGATGGTACTTTGTTAGCTTTAGAATTAATCTTCAGAATATTCAATATGAATATTCAATTTATTACTTGATGAATTAACTGACTGATATAAATTATGAATCATATAGAAATAACCATGCTACTGTAGATGTTTCATTATTCCAACCACTCCAAAATACTGTAGATTTATAAAGATACTGTTTTGTATAGTAGTTCTAAATTCATGGAATTTAAGTTAAATCGTCAACTTTGTATGAATTATGACTTATAAGAACATAGATTGAAATATAAGAACATGGAATAGATAGAAAAATAAGAAAGAACATGGAATGGATTGAAAAATAAGAACATAGATTGAAAAATAAGAATATGGATTGAAGAATAAGAACATGGATTGAACAATAAGAACATGGATGGATTGAACAATAACAACATTGATTGAAATATAAGAACATGGATTGAAGAATAAGAACATACCGTAGATTGAAGAATAAGAACATGGATTAAAAAATAAGAACATGGATTGACAGAAAAAGAACTTTGATTGAAGAATAAGAATATGGATTGAAGAATAAGAGCATGGATTGAAGAATAAGAGCATGGATTGAAGAATAAGAACATGGATTCAAAAACCTACATTTATTACGTCGTCTTCCTAGTTCTTAGGTCTTTTTTAAAACACTTTGTTCTACAGTACTTTATCCACTATTAACGTAATTTTAAAAATGATTTTGCTGATCATATTATTTGATCCTCTTCTTTGACATTTTTTCCTTGAACAAATCATTAGTCCAATATTTTATTTAATACTACAGTATTGCCATCCCCTGTAAGTAACATCATGTCCCTTTTAATACATAGGCTTCTATTTAATGTCATTGTCAATATTGTATGATCATGGACCTACAGTAGGCTACTGTAAATAGGTCTATGTATATTGTTTAGGTGGTTGTTCCTTGTGCACCTCTCTTTGTGTGAGTATGTATTATTAGAATACAAACTACAGTACCTACTGTAAGGTAATCTCTCATTTAGCCTTTTTGTTGCTTTAAATATCCAGGATGTAGTCTCACATTAATCAATGTGTCATTTTGCTTTAATGTTTAAATCAGTCAGCCTGCATATTTATCCCTAATTTATTAATGCTTTTGCTTTAAAATATTCCTGATTATTCTTGTCTAGAATTTTAATATACTCTATACAGTGACAGTATTACTTATTAAAGCAATGTTTTGACTGTTAAACTTTTTTTATAATGAGTGTATTTTACCCTTGGGAATTTACACTTTTTACATTAGTAGATTTACTCAGCCTAGTTCAAGGTTATAATATATCTTGGAATAGACAATAATTGTCATGAGCAGTACTGTAGTTGAATTGAATTGAAAGTTCCTCCTTTGACTCTATTTTTCTTCATATTCTATACTATGTTACAAATACTGTGTTAGCTTATAAATGTTTTACTTCTGAAGTTCTGAAAATAAGAGTTGTCTATTGTATGTACTGAATGCTAAATTTCTTATGTTTGATTATTATCTCAATAATTTCATTGGTAAGTTACAGCACTCCTTCCTGTGAATACTGCAAATATATTATACTACTGAAGAGATTCTATGTGGAAGTTTGTTTTATTTTATACAGTAAAAACTTTTCTTTTGTATACTGTATTTCTTATTACTGAATCTGGCCTCAGGTCTCTCATTAGCAACATCATTAGTACTCTACACTACTAATTGTTCTCTAAAGCTACAGTGGTGAAATCATTACTATGGGATGGTTACAGTAAAATCTAACCATCCTTATTATTAGGTGTGTGTAAATAATATTTTTACAAGATGACTATGCAATGATTCATAGTGTACTATACTCAATTTGTATTCTCCATCCTGTTGCAATATCACAATATTATAACTTTTATCAAATGTTATGGCATAATTTAATGCCTTTTTTTTCTCGTTTCAACAAATCATTCATGGTTTTCCTCATTTCAACAAATCATTATTTAATTTCTTGGCAGTGATTGATCATAAAACAAGAATGTTTTCATCAATTTTATGATGGATGTATAGAAAAAAAAATATCGGCTATGATTTATAGTTGTTTATATTTTAGCAATTTGAAAGTTTCTTGTCTTTTTTAAGATTTTTTTTTAGTTCTGTAAGTTTAAGGGGCCTGCAGTAATCTTAAATCAACTACTACAGTAATATTGAAATTATTCAAATACTGAAATGTTTATGAGTTGAATGAGGAGAATATTTGTATGAGTTGACAGTGTTGATTGTTCAATGAGTAGTACAGTAGTACTGTAGGCTACAGGTAGTGTACTGTTAGTAAACTTTTATTAAATTTAGTAATCAGAAGATTCTATCATAAATCAAATGCCAAAAACAATTCTATGTTTGGTACTCAGATTTTGTCTGCAGGACCAGAACACTATAGAAGGTGTAGGCCTATAACTCAATATTCAGGCTAGGGAAAATTTTCACCAGTGTAGCCTAGCCAAATGCTACACAATACCGCCTTATTGCTACTGTACAATAATCATAATCATTTATCAAATGGTATAGCCTAAAATAAAAATACAAACATATCCAGTTTGCTTAGGAGTTATGGCAAATCAACATTTTTTAATGAAATTTTTCCCTGCCAGGCATACTGCACGTTGTACAGCAATTGAAATTGCTTTATAAAATGTAATTTGTGGTAATTCCTCTCAATGTTTTTGTTGAATTTGCTTTTTTTAAACAGCAATGATGGTTTTCTTATATTTTAGTATACATACTAATAGTAGACTGAGATATCTACATGTGCTAAACACAATGCATTACTGTTCTGACCAATCTCTAAAGAATTTTATCAATGGGTCTGTACAGTACATTACATCATCTCTTTTGTGTCTATCCAACTGGGAAATCTGCAGGACAATGCCATCCTCTTAAAGAATAAAAGAATAGTCTGATCTCACTTAATGATCAATAATATGTACTGCTATACTGTTGAGTATAGTAAAGTATTTTAGTGATGCCAGATTGGAAGAATATAGCGAAAAATCAAAGAGAAGAAAAAGCATAATAACAATTATAATGTGTTCTCCCAACTATAATGATACTCTTCATTTGTTCATTATAAAAAAATATATTGTAGCATACACTTAAAATTAAAGCTAGATTTGAACTCGTCACTTTGACTTTGAAATAGGTATATTTTTTATGAATTTATGAGCAACCATAACATTTCATAAAATTGCGCGTACCTTACGCTGCGCAACTCTAACATATTACAAAGTTTCCTGCACATCTAAAACAGTTTAAAGTCTATCTTCTGACAAAGTTATGCGATGCTATGTCCACTAAAATTAGAGGTACATGTGCAACAAAATTCTGGGAAAGAAATCAGAATGAGATAGAAAAAAAAAGATCCTGACAATAACAAAGGGTTAAAAATAAAAAAAAAGTAATTTCTAATCTTGATTTCAACTTTATTTGAAACATTATTTTGGCGTTTTAATTGATAACTTAGTGAGTTAGTACCTATAATCACCACCAATGCATTTATTTAGAGATCTTTTATAGTAAAATGAATTGTTATATTTCAACAGTTTGAATGGTAAGAATGAGTTTTAAGATCAGGGAGTTGTTAATAGTTAAATATAAAGCTCTGTCTACACTATCAAACTTTATGTGGCAAATAAATTTGATGTGCACATATATTGCATCATGATGTCATAAATACCATATTTGGGGATGTCACTAATATATTTGGCACAACACACTTTTTGTAGTTTGATATTGTAGAGTAGACAGAGCTTAATAACAACTCCATGGTAAGATTGACAAATTCCAACTAAGAGTTGAAGACTATAGAAAAACATGTAGTATAATTAAGCACTCATTGAAATCCCATTCATAATTTTAAATGTTGACATTATACAACAGAATATATGACTCAACCACCTTCCACACACCCAGACCTTTTACATGACATAATTAATTGAATGTCATGCTGTTGAAATAATAAATTCCCTTTGTTATGTGAATAGAATAGCCCATTATGTTGCCATGGAAATTGTACACAGTACATTCATTTGGGAGTTAACCTGGTGACTCATTCTGACTTTGAATCATTGTTAATTGCTGCCCTCTATATTGTATTCACTAAACATTTTTGAAGTGCGATTTTGATAATTTCTATGCTTTGACGAAGGAGATAATTCTCTATGGTTTGTTGAAAGCTTTGGTGTATACACACAATGAAATTGATATTCTTTTTACCACGTTTGCAGATTATGCAAACATTTTACAGTAAATTAAGAAAAATAAATGAAAATATTATTAATAACATAACAATTTTTATTGAATGATGATTCTGTTTAGAATACTATATTTAGAATATAAAATAATATTAATAAACGGCCTATTTGTGTCATTGATTGAAATTTATCGGAACCCTCCTTTAGGACATCCCTATTAAAAGGAACAATTGCCCATGAAATAAACAAGAGCCAATGTGTTTTAATACTGCGGCCGACCCCTTTTTAAGGAACATCCCAATTTTGTCCCCTTAATAAGTATTCTATTTGTAACAAGATAACATTGCAGGATTGGGTGCATCATTTTATTCACAGGGGACAAATGATTTAGAAAAAATCAAACTATTGATTAATCTGATTAATAATTATATGAAAATAATGATGATCGGTATCCCTATTGATTGAATGGACTATCCTAAAATTATAATAAAAAAGTAATTTAAGCGAATAAATACTGTATTACATAATTTATATCCCACTTTGTACAAGTCGACAATATATTGAAAGTAATGTTTAGTCATGACATTAGCTTTATTGCTAAATGATCAATAATATTATGTCAAAGGTCATCAGATTATTCCATTTTCGTTCATTATCATGTGGTAGATTGAAGTGGCCTCATGCATGACTGGTTCCAGAAGATTGAGTTTAGTTTGATTGAGTGTTTTGATAAACATAGTGGTATTGGACTGTCATCTGTTAGTCTGCCATACTTTAGTTTATGGATTTTAAATATCATTTTTCGTAACAAACGCATCGCTGAAAATACTCTATATTCCTGATTTTTTCTATAGATGTCATACTTGGATATTTTTACTAATAATATAGTATCTTGTCAGCATTTGGATATATCTTTGACTCTTAGTCTTAGTTTTTAAGTTCGCGAGTTCAAACTATTTTTTTGGGCAGTAAGTTTATTACGATTATTATGGAACCTTTTTTCTTACGGAAAATCATTTCAGCATTTTGGTTAGTCTTTATTATTTGTCATTCTGAGTGGATTTTAATATTCTGACGCTTCAGTAGTTTTTCAGCATTCGACCATGGAGGTATCATTACCTCTATGATTGGACCATAATTTATACTGTACTTCACATTTGTCACCCTGTTGTCATTTCTGTTCAGAGGACATGTTTTACGTTTTTCCATTTTAAATTGTATTTCTGCCACTGAAAACATTTTGATTTTCAAATTTTAATTGAAGTTAAATTATCTTTTATATAAATATCTGACACTCATCAGTAATCATTTTGTTAGAAAAGGTTACTTACTTAGAACACTGGTACAAAAATAATGTATTAATTCACACTTAGTAGTATTAGTGTTAACATGGAGTAAAGATTCTTTACTCCATGGTGTAACTATCAAACTAATTTGACAAAAAGTGTGATATGCCCAAATATGGTAGTGATATAACATCATCATATCCATATAAGTAAAGCTTGATAGATAGTGTAGACAGAGCTTTAAATTAAACCAGCTGTGATGTACCCTGTACAGTTTGTATCCATATTACTGTATTGTATGGTGGACATTATTGTAACTATAGGATAAACATTTACAGTGTTTTACTCTTTGTATATATCAGGTGTCTAAGTTGTATTTTGGTTGTTTCTTTATATAATCGTGTCATTTTTAAGTTGCATAATGAATGAAGAGAGCCATTTTAATTAGTCTAAATATGATTTTAAAACCTGGTGTCAACATAGTCAATTTGTAATTAGATTTGAATGATACAATTAAGGAATAACATTTCTCACATTTAAATTTTTTTCATTTCCAACAAATTGTTGTCTTATTGTTCCACCTGTGGAAGTATTTACCCTTTACAACCACCATGGTGTTTTTTCATGTTCCAACTGGGCTTGAAGGTTAAATATTCAAGAGAATTTTACAATTGGCATTAAAAGAACGTTATGAAAATAATCCGCTGTAGTGGGCCAAGAGGCGGTCACAGGATTAATGAACCATGTGACAGCTGTAGCAATTGTAACAAAGAAAATAGAAATATACTTTAGGGTTTGTGAATTAACTTTTATTTTAGTACAAGTGACGAAATTCTACTGTAATACTATATAGATTAGATTAAGTGTAGAGGAATTTATAATTTGTGTATTTCAACAAACATCGGTATATATACTGAATCTGAATGTTTGTCTGTGGTATACTTGGTAGACAGCCCACTAAGGCGCAGGATTGGTCATAAGGGTCCATTCCCAACACCATTCTGGTGCCATACTTGGTAGACAGCCCACTAAGGCGCAGGATTGGTCATAAGGGTCCATTCCCAACACCATTCTGGTGGTATGCTTGGATGGTAGACAGCCCACTAAGGCGCAGGATTGGTCATAAGGGTCCATTCCCAACACCATTCTGGTGGTATGCTTGGATGGTAGACAGCCTACTAAGGTGCAGGATTGGTCATAAGGGTCCATTCCCAACACCATTCTGGTGGTATGCTTGGATGGTAGACAGCCTACTAAGGCGCAGGATTGGTCATAAGGGTCCATTCCCAACACCATTCTGGTGGTATGCTTGGATGGTAGACAGCCAACTAAGGATTGGTCATAAGGGTCCATTTCCAACACCATAATTAATTGACAATTTTAGTTGTACATAAAAAATAAAAAATAATAAAAAAAATAATATCTTTCTATCACTATCATAGTTATTCTTAGATTTTTTCTAGTAGCAGAGAAGACTGAAATTAATTGCACTCTTGCCTGTTCCATAGTTTATATACCCACATTGGTCTATAAATTATCAATTTCTATTAATTATCTATATGTTCATTTATTTATCATCATATTACTGATTATTCTGTTTAAAAATGTAAAACATTTTTTAGTAACTATTATATCAAAAGTCTTTGACCCAGTTATCAGACATCAGGCATTTTTTAACAGGATCCTATCAGTAAAATACATGTGTCTCTATTGGTTACATTTGTAAAGCGCTGACCTTGACTTGCGGTTGTCAATCAGAAATTGTTTGACTGTAACAGTTTGTGTGACTTTCCAGTCATAACTTCAGTCAACCAGTAAGTATTACGGAAATATATTCTACACACAGTTTTACTACAGTAGATGTTGGGATTATTTATATAGGAAGTAATTCATTGAATGGGGATATCTACAGAATTTGGATAGTATATTAATAGCAAGTTTTATTTTGAATTTTTCTGTAAGCCAAGTTTACAGACATGTTCTTCAGGATTATATAGGAGACGAGGAAATTAATTTACATACAGTAAATTAACAGCACATTTCTATTTTGGACTGTTCATATGCTGTAAGCAAAATCTAAGGAAATGTTTTTAAGATTTTAGGATTATATAGGAGACGATAGGAAACATGTATTGGATAATTCAGGAACTATTGAGTTTGTATTCACAACCTTTTCAAAATTCAACATCCTTTGCCTACCACAAAATGTCTGGGTTTTCTGGAAAGTATGGTTTCATAATGTATTTTTAAATACTTATGGTTTTGACTTCGTCTAAGGTGGGCCATCAACAAGTGCCTTCTTCCAGAGTCTTCTGTTCTTTTCTAATCAGGTAGAGGTACAGTAGAGCCATTCTAGGTGTAGGTCTCTCTTTGGCAGATTTTCTTAGGTCAGTCTCTAGTTTTCCAAGGAGTATTTAGTCGACGTATCTTGATTTTACATTTCAAACACAATATTTGGAATTTCTAAAGTCTAGAGAAATACAAATTTATCACTACTCTCAATTTGCTATTGCAATGGAATGGTCGATAAATAAATTGATCTGTTTATTAAACCATGTGAATATCTCGTTTTAAAGTTACTAACTGTAGCATGTTGATTGCAATAATAAATATTTATAGAGAAAACGTGGAGACATGGGAATCGACTGCTTTCCTAATGTAAATTCATTAGCAATTTCAAAAGTGCCTTACAGTATTCTGTAAATCTAACATATAATACTGTACTGTATGTTAAATACTAGTATAAACTAGAATTTTTGTTGTTAAACTTTATATAATAATATCTGGAAAACTGAACTTTTTGGGTAGCCAAGGGACTGACATGTAATTACTGATTGTATAGAATTTTCAGTAGTCTTTCTTCCATTTTTAGACAATAAAAAATAATTTGGGTGACTCATGCTTTTTGTATAAATTACTGTAGACTGCTTTAGAAAGATCAAACTGACATTAGGTTTGTTTTCAATTACTGTAGATACTGAATGTGCAATGAGCATATTGACTTAATGTACTGTAGGCCTTTAATAAGGATATTGTGCTGTGAAATGTGTGTGTCTTTTTGTTCAACTCTTATAGCGATCATTGAAATATCATCTCTAGTGTACTGTAGTCCTCTTAGTCAACACTAAACAAATTGACAAAACACGTTATCTGATGTCATTGTTATCCAATAGATACCAAACTGAATATAGCTTCATATCATAATCAACCTCTGACATGTGACAACAGTTTTAACATCTGATAATTTGTAGTTGTTTAGTAAAGTTCACTACAATTGTACAAACACATTTGTACAAAGAAGTACTTTAGGGTGTTTTATTGACTTGCTACTGTTCGGTGAGGAAAGTATATCTATCTAATTAGGGCTAAATACAGTGTAAGGTCAAATAGCCAAGTGAACTTGTTAATTAGCCAACCATTCAGTTCTTATACTCAAACTCAATTTTGTCTTAAAAACTTAATTCATTTGAAATATAATTTATTCAATATTCTTGTTATTGATCTAGACTACAGAATTATAATAGAAGTCCTTAATCAAAAAGAACTGTTTCATTTACTAATTATTGGACTGTGTAGAGAAGTAAATTAGCTTATCTTTTAGTTTCAACTCCTACATAATAATAATTTAAATCTATACTATAATCCATTCAATTCTAGTACTCCATATTTGCTTTGAAATCCAAAATCTTACAAAACTGTGACGTTACATTCGTGTTCAAAACCGGGTTTATTAGAACTGAGAAGATTTAAAAGCGTAATAAAACTTTAAACCTTTAATTTACACTGTACAATCTTTATTACACAAGACAAAAATTACTTTGCCTTCAAAAACAATAAATTAAGATTGTGCCTTAATACTGGCATGTTTTGTTGATGATTTTTTGGTATAGAAAGTAATGCTTATGTATAGTGATAACTTATGCACAATCAATGATAATAAATCCATTAGTAATTTATTGGGAGGTTTTGTTAGGTACTGTACAGTATTTGTAGTAGTGTCGTGTTCATATGGATTTCAGTAAGCTACTGGATCAGTGAAACTATAAAAGATGTTTATGCTATAATTCTTATAGCCTTCTATATTAGCACTCTAATAATAATAAAATCAATAATTGAAGTTCCTAGTACAACTAAGATATATTTATAGAATTTTTAAAGACTAATTCATTATTTTTAATTTAAAATATGTTGTTCATACAGTAGGAAAGGAAAGTAGAGAATAGTGTAAACGTTTCGGTTGTTATGCTCTGTATTGTCAGTAGATACCACTGGAGTAATGCTAGTTTATTATGTCACCATGCAAACTTTTAATAAACATGTTTACATTTATAAAGGTAGCCATAGAGAGGCTCAGCTGTGTGTGAGTGACAATGACATATAGGTCGTTTAATTAATTTAGTATTGGAGCTAGTGCATAATTACATCCAATTATTAATTACAAAATTATGTTAGCACGTTGGACTTTGTCCTTGCATTTGTTAAATTATGTAAATTAGTCAGTCTGATCGATACAAACTTGAGTTAAAAATATTAAATTAATTCCACCAACTGTTACTTTGCCCATCTAGTAATAATAATATTAATAATTACTCCAAGTGGGTTTAAAATATGAGCTACTGTATGGTACAGTTTTGGCATTTCTATTGTTATAATGGAGTTATGTTATGAATTTAGTGTCATAGTTTCCATGGTGACACTACAGAACAGTTATAAACTCCTCTGTTTGTCGCATTGATAGAGAAGTAATTGTACAATTAGGATCAGTATTTCAACATTTATAAAGTCATCGTCATTGTGTTAAATGAATAGCAAAAGCACTTACGTGTTATACATACAGTATTTATGTTTTTGTAAACTTTTCTGTAAATGCCATAGAAGATTATTTAGCTCGGGTATTTTTTTGTTGGTTTAGGCATAGTGGGTTGCAGTATAGATTATAGTGTCGCTTGATTGCTTTGACTCCAGGATCTTCCTACTGTAAGTTGTTGTAATTTGTTAATAGTAATTTCATAGTTTAGATTTTAGTGTACTAGAAACTTTACAGTAGTTCATTTCATTTCATTTCATAATAACATTTATTTCCTTCATAATATACAAAATAAATAATATAATACACAAAATTCATGACGAGAAGAAAGATAGTTAAAACAATACAATTTTTTTTTTCTCATCTTTAACATGAATAAAACAATATTATGAAGGAGGCACAATTTCTAAAAAGTTGATTTCTTTCAATGATAATAAATGATTGTCTACGATGAGTGTTATTGTTTCTAAAGCTCTGTCTACACTATCAAACTTTGTGACAAAAAATATTCCCATATATGGACATGATGATGTCATACCACTTCCATATTTAGGCACACCACTTCCATATTTAGGCACATCATACCTTTTTTGTCAAACTAGCTTTATAGTTTAAATAGAAGGTTTTGATTGTAAGAGTTTGCTTTCTAGAACTTCCCTCTTGAATGAACTATGGGGAATCAATTTCCTCCATAATTTAACAAACATTATACTTTAGCACCCTAGGATCTAACAATTCAAACAGTAAGGTAGGCCTACTAACACTACAGGTTGGTAATTAGTTACCATTAAAAACCAATCATTTAATCAGTCTCTTCCTGCTTAAGATTTTACTGTTAAACTCCAAAATGGAAACCATACCATCACTGCATGAGGTTTCAATTGATTCCTTGTTGAAAATAGAATTTCTGAACATGTGTATGCATTTAGCAACGATTTCTATTTAAATTTAGTTTTACTTTCATTATTTTGTTTTGATAACATGTTATTAGGGAGTACTTGCTGCTTCATATGAAAGTTGTTAGTTAACAGTAGGTTTTTTGTACTATGGAGGGTATACAGTAAAGTTCAATGACCTATGGTACCCTTATGTCATTAAACCAACATATACAATGATGATGTGTTCCTTATAATATTGAGTAGTATAGTAGAGATTTTCTTGGTACTGTATATATGAAAAATGCAAAAATCATCATAACTGACTCGAATCCGGGCCTTTAGCTTGGTATGCCGATGCCATACCATTAGACCACCATACGACTTTAGATTCATTAGACTGGGCTCTCTCATCTCTTTATTTCAAAATCTTTACTGTAGATCCACCGCTGATTGAACTGAGAATAGAAGACTAGTGCATAATCACCAACCTACAGCTCTTTTCCTTATATATAATCTTATATTTTCAGAATGTGACAGTTTAGTCTTGTTTTTACATAATCATGCTTTTAGTAGATTCAGATTGATTTGTCTTAAATTATAAATTCTACTTGCATTTGCCTTCCTAATCCATCCCACTCTCACAAATTAATTACAATACTAATTTACTATTGTCTATGTCATGGTTACCATAGTGATATTAGCTCGTAGTATCAATTTTGATCTTTTTACATATTTATTTGGTTCTTAAATTTCTAAATTTTAAAACTGATTATTAAGATAAAAAATGGATAATATTCATTTATAAAATATTTTATAATTCTCAGGGAATAATTTCGCCAGTGTAGCATAGCAAAAAGCTATACAAAACAACCTTTTTGCTACACATTTCTACAATTGTGTAGCAAAAAATACAATACAAAACTAGGCCCTAGGCCTATGTTTCTTGATTAAAAAATCAGTTTGATAGCAATTTTGCTAAACAAAATTTTCAAATGAAATTTTTCCCTGATTCTAATGAATGTTAATTCAGTCGGACCCATATTTACAGTTTTTAAAAAACCATTTACTTTATTATTGTAAATATTACATAACTTTTTGACAGTTACTATTTCTTTAGAAAATGTGATCATCTTTCATTTCATTTAGAATTTTTTTGTATTCAATTTGTTTTAAAATCAAAATCATATATTATTAAACTGACAGTTTGACAACCAATACTTTTAATATAATTTGTATAATTTGAGAGTTTTCTTCTTGCATCTTTCTCTACAACCATGTAGTTATTTTTCCACGGTACAACACATTGGAGCCTGTTTTCAATGTACAAACATAATTGATTTAATAATTACTGTATAAATGAAATTAATAAATTGATTAATATATTTAATCTACTGAGCATAAATATTAATTGGTGTATTTATCGCTCACTTAGAGCCAGTCTGGAGCCCGTTTTACATTTGATTGTAATGGATGAGTCCTCGCAATGTTGAAGCCAATGTCGTGCACGATTACCAGGTTGAAGGATTTCACGCAAAAGTATAAATCACGGATTGATGAATATACATTCAATTATTGTTCAGTTTTCCTGTGGGAATGCGAATCAAACTAACAATGACGGTCACATTCACATTGATGCTATTATTTCTGTTCAGTGATTAGTTATGTTATGGAATTAGGCTGGTCCTAGTTACCAAGAAAAATCAAGGAATACTGTACGTCCACACATACTTGCCATCGAGTTTGATAATGATTAATATTCAATATTATTGATTATTTATTGACATTCCAAGACACATATTTTTTAATTTATGTATTGATTAATATTGATTATTGATATATTCCAAGACATGGATTTTCATTAATTATTGATTGACATTCCAAGACATGGATTTAGCTGGTTCTCAGTGTCATCTTTTGATTGATTAATCTATGTATTGATTAATATTGAATATTTATACATTCCAAGACGTGGATTTCTATTGATTATTATCAATTATTGATTGAAATTCCAAAACATGGATTTAGCTGGTTCTCAGTGTCATCTTCTGTTTGAACTTGAACAATTTGATTCACATGACGAAACCAGAGACTCGTCTCCTGAACATATCAAACAATCAGATTCCCTCCTTCGATTTAAGAGGGCGCACCTACGCAAACATGCGCCAGGCTCTGTGTGCGGCTTGGTTCGTTCGTTGTACCAAATTTTAAAGGCGAGATGGAGCATATTACATGCATGGAATTTATATCAAAAGGTAAGGTGTACTACAAGAAATTCAAACTTTAACTATTCAAAGGAGACACCTTCAGGACCCAACAAAGTGTCTCTTAATCTGGAGACATCCATATTAAGGTGATACATTGTTATGTCCTAAATTGTGTTAAAATGCATGCCCCTTGTTCGTTTCACAGGAAATAAAAGTGTGTGTCTTTATGTGGGTGTCCCCCAACTAAAACTGTAAGTGTTAAAACATTGATTACCCTACTGTAGGTTGTTTCAAAGAAAGCATTCTTTTTCTAGGGGATACGGATATCACTCTCCTGATATTGACGATAGTGTTAAAACAAAATTAGCCTACTGTCATACAAGAAAATTTCCTCTTTATAGCGGTGCCCCTTGAATAGGATTGCCCTCTGAGTAGGGTTCTCAAAAGAGAGGTTTACTCTTTTTGTGACATTATTTATCCTATCACATACCCCACTAGCATAATATTTACCTAATAATATTAGACGTCTAACTAATTAACCTTGTTTAAAGTGGGAAAAAGAATGTCAGAAGTATGTCATTTGTAGCATGCCATCTGCTGCTGTATTGTTTCAATGGTATTTATATTTATGATTACCTTTGGAATGATGATTTATGGTTCTGAGTCCTGAATATAGATTTACTGAAAAAAACAAATTGTCCGGACCATTTGATCATGGTGTGTAAATATATTATTTTTAAACGCAACTCTACGGCTCACTATGTCGGTCAGTTGGTCGATTGGTCGGTCGGTCTGTAAACACTAACTTGAGCACGCGACTGCAGCCATGGCCTTGTTAATAATAATTGGTCTATTTTGGTTTATCCGGCATTTACAGATATGTAAAAATTAAATTTTGGTTTAATGTTTACAATAGCATCAGTAATAAAATAAAATTTTCTTTTTGAACCATATTCAATTTTTGTCTACAGACAGAATTCAATATGTTACAATTCCCATGTGACTCTTGGTTTTATGAAAATCAATATTGCTATGAGTCACTATATTAATCACTCCTAATGAGCACCATTTTGTTCAAGTTTATTACCTCAACTGCGAAACGATGAGTCATACTTTAGAGTAGTGTTATCGTCGTCGTAACGTGTTAAAGTCTATTACCGTAGCAGGCTACTATACGTAAAGATGCAGAGATCTGAAAATCAATACATATTGAGATCAATATTATTAAGGCTGTGTTTGTATCAACAGCTGTGTGCAATGGGAAAATGAATCAGTCTTTATTATATTAAATTGAGATGAACCCATAACTTACTTTCCCATTTCACAATTCATGCATCCTCCTATTGAATTTGGCATCTTTTCGAAAAGTACTCCATGCTCTTTATATCATCATTTTAGCACAACCTAACAATCTTTTAAGAATAGCTAAATCTTTAGTAGTCATTTGTAATATCCTGAAGTGAATTTGTTTTACCTTTTTTTGTATGTTGCAGTAATGCAGTTATACATGTACAGATGTATAGACTAATTCTCCATTAAATATGAACCTTTTGGACTTGACCCTTTTTAGGGAACCTTTTCTGTGAAATTAACAAGTATGTTTCAACACTGCTGCAACCTCTACTCAGGGGACAACCTTTAGTTATTAAGGGTCATTTTGTTTTTGTCACTGGGGTTGTACTGTCCTGTTTCATTATATACTTTACCATTTTTAAATGATTAATATACTGTACATTTATCTTTACATTATTTGCTATAATTTGTAAACAAATTGTACACTACAAGTACACAAATATCACATTTATCTTTATTTATTTATTTATTCATAGGAATCACCTTTATATCGGTGGCACACATTATCAGTTAATGGTGCATCCATTTTACAGACAAAATACAAATAACATAAGCTACAGAGTTCGAAATACTAACACATAACATCAAAACAAAATGTAACTAATTATTAGATAATTAGATCTGTATGAAAATACATAATACGTAAACTGTATGTACAATATATATAACTTACAAAAATAAAAACAGAACAACATCTGAAATTTCTGAAAAAGTAACAGGTTGTTTGCGCTTGAATGAGTCTAAACTCAACACATGTCTGTTTCACAATAAGATCTCTGGTAGCTCACAATACCTATAACAATGCTCTTTGTTCATTCTAATATCATATTGAAGAATGGACAACAAGTGGAGCAGAAATAATGAATATTATATGCCAGTTCCTACTTCTCTTTTTACATGGATATGTTATTGTAATCTCTCAACATACAATGACATACTGTTGGTGCTATAAGTAATGAAAATAATAATAAATATTATTTATAATGATTTAATTTCTATATTGAAAATATTTTAACTGCAGAAAAATTAATGAGTTGACTTATTTAATAATTTTCACACACAATAATCAAAGTTATGCAACTACTGTGCACATTGTCTTGCATGTGATATTAATAAAATTCTCAATAAATTTATGTTCATAGACCGGCTTTTATTTATGATTCTATACATATTATATGAAATAAACTGGTACAAAAATGTTCAAGTAATTCAGTAAAAATAACCACCACGTTTCTGAACTATAAAATTCAAGTTTAAATACAGCAAAATAACAGTGTCGTTCTTAGATAATAATAGGGAATATTTTCGCCAGTGTAGATACTTAGCATAGCCAAATGCTACACAATACCATCTTATTGCTTACACATTTATCAATGGTATACGCAATTTTAAACGCAATACAAAACTCTTTCCTACTCCATTTAGATTAATCATCAGCACTTATTGCTATCACAATTTTGTAATGAAATCCCAGTAAAATTTGCTTCATATTTACTGTAATTGCATGGTTTTTTCATTTTATTATCATTATTTGAGAATAAAATTGCAAATATTTACATTAAATACACTATTTGTGTCGTTTGTCTGATTTTTCTTTTGTTGTGTGTTTATAAGAGATTCACCATCTGTGTCAAACTGTGTAAATACAGTCATGATACATAATATGAAAGGCAATATTACATTGAATTGCATTGACGTAATATTTGTTCTATGTCTGACATGAATGAATCAATTCAATGAAGCTTTTAAATCAGAATAATGTAATAACCGTTTGAATGTATTCTATTTTTGATGAATATGTATTTCATTTTCAACATTCATTTTAAATAATAAATGTTTTTAAATACATTTCCAATTTTGAATATCTTTTCCTTATCATGAAGAAATAAGTTCAATTTATTTCTCCATGGTACCCTTATTAATTGGAAGTTATGCAAATGTATCAACTCCTTTCTGTTGGTTTATTAACATGAAGGAATATTTGGGTGGCACATGCAACCACTTCTTTGACATAAAAAAATTATTTCATGACCAACAAAGTGTTGCCTTAATAATAGGGATGTACCCTCTATATACTGTACAGTGTTGTCTGTAGTTCATTTGATGTCACTTGATTAAAGGTGTCCAAAGATGTACACCACACATACCACTTCAAAACTTATGAATTGAAACCTTAGATATATTACAATCAGTATCATTTTTTTTACAATTACAGCAACAACTTCAAGCATACGTAGCATGGGTAAACTCACAGCTGAAGAAACGGTCAGGCTGTCGACTGGTGGAGGATCTACGCCGTGACATGCAAGATGGCGTCACTCTTGTTCACCTCATTGAGATTGTCTGTAAGTTGAATACATGTTATCCAAATTGTACTGTTCAACAGGGTGTGCAAGACATTTACACAGGCTTTGGTGTTGCACCAAGACATACAGTACAGTATGTAGTGGAGACAACATGGGTACCTACAACAATACTACACTATATGTCAGTTAAAGTGGTTCACAACTTTTGGTCAACATAGCGTGGCATACGTTTAGGTGTTACAACTTACACTCAATAAATATATAGTGCAAATTTCTGAAAAAACTTGATAACCTAAAATTATATGCTTTGACTCCATGACCGGTATACAAAGGTGCAATTTATAATGTTTTTTTTATATAGCTGGAGAGACACTGGCAAGAGTGGACTACAGCCCGCAGACACCCATTGCAATGCGAGAGAATGTAGAGCGTGTCTTACAATTCATGGCATCTAAAAGAATACGAATGCACCACACATCGTCTAAAGGTACAGAATTATTAAAGTTAAAATATAATTGTTTTATCATCTTGCTATGTTGTGTCACCCTGTTTCTTCTCTTGACTTCTACTATTATGTTATCTATTGAATGGAAATGTTTAGCAGTGGCGGATCTAGGATCTGTCATGGGTGGGGGTGGCCACGAAAGTGCCAAACGAGGTGCACCGAGCGGGGGTGGTTTTGGGAGCCTCAGAAAATTTTTGAAAAAATTCATGCTTACACACTGTTTGATAGGCTAGAGCAACTGTTTCCATCACATTTAATAACAAATGTTACATGATGTAAATTTCAGTAAATCCTTCCTATATACTGTATATACTGTACGGATCTTTTTTTACGACCTAAGAATAAAATTTGATCGAAAAACACTTCAAACGAAATGAACATTTGGTAATGCAGTACTCCGAAAATGCCTCAATAGTTTATGTGTACTTTGTTTTGGTGGTCAGATATATCCCTACAGCCGGGTGAATAACTCAATGTAATTTAGTATACAATGATTGCAGTATCGCCGTGTCTATAACACAAATCAATAAACCGCCAAATACGCCACACAATTTTTTTCGGCCGGCCGTGTACATACAAGACATTTCATGTTTATTTTATGCCTATGAAATAATAAAAGAACACCATGTACAGTTTCTCGTTTATTTTTATCATTTATACTGCATACCATTATTATATAAAAAACCTTCATACGCGAGAAAAACGTTCACGGTATTACACTCCACTCTGTACAGGGGTGTAAATATATACCACGCTGTATTTTTGGAGATTGATGACGTCAGCATTCACACGAGGAGCGAGCTAGACAACGTGACGCTGGTAGTGCGTGTGTTTTGAAAATAACTAAATTCATAAATAGTAATTAAACTCTTGCTCCTCACTACTGTATGTAGGCCTATTTACACAACTATAATGCTAACCGGGCCTAGCTCTATCTAGCCTACTCTTTCTTAATTAATAATAGTCAAGTGAGTCGAATCCACATCTAGGGACGGTCGCGTCTTTTTTTTTTTTTTGAGAATTAAGGGGGGTGGCTAGCCACCCTATTCACCCCCTAGATCCGCCACTGCTTAGTAAAGAATAGAGAGTGTGAATGTAGTGAAGTTCGCTCTAAAAGCTTCTACTCAATATGTTACAGTATTGGTATTGAACCACTATAGAATGGACAGAGCAACACAGCAAAGTCAGATGTCTGCTCTCTAGCCTTCTACCATCTCTATATATAATCAACATAATTTATTGTCAAATCTACATTACTATAAAACATGGAATAAAGAAATACAAAAAAATAAGCAAGCCAAGATATTTGCAGAAGGGTTCTTTTTTTTCCGCAAATAGTGCAAGCCTACATAAGTAAATGAAAATAGTTTTCCTACGTAGGATTGTCACGAGTTAAGCCTATTTACTATTACTTTCAATGTTGAAGGGCACTTCAGAGAAAAATGGGGGTTCTATGTACAGCAAGTCTGTGACCCATCTTCAGAAAGATGCTGCAGTTCTCAGAGAGGGTTGCTGTTCTGAGAACAAGTTCTGATTTGTCTCAGAAATGAAATATTCTTTGTACTTTCAACCATAAATCATAGTAATACAATTACATGTTTCCAACTGCAGAAATACTAAATCATATTGTTCAAAGTCTCTACATTGATGTCATCTATGTGGGTGACATAATACACTGAATTCACATCAATACTGTCATCAATTATAAATTACAGAAACAGGAAAGGTGACATTTATATTAGAATGGCATCAATGCAGTTAGGTACAATGACGTCTATACAGTAGGTAGTTAATTAAAGATTTACGTACATTCAGTTTTCAAATTAATATCTACTGTCCTAAAAAAATATAGATCACCTCAAATAATGATACTGTATTAAAAGATCCACTTAATAAGTTTAGAAAAATAAAACAAGGATTTACTTAAAATAAAGAGACAGAACACAAAACTAAATTTTAAAAATACTGTATAGTATATGAAAAAAGTAATAATAATAATTCAAGCTCGTTGATTTCTCAATAATATGTGTTCTGATTCTGAGTTGCAATATACTGTACTGTACACAATAATGTAGAATTGAAAATTGTAATTTCTTGTTTAACTTAAAAAACCATGTCAAGATTATCCTATTTCTATTTCTGTTACTACTAATACTAATATTTTTTTACTGCAATAATGTATGACTTACGGTAGTTTGTTTTAATGTACACGTTTATGAGGCAGTTGCTGCAATAAACTGTGTGACCTAAAAAAAAGCTTGCTACAGTAAATAAACAGGTTACAACAAAAATATTTACTGCAGTAACTTCAGAAGAATAATTAGTTTGAGATGATCTCTAGTATTCTTTTATAATCGGTTAATATTCTGTGAAACGGAAAATAATATTGTAAGCCTTAACACATTTGAATATTACTGTCAGTAGATAATAATTATTCCTTGTTGTAGTTGATTAAGAATATAATCACTGAATAAATTAACCACGGTTAACGTGTCATTTGTTTTTGCAGATATCGTTGATGGTAATTTGAAAGCCATAATGCGTTTGATTTTAGCATTAGCTGCTCATTACAAGCCCAGCAGCGTGAAACAAACACCGCAAACCCCGCAAGGCACGCCACATCAGAAACCGCAGAGGCAGCAGTCGTTTGCTGCTATGGCTGCAGGGGCGGCAGCGGCAATCAGAGATGCTCGTAAGGATGTTCAGATGGCTGGCGGTTCATTAAGGAGGTCAAAGGGAAAAGATCCGTCAGCTCGGTAGGTTTATTTGTGAAGGTTGGAAGCTTTCGATTTTTGACAAACTAACAGTAGTTACGTCATGTACGCATGCAAGAACATTGGGACATGCTTCTTTGCCCGATTCGTCAGCATAGTTTTTCTGGATTTTAGCTCACGAGGACGACCAAGCCAGTGTAATGCTTTGTAATGTAGTGCATTTGTTGTCTTTCTGCATGTAGTACCATGAATTAAAAAAGTTTATATTTTTTTACATAAACTAATGTTGCTTTGTTTAATTCTAATTGATAACTAATCTTTTTAAAGTATTTTCAGTATCTTAAGCGTGGTTCCCACTAGCGACGCAACGCAAGGACGTAACGCAACGCAAGTGAATTGACCAATCACAAGCGATGGCTTATTTGCTTGTGATTGCTAACTGTCTATAACTTCGCTTGTCATTGGTTAAAACGCTTACGTCCATGCGTTACGTTCTAGTGGGACCAAGCTTTAGCTTGTTTGTACTTGGTTCTGCTTGTCTGTATTGCTTAACATTGGCTTTGCATGCTTTGTGTATTAATTTAGCCTGTATGGACATTCCGGCCTGTACCGGGCAAGTCCAGCTCCAGTGGAAAGGTCTAACATACATAGAAGGTAAATTAACTAATGGTACATAAATGTAAAACTAACACTTCTCCTTTGGCTCCTCCCTATAAAGCCCCTTTGTCACAGATGTGCCTGCAATATACCGGTATTATGGTGGCGTCGTGCCGGTATTGTTACCGGCATATACCCATTCTCATCGGACTATCGTGCCGGAAATATAACCGGTATATACCGGCTTTCTGTGAGAAAGGAGTCGGGCATATTCGGCCAATAAAAAGTCTCTGACAAAATAATTATTGAGGGCGTCCTTTATTGTTATTATTTTTGTCTAGCGATATATGGCGACGAATTTTAAGTTACAGATTATTATCTTCCTTTATAGCATATTTATGCAATACATGCTATGTACAGTATATTGTGCATATATTATACAGGTACAGCAATTAATTAGCCGTCATCGGCAATCTGTAAAACACCTTAGAAAGCTGTACGCCGTACAATTTACAAGGCGACGAAGGGTCAGGCACCAACAAATCAAATGACAAAGAGCTATGGCCTATAGATTATGCTACAAATTTCTTCTTGTCCCCTTATTTAAGCAGCTCTCTTATCTCATTATCCCTCCAGTTCGACATTATTATTATTATTGTTAATTGAATTGAATTGGCGCCAAAGTGATACACTTGACCGCGCAAGGTGTCAAAGCCTCGACGGGGAATTAAATATAACCCCGGAATATAACGGCGTTACGTTCTCACAGAATGCCCGTCTGGGGAATATCCCTAGAATATTACTAGGTCTAAAGCAGGTCATGTCGATGCCGGCATTATGCCAAGACCCGTTCTCACAGAAAACCATACCGGCATGGTAATGGTATATTCCCGCAATATTCCTGGCACACAGCTCTGTGAGAAAAGGGCTTAAGAAGATAATTGCTATTGTTACAGTTGTTTACATATTAAGATAATTTTTAACTTTGCTACGAGAATCAAAGTATACAAGCAGTAATAGTGTGTCTTGTTCTTTTACTTTTAGCCCTCATGGCAGTCCTGCACCTTCTGCTACCAACACTCCTCTACACAGTAGGACAGCAACACCGGTACGTGCCTTGTTAGAGGCTAGGAACAGTCCCTATCCCTCCAGGACTTCAAGCTTTGCATCGGATCATTCAGATCAAGGTATTGTATGTACAAGATTACCATCATCATCATCATCATCTTTTATTTGAGTGGGCTTTCTTCCTCTTCCGAGAGGTTACTGACTGTCGCTCATTCTACCTGTTTTGCCATCATTTTCCTCCAAACCAATTTTCCTTCTTTCTTTCTTTACCATATTTTTCCACGTCACCAGCTGTGGCCGTCCTCTTTCTCTTCTACCTCCAACTTCTAAATAACAAGCTCTCTTTACTGATTCATCTTTTCTTATGTCCCATCCATCTAAAGCTACTCCTCCCTCATATACGATTACCATCCTAATCACTAAAAAAAGGGGGAAAAAACATTGCAGAAATTAAGATTTAGTATCATGGAAGTAAAGGCGCATTTATGATATCATTTGCAAATGTATCTTAATAATAACGTAATAAATACTGTAATAACAGAAATTGACTATAAAACATATCAACATACATTAAAATGCCATGTAACTAGTGAGGTATTCATATCCTGAAATTGGTGAATTATTGTGAATTTAAAAAAAATTAGTATTAAAAAAATGATCATGATTAATTTACTATTTCTTTAATTAAAATAATTTAGTAGTTTACAAATGTTGTATTTAAGGAACTGTTAAAGTCTCGATGATAATACCACTTTAAGATCGGTTTAAAATGATAAAAGCCTACTTAAACATCCAAATAGATTTTTTATTATTATTAGTTCCCTGTAATGTAAGTGTAATATTATTTTTTGTTAAACAATATGTTAAGACAGTGAAATACTATATTTATTAGTAAAAAGGTTCATCTGGATCACTGTATAGTATTTTAAGTAAATTTTCTTTTCTTCTAAATCATCCAAAAGAAAATTTACTTAAAATACTATATTTATTATAATGAAATGCATACACAGTTTGGCTATGTTTGTCTTCTTAGATCAACACATAAAATGATATAATAATCTGTTTATGCTGCAATAAATATGTGCGTTTGGTCAATGTTACAACAGTTTTCTTGGTTTACGTTGTCGGCCGTAAAACCTCGTCCATTGCTTTTATAGAGCGGAAAACTTACCTTGTTGAAAGTTTCTTTCTTGTTGTTTGTTAGATTCTATTTGAAAGATATATACTTGTGGTATTTTCTTGTGGTGAAGTTATCAGTACAGTGGAAGACAATTCTAGAGCCTAAAGAATATTCATTGTAGTACAAGTACTGACTTACAGTAATTAATTATCTCAACAGGCAGCGAATGTGGTTCTTTTCCAAGAAGAGGCTCAATGGCATTAAGTGACGTTGAAGATGATCATGATGCTATGCTAGTGGATGTAGAGGATACCAAGAAAATGCTACTAAGTCTCCAAGAAATGGTAACTTGTTAAGATACTAGATAATTTCTGATTCTTCTGAAAAATATGAATTGTGTCTTAAGCTGTCATTTCACATCGCACCTGGATTCGGTCTAGCACCCTGAGAAAAACATCATGTAAAATAGTAAAGTATAGGATTGTTCACGCCAAAATCATATGATTGGAATTTATACCAGATTCAGTTTTCATTTTTTTCTTTTGACCAATCAACATTGAGCATGAATGACGTCGATTGACAACGGATAACCGGATTCATGCTCGATTTGAAAGCATGTTTAACACTCGTGATATTTTTCACAGGGCGCAATGTGAAAACAGTTTTAGACTGACAGTATTTGTACCAAATGTGCATATGCATGTAACAAAATTACCATTAAGTGTTCAATCTATGGTAATTTGCATGTTTAACCTAATGAGTGCTCTCTATAATAATAATAGAAAATAGATGTATATTATATAAAAGAAAAAAGTAAAATTTGTTGAACTGTTTATTGGATTGAATAAGAAGAATTGTACTTGAATTTGGATATGCAAATGATGGTCTCAACTCTTTCCTATAATGAGTAATGAATTAATTTAATGTCAGATTAATTAATTATAGTGATTGTTGTGAATTCAAAAAATTTATCAGATAATCAATGAAAATCATAATTTATAAAAGGTAATTAATTAGGTTAAGGTCAAACACATCTAGTTAAAAAGGAGAAACAATGCGTGGGTCTTAATTGACAAATTACACAGACAAAATAGGGAATTAATAATACATCATAAATTATGATGTTACAACATACAATTATGCTGTGAGAAAATCCATTATGTACAAAGTTTAAAGGTAAATATAGAACAATTTAATCAATGTATGAAATAGCCTCAGAGAAAAATGTCCATTTACTGTAATTGACTCATCCATTCACTCAGACTATAAGACGTTATAAAGGTATGAAATTAACTTGTCTACTGACAATACAAAAAATACTAAAATGCGTATATTTAACATCATTTTAAAAATGTATAAAATACAATATTACATATATTTACTGAAAGGCATTTTCTAAGTTTGAAATATGAAAAGAAATGCATTGAAATATCCAGATATATTAGAGAATTGATTTTGTAATTTGTGACTCAATTTTCATCTGCCAACATTAATAGGAAACCATTAGATATAAACATAAGTAGTTGAAAATATAATATGAATATACATAATACCTGTATCATAATTTCCTTTATGTTAAGGTGCATATTTTAGGCAAATCCTTCAAATTGTGATAACATTTTGAAACTTTGCACAGTTATTCATTAGGGTGTCAAAAATATGAAATGGAAGGGTTGCACAAAATTTGGTCAGGGGAAAGCCGCCATTTTGTATTTCAAAATGGCGGACCTCAAATTTTCAATTGTCAGGTATATCTCTGCTAAAGAGGCACCTAGAGTTATATGGTAGTGTGGTCACCAAACATATTGGTATAATTAACATTTGATTGCATGGCGGCCATGTTGGATTTCAAAATGGTGGACTTCAAATTTTCACTTTTCAGGTATATCTCTGCTAAAAAG
The DNA here is from genome assembly GCF_964355755.1 of Antedon mediterranea. Taxonomy (NCBI): domain Eukaryota; kingdom Metazoa; phylum Echinodermata; class Crinoidea; order Comatulida; family Antedonidae; genus Antedon; species Antedon mediterranea. Next base: position 15,280,655 of record NC_092677.1, read on the forward strand.
GCACCTAGAATTCTGATTTTAGGTGCAAATTATAATTATGGTAATGGGGTCACCAAACATATTGGTATAACTAAAATTTTGATTGCATGGCGGCTATGTTGGATTTCAAAATGGCGGACACCAAATTTTCACTTTTCAGGTATATCTCTGCTAAAAAGGTACACAGTGCTCTGATTTTAGGTGCAAATTATATGGTAATGGGTCACCAAATATATTGGTATTTAACTAACATTTTGATTGCATGGCGGCCATTGTGAATTTCAAAATGGCAAGCTCAAAATGTTTCAGTACGGTACCTACAGTTATAATTTTAGGTACAAAGTATAATATGGTATTGAGGTCAACAAACATATTGGTATAACGTCTTTGATTGCATGGCGGCCATTTTGAATGTAGCTCAAACCTGGTAACCACACAGCTCTGTACATCATAAATCACTCTTTCTGCATTTACAGCGTCCAAGATCACAGTCGGTGTGTCACAGCGAATTAAAACCTAATTTGTGACATCTGAAAGTTCCGGCAATGAACTCCAAACTGGACTAAATTTGTTGCCGTCCTTCTTCCATCCCCAGTTTGCTGGGTCCTGTTCAACCCTGAATGCATCTAGACAGTTTTACCATTTTCTGGCTTGTAGAACAGACCGTTTCACATGTTCTCTTAATGCCGCAGATGTTGGGGGGATATTTTCAATAGTCTGTAGTAAAAAGATATCGTCTTGCATCATTTACCTTCTTTCTACATAGTTACAACAAACTGTTCTAGATAATCTGTGTCACTAACATCCCCTACAGACAATGACATCGTCTCAAATTCTTTTCCTTGAACAGATGAAGTTGTATCACAACTGCTAAAGGAATGAAAGAACAAGTAAGCGGCTGATGCTTGTGATCCAAGAGAAGTAATCTTGTGTATTGAGATATACTTCAAGTGCTTCCCCACTCCAAACTCGATCCAAAGCTTGTGGATGCCAGGTATTCTGTGGAAAGTTGACAATGAAATAACAACAACATCACTGTCTACAGTCTTGACAAGAATGCGCGGAAACATTTTAGCGGCATGTTTAACATGAAAAAACATACGTTCATCTGCCTCTTCTATGTTACATGGCATCAGCGGTTGTATATTTACAGACAGGTTTGTTACAGCTCTGTCTCTCAGAGACCCTACAAACATTCCGTGATTTGTGTCAATGTTCTCTACTACTCCAGTTACAATTAATGAAACAACTCTGATTTGTTGTCATCATATCTCGAATATGTGGTCCAATTGTTGGGCATGCTCCCACTGGCTTTGACGCCCCTCCTTACACCAGAGCCGCGGTTTGAACGCGTACTAGACTTTAAACCGTCGTTAAAGTATCTATCGAAAACAGAATCTGGTCGCGTCACTGATCGAAGTTGATGGTCTATATATGGTTGTACGACAAAATGAAGCACCATTAGTTGCTGCCAAGGTGTTAGATGGACCAGCAATAATCAATATGCTCAGGCGAAATGATTCGAAGACATTCATTGAGTATATATCAAGTGTCATACAACCATCAACTTCGATCAGTGACACGACTAGATTTGTTTTTCGATTTTAACGACAGTTTAAAGTCTGGTACGCGTTCAAACCGCGTCTCTGGTGTAAGGAGGAGGGTCGTTAAAGCCAGCGGGAGCATGCCCAACAATTGGACCACATTTTTTAGATTTGATGACAACAAATCAGAGTTGTTTTCATTTATTGTAACTGAAGTAGTAGAGAACATTGGCACAAATCACGGAATGTTTGTAGGGTCTTTGGGAGACAGAGCTGTAACAAACCAGTAAATATACAATGGCTGATGCCATGTAACATAGAAGAGGCAGATGAACGTATGTTTGTTCACGTTAAACTTCCCGCTGAAATTTTCCACGCATTGTCAAGACTGTACACAGTGATGTTGTTGTCAGCTTTCCACAGAATACCTGGCATCCACAAGCTTCGGATCGAGTTTGGAGTGGGGAAGCACAAAGCACAATACACGAGATTGCTTCTTCTCTTGGATCACAAGCATCAGCCGCTTACTTGTTCTTTCATACCATTAGCGGTTGTGATAGATCTTCATCTGTTTAAGGAAAAGGTAAAGCTACATTTAACGAGACTTTGAAAAAGATGCCATGTATGACTCCAGTTTTTGAGAGGATTTCATTGCCTGTAGGGCATGTTAGTGAAACAGACACAGATTATCTAGAACAGTTTGTTGTAACTATGTCTACTGCAGAACATTTAATGATGCAAGACGATATCTTTTTACAACAAGAGAAAGACTATTGAAAATATCCCCCAACATCTGCGGCATTAAGAGAACATGTGAAACGGAAACCAGGAAGTGGTACGACTGTCTAGATGCATTCAGGGTTGAACAGGACCCAGCGAACTGGGGATAGAGGAAGGACGGCAACAAATTTAGTCCAGCTTGGAGTTCATTGCCGGAACTTTCAGATGTCACAAAGGTTTTAGTTCGCTGTGGACACACCGACTGTGATCTTGGATGCTGTAAATGCAGAAAGAGTGATTTACGATGTACAGAGCTGTGTGGTTGCCAGGGAAATTGTGACCTACAATAAGTGTCCGTGTTAAATGCATGTAATTATGAACATAAACAAATAGTGTAAAGCCAGTACTGGTTGAGCTACATTCAAAATGGCCGCCATGCAATCAAAGACGTTATACTAATATGTTTGTTGACCTCAATACTATATTATACTTTGTACCTAAAATTATAACTGTAGGTACCGTACTGAAACATTTTGAAATTCAAAATGGCCGCCATGCAATAAAATTGTCAGTTACATACCAATATGTTTGGTTATACCCATTACCATATAATTGGCACATAAAATCAGAACTCTGTGTACCTTTTTAGCAAAGATACCTGAAAAGTGAAAATTTAAGTCCGCCATTATGAAATTCAAAATGGCCGCCATGCAATCAAAATGTTAGTTATACCAATATGTTTGGTGACCCCATTAACATATAATTTGCACCTAAAATCAGAACACTAGGTGCCTTTTTAGCAGAGATATACCTGAAAAATAAAAATTTGAAATCCGCCATTTTGAAATCCAACATTTCCGCCATGGAATCAAAATGTTAGTTATACCAGTATGTTTGGTTACCCCACTACCATATAATTTGCACCTAAAATCAGAACTCTAGGTGCCTTTTTAGCAGAGATATACCTAAAAAGTGAACAATTTGGGTCCGCCATTTTGAAATCCAAAATGGCGGCTTTCCCCTGACCAAATTTTGTGCAACCCTTCCATTTCATATTTTTGACACCCTAATGAATAACTGTGCAAAGTCTCAGAATGTTATCACAATTTGAAGGATTGGGTCACTTAACAGGCCTACTATTATAGAATGCCATAAGAAATAACATAGATGAAACAATATATAAGTGGTTCTTGTTTATAAAAAAATTAAATTTAATTCAGTCCTGCTGTTTGGAAGTTGTTTGTTAGAGAAGGTGTTTATAAAATGCTTCAATTTAAATAAATCTTAACTATAATTTCCTTTCTTTTAGTTACTTAGTGGCAAGGCAGCAGATGAGGAAGGTGCTGGCTCAGATGCTGAGGAGGATCAATTTGATAGTACTGCTTACAAAGACTATGTGGTATGATACAATTAAACACTAGCATCGTTACAATTGCCAAATTTTACAAAGTGTATAATATGAATCAGGTGCTAGGCTGTGGTCTTTGATACCTTGTATCAATCCATTGTTGAACAGTATCAATAAAGGCCTGCAAATACAGGATGCATTTGTCCTCCTTACTTTACGAAACATTGTTAAAATTTTATTTTACTCCAAATTTGTTTATCAGGTGGTTCTTCAAGCCAGATTAGATCAACGTCAAGCAGAACTTAAGAAAATAAAAGCTGAGCTATCAACAAGCAAACAGGAATGCCGCAATCTACAGGGTACAAAGGTAAATATTTTTTTTTAATTTACAAAAATTACTGTTCACTTTAAATTGAATAAATTTAAAGTTGACAGTAGTTTTTCTTTTTTTTTGTGTCTATTTTGTGCCTTGTTTACCTGGATAAACAAACAATAGCCATTGCTCTCACAAGACATAGTAATGATAGGCAAAGATATCAGATAAAGATCCTTGAAAATCCCTCTACAATAATAAACTAATCCAACTACCACTATACTTTTTTTGTATTGCAGGCTGGTTTACAATCCAGATTAACAGATCAAGACAATGCATTACTACAGATGAAGGCGGAACTTTTGAGGGTTGGATTTACACATCAAAATTTAGAATCAGATAATGTAAGTGTACATAATAGAAATAAATTTATTAAAGACCAACAAACTGATATGATATTTTCTGTAGACTCTCGTCTTTGTACAATTCATGTCTTTTAAAAAATAATTCTTTAGATATCTTTAACTGTAATTTCTCTCAATTTAAATGTATTATTGATGAAATTATTTAAATAATCTTATTTACATTTTTGTATATATTTATATTGGTTTATATTTATAGTTTAGTTATTTTATTTTCAACCTGTTTGAAATAAAGAATAAAGAATCCAACTTTCACTTTGTCTACCAAAATCCACAACATGCAGCATATTTTCACACTGTAATGCATTTATTTATAGTTACCTGGCAATGTTTGTTCAAAAGATTGCCATTCTCATTTAAATGTCTTGTTTTTATTAGGCCGATTTAAGACGGCAACTGGAAGAAAAGTCAAGAATTGCTGAGGATGTCACGAAGCAGTTGCAACATAAAGATAAGTTCTTGATGCAACAACAAGATCAGATAGAGATCCTGACACAGCAACTGCAAGAACTTAACTCTCTAAAGGTATGGCCAATTTACATTAAGAATGGTTGTGATGGCACTAGTTACTACTGTTTCTTTACCATGGAAGCATTTATTATAAAGAAAATATTTCCATATTTAAAATGTACTTTCCTCAAAACACCTGTCCTGAAATAGTTTTCTTATGTATTTATTTATTTACTTTAGGCCTCTGGCCCCTAGTAATTAACAAAATAATAATTACATTGAAAAATAAAGCAATTTATGGTCACAAGATAAATGAATTAATTAATTTCTTGTTTTAGACCGATCTTCAAAATAAACTTGAGGAGCGTGGTGGCAGTGTGCATCAATTTCAAAGTCAGATACAGCAACTCAGTGATAGGTTAGAAGATGTCAACTTGGCAGAGGTATATATCTTTCATTCTTCTGAAACTTAAATTTGACTTCGACTTCCAACATTATTGTCTACCATGCGTGTCACCAGACTTCCTCTCCCATACCCTGATTTTGTTTAAAACAAAATATGGCAACTTTAATTACTCTCATTTATAATTTAATTTAACCCCAAAAATCACAGATTTTAAGTTGGAACGTTTTAGGGTGTTTCCCCTCTACCTCATGAGACACCACTAATCTGGTATCTTGTGGCCATTTTTTACTTCTTAAACTGTAGTGTTTTCTTTCTGTTAGTTAATTCTTCTGTTTATATTCTGTTTCTTTCCGTAGACCAACTTAGGAATGCATATCACATCACAAGATAACAAACTTAGCAGTATAGAAAGTAGATTTGGTCTGAAAGACCAAAGTACATATAGAGAGGTAAACAAACTTCTGATTGTGAACAATAATAAAATCTTAACCTTTTTTTTTGTAAATCAAATTTATCACTGAATCTATTTTAACAAAAATTGTTTTATGAAACTAAAGATTTTTATTCTACTTGTAAAACAGTTCATGAGAAATGTTTTTTTTTTAAATTGTAGTCATCTGAAGAAATGCAAACATTGAAGACGGCCCTCAGGAGTTTACGATCTAATATGAGTCTTCATGATCCCCAACATCATGCCTTGGACACATTAGAACAGGTGCGTAAGAGTAGAAAACAATTATGTGATAGTAAAGCGCCCTTTCCAAAACAGTATTCAAGGTTGAGGGGAAACTACGCACTCCCTGAAATGTATTCTTACGCCTATCTTTTGATTTTAAATTATTTGTTTCTGAGAAAAAGTCATAGATCTGTTGGTAAGAAAAATTTCAACAAATTTAGAAATTGGATTAGAATGCTAAGAGAGTAATAGTAATTATTTTACATGTGTTTTTTAAATTTGTATTCAGGGTGTAACATCTATAATGGAAAGGCTGCAGTCTGGCATTGCCTCAAGTAGAAACAGTGATACAGTAGGTTGCATTCAAGCTCACTTATGACGTTCACGTCCTCATTATAACCACTTACCACATGATTTCATTTCCTCTTTTTGATATGATAAAATATTCTCATAGCCATAGAGAGATATTTTGAGCTGTATACTGCCCTCTATTTTTGGGTGATTCTGAAGAAAGTTCGGAAATAATGCCCCCTATTTTAGGCATAGAAATTCCATTAAACTGCTCTCACCTGAAGAATTTTGATAAAATAGTTTGATTTTAATTGCACAAGTAAACATGTCCTTGTTTTCGTGAAATTGCTATTTGATACATATTCCAGTTGTAGTCTTATTGCAGCTTTTTATTCATTTTCATGAAGGAAGAAGTTATAATTCTTCTGGTTTGTTATCAACTTGTTAATATCTTATCAACTTAATATTTATCAACCTGTTAACAATTTATGAACTTGTTAATATTTTATCAACTTGTTAACATTTATCAACTTGTTATTACATTTGTTTATCAACTTGTTAACATTTATCAATTTGTTAACATTTATCAACTTGTTAATATTTTATCAACTTGTTAACATTTTATCAGCTTGTTAACATTTATCAACATATTAACATTTATCAACTTGTTAACATTTATCCACTTGTTAACATTTGTCAACTGGTTAACATATATCAACTTCAACATTCAACTTATTAACATTCATTAATGTTTTAACATTTATCAACTTGTTAACATTTATCCATCTTTTAACATTTTATCAATTTTTAAACATTAATTAACAATTTATTTACTTATTAATATTTTATCAACTTTTATAAATCTGTTTATATTGATCAACTTGTTAACATTATCAAAGTTCTTGTTAACATTTATCAACTTGTTAACATTTATCAACTTGTTAACCTTTATCAACTTGTTAACCTTTATCAACTTGTTAACATTATCAAAGTTCTTGTTAACATTTATCAACTTGTTAACCTTTATCAACTTGTTAACATTATCAAAGTTCTTGTTAACATTTATCAACTTGTTAACATATTTTAATTCAGAACATTTGACCATTTATTATTTCTGTTTAACTACTACTAAAAACCTTCTCTACGAATATTTTATATTTTACACATTTTTTTCACTATATCTCAAAAAAACAAATCAAAAGGAATTTTCTGCACTACTTATTTTGAAGGTTTGGCCGAAAAGTTGAACCTGCAATTATTCAAATTTTTTTGACAGGTCTTCAAATCTTCTATCAATCAATTTCCATTTGAAATTATAAATAAATTTCTTCTGATTAGAAGTTTGTCCGAAAATTTGAATCTGTAATTATTTAAATTTAAAGTTTTGATAGGTCTTCAAAATCTCCTATCAATCAATTTCCATTTGAAATAATAAATACATTTCTTCTGATAAAATGATAATAAAAGACATGGAGGAGATAAAACAAGAGGCAGATTGCCAGTACCACCCTTTACACAGATTAATCTATGCCATAACAAGAAATAAATCAAGTTTAAACAAACTTGGCAGAGATTTCCTGTAAAAGCAATGCCATTAAGATTTATAACCATCTACTGTATCGTTTATTTTAACGTGAATTTATCCATTTCTCGAATTTTGAAGCAATTTATTTTAGACAATTGGATAGTATTTAAATTGTGCCATAAATTTAGAATAATATATCTTTCAACTTACTGAGACAATTTTTTCATATCGTTTGAAATTGAAGTTAATTCTCATCATTTATCTAATGCTAATAGTCATCTCATCTTCCTTTTTTACATCTTTTTAAAATTTTAAATACATTTTTTAAGAAGTTTTGAAATTAAAAACCTAATTCATGATGAAATGTAACTCAACGAACATTTAATTATTTATGCCAGTTTATGTTGAATCTTGCTACAGACACATATAACAAAATAATTCTTCATCTCACCTTGCTTTCATTTTAAACATTTTAAATAAATATTGTTAATGTTAGTATTTTGTTCCTTTTGGTAAACCATAACAAATAGACTTAATATTTTGCTATGTTTTGGCTATTTGCATTGGTAGCTAACCTAAATCATTTGAAACCTGATGAATTTTTTTGAGAAATATTGTTAAGTTTACAATCAAAATGTAATTCATACAAATAGTTGTGAAATTATGAACTTCATTCATAATCAAATTAAATATAAATCATCAACAAAGATTCCATTTGTTCAAATCAGTTAATTTTGCAATGGCAAGTATGGACCTAACCTGATGGTGAATTATTCACTTAAAATATTTACGTTTCTTTGAATTTGTTATTACTAACATTCAGTAACCATTGCCTTGTTTTGATTAATTTATGCAATTATATTTTTTATTTTGTAGAGCTCAACTGAGAGTGCACGTCACGCATCTCCACGCAGAACGCCTCGTGAGGAAGCAAACTCACCGAGTAAGTGCTCACTCATATTTTTAGTTGTCGGTAAACAAAGTCGTTAAATCTGTTCTGTGTATTATTAAACAATGTGAATTTAATAACTACGTCATAATATAAATACCTATACATTTATCCACATTGAACATTTATTATTTATTTAGAAAAAATACTAAAAATATAACTTATATTAATTGAAATACAAAAGGTCAAAACAAAGTAAAGAAAAGGTCATTCAATTAAGTTTAAGTCAATAAATTAACTTTTAAACGAGACCATTTGATCTCGGCTTAGTTAAATCACATGAATATTCATTATTAATTTGATATTTAACTTCATTTCAAGAGAGAATAATTTCCAAATTAAATCGTGTTTGCGTTTATCAATTTTATTTATATATTGTTTAAAAAAGTAATCTCCTGGATTTCAGGAAAACCTTGTAAAACTATTTCAATTGGTTTTGGGAGAGTTTCCATTTTAATAGAGTTTATTATTGGGAAAGTCAACTGTATTAATATCACATGCCATTTCACATTTTTATCTGAGATGAATAAAAGCATAACCATTATGTTACTGTATCTTTCCACATGTTCTAGTGCTTCAATATTAACTTATCTATTATCTTATCTTATATAGGTATAAATTCATTAAATGCACATTCAACAAGTAATGGCGGCCCGCCTGTTATAAACTCTACAAAGGTGCTGTATTTTACAGAGAGAACTGTAACCCCTTTCATGTCTTCCATAACAAAACCGTACGTATATTTATGTCAATTGTTATCATGTACATAAAATCTAAGTCAATCAATAAATCTTGATTTACACTTGGAACAGGACGTAGATGCAATGCAAGCGAGTTGACCGCTTACTAATACTTGTTACTTGTTTGCATAGCTAACACTAATTAATTTTAAAAACAACTAAAAAACCTGGGACCTGTAACCCTTGGTAGGGACCCTGACGGGTACTCTTGTAATGTGTCAAACCTCTTATGTTTTGTTACATCTCTACTGGGAACCTAGCAATACAGAATTCTGCAGTAACTACATTTTTTTACTGCAATAATGTAAGAGTTTAGTTTCAATTCAGAAGTTTATGAGTCACTGTAATAAAACAGTGTTTATGGTTACCCAACATAAAAAGCTGGCTAAATAAGGCTGCTAAATATATGCATAAACAGGTTAAAAAGTAGTTGTGTATAAACAGGTTAAAGAGTATAGTTGTGTATAAACAGGTTAAAGAGTATAGTTGTGTATAAACAGGTTAAAGAGTAGTTGTATATAAACTGGTTAAAGAGTAGTTATGTATAAACAGGTTAAAGAGTAGTTTGTATATAAACTGGTTAAAGAGTAGTTGTGTATAAACAGGTTAAAGAGTATAGTTGTGTATAAACAGGTTAAAGAGTAGTTGTATATAAACAGGTTAAAGAGTAGTTATGTATAAACAGGTTAAAGAGTGGTTTGTATATAAACTGGTTAAAGAGTAATTGTGTATAAACAGGTTAAAGAGTATAGTTGTGTATAAACAGGTTAAAGAATAGTTGTATATAAACTGGTTAAAGAGTAGTTATGTATAAACAGGTTAAAGAGTAGGCAAAATGTAGTTACAACAAATAATGTTAACATGGTCCCTTAGTATGTGAAATATTGAATGTCAACCAACTAATCAATTAATTCACATGTTCTACTGTGATCTTGGTTTTTCCCATCACAACACTTGAATACTTTGTTTTGGCATAGTTTTAATGGGTCTTATGGATATATGCTACTTTACCTGAAAATTTAGTAGTCATTTGTATTTGTCTCGATTGTAGACCAACTGACCAGTGGCCAATTACACCGTAGGTGTCTATCTAGTTGCATTAAATCTTAATTGATTTTAAAGCATTTTGGCAACGGACTTAATGCATCAACTACCTTAATGTCCGCAAAGAGACAAGCACCTCGGTCGTAAAATCTACTTGTACGTATGGCAATAACTAAATTGATTGCCTCTAGACTAATTGCATAGTTTTTGGACTGTGACCCACTATCTTCTTAAAGGGATAAAACACCTTGGTCGTAAACATACTGCTATCTATGTTAATAGTTAAAACGATTCCCGTGAGTTTAATTGCGTTGTTTTTTGACTGTTACATTTTATGCTTAAGAATTCTTGAAATTGAAACTTTGATGACGTATGTTTTTATAGAAATTTATTATGAGAAGTTAACTTTTGATATTGGTAATTCCTTGATTTTGGCAATACAGTAGAATCATTTTTGTTTTTGGCTATATTTTTTTATCCAGACTTGGTCAAGTGACACTACGAGACTTCAAAAAGATATTTGACCGTGAGGGTCCTTACCGATATCACTTCAAAGCACTTGATCCCGAATTTGGAACCGTGAAGGAAGAGGTGGTTGACGATGATGACATCATTCCTGGCTGGGAGGGAAAAATTGTGGGCTGGGTTGAGGAGGATATAGGATGAACCAGCGGGGAAGGATGATGGAAGAGAAACTTGTTGACTGAACCTTGAGAAGGATGTGTTGATGACCAAGAGTAAAGTGGGTGGTGGGCAAGGGGTGTATGTTATTGGGGGGGGGGGGACGGATTGAGAGGAGTGGTGTTTGGTGTATGGTGTAGTAAGACATATTTTAACCCACCTACAACACACTATGTGATAAAATGCAAGCATAACACTGACTATATACAGTATTTCTGTCACCTATTATTACATACCATTATTACCATACTAATACATTACTCAACGATTATATTAAATATTATTCCAACGATTTAAAAAAAAAACATTCAACATTGATTTTTGCATCATAATTCCATAAATTATTTAAGATTTAATTTTTCATAACAATGCAAATCAAACTATTATTTGATGATGGATATTGCCATTATTGTCCATTTTTGTTCCTGTTTACAAATATCTGTTACTGTAAATGATGTTGTTTGATTATTAATTTAATTTTGATTATTGTGTTTGGTCTATTATAAGCTAATGAATATTTAACATTATGATCGTATCCACCGAATTAGATGTCCTCAGAGTAATCATATAATAATATACTGGTTCAACTTTCATTGCCAATCCTAAAAACCCTATAGATTAGGTGCTACATGTTATTTAAAGCCATTCAGTGTATTGAATCATTCAAAAAGGTCAGTCCAACAGCCATTCTGTGCATTTTTTCTGAGCGGGCACAGATATTTCTGAGCGTAGAATGACCGTGTAAATCAATAGGCGAGTAGACGAGAGGTCCTATTTCGGTATCACCGGCCGTTTTATATATTATGTAAGATAATACTGATAATTATTTGTAGTGTATTTTCACTTCTACAACGGCAGCGCTCTTTATTAAAAGAAATTAGTCGAAAACTAACATCTTCAAAATAAACAAGTTAAAATGAGAAAATATTTAAAAAAATATTTTGTGACCATGCAGCCACAGCTAAATGGCATATAAAAATGTTATCAAATTAAACAAAGGTACATATAAATAAAACCAAAAGAATCACAATGGTTATCTGCACTAATGAACAAACTTAAATGTTAAACTCAAATGCAACGTAACAATGAAACCAACTTAGCTGATGGAATATCTGTCGCCTTATTTTTGTTTTCGCGTCATGTTCCCGGGAATGCCCCCTTGCATCGTGGTTAAAAAAGTTAGCATTACATTTTTATGTTACAGATTTTAATATTATAATAAAATTATTATTATTAATTGGTCACATGTTTTGCCCTGTATCTGACCAATTACCTCAGGTCCCTGGCGCAAAGGTAATGCGCAGTATTTGAAGAAAATTATTATTATTTCGCATATAACTAAATTAAGATTATTTAAGACTGTATAATTAATAGATCTTGCTTAAAGATGCTAAATTCAATATATATTCAAATATATATTATTATAACTGCTTAATTTATCAATAATTGTGTAATAAACAATAGATTAAAATTTATATTTAATTAACTTCTATTGTTACATATCTTGATGACGTAATTATGCTAATTAGATATCACATCAAATCAGATATATTAATTTACTAATATTAGTTACGGTAGATGTTTATAGCTTCAAAAATATTACATACACAGTCTATATAGTTCTTAGAATGGATATTTTACGAGATTATTTCTGTAGGCCTACTTTTCTTCAAGATTATTTCTGTAGGCCTACTTTTCTTCGAGATTATGTTGTTTCATCGAGTATCTCTTGATTAAACCTGCTGCGAATATATTATGTATAGATATATATTATCTATAATATATATCCATGAACTGCGCAAGTAACATGGTGTATTCTTAGAATCAAGAAAACCGGACTTATCGAATCATGCAATGTGGAATACTCATCTCAAATTCTTATCCGTGAAGAAGATGGTTTAAGTAGACGACGATGAGACACCCACATTATTTAAAACGTTTTTCTAAATCTCGCTGACGATCCAACGATTCTCAAATACATTCGAATTTATTATTAGAATTATTGATCCATGTTACAGAGTATTTTTGACATGTATTTGAATTTTATGTTTGTGTTCGATAAAAGTGTAGATATAATGCAATAAAAAGGAAATGGTGTTTTTAGTCCCACGACAAACGCGGTTAAATAGTTTATGGTATTTATAGCTTTTTACAAGGTGTATAAAGTAGATTTTAAAAATTATATTATACACTTGCCTATTTGTACTATACAATGACGTACAAATAGACATTTAAGCAAAATGTATCTATTGTGAGACATATGGTATCTATTAATACATACGTTGTGTCGGGAATTTATTACATTCTTTTTTATATATTGTATATTTTATCATTCCATCCATACAAGCTCGTTTAGTTTATGCACATTTACCCGATGTAAATATTGAGGAGAGACGATAATAATTCATGTAAATACGTTTGAGCAATATCTATCAAATATTTGTGTTTTAAATTATGTAATATGTTGGTTTGTCTTTTAATTTTGTTTCATTCTAAGTATTTCCATTAAATATCAAGTGTGTCTTTATAATTATTTGTACTATAATTATATTTATATTGTGGTAACGTTGGTTTATACGTTGTTTACTTACCGTAACGTACACAGCCTGTCTTTCCGTTGTTGGTTTAACGATGGTACACCGTCGAGCTTTCAGTTTAAAATGGTTAAAGGTAATCTACCAAACCGTACACGTCGAGCTTTCAGTTTGGAATGGTTAAAGGTACCGTAGTCTACCAAACCGTACACGTCGAGCTTTCAGTTTGGAATGGTTAAAGGTAGTCTACCAAACCGTACACGTCGAGCTTTCAGTTTGGAGTGGTTAAAGGTAGTCTACCAAACCGTACACGTTGATCTTTTTGTTGGTTCGCGCCATAATCACACGAATACGTCGGTGTTTCTCCGTCATCTATTCCCCCCCCCCCCCCAAATACGGTATTCTAAAACATTGTTCGGATCGTGTACAAGTACCGTAATGTATTGATGTGAACTCTTTCTCGTTTTAATGTACATACAGTACAGTATTTAAGGCAAAGCATACAATATATTATAACTTATGTTTATATTTGTGGTAAATGTCTTAAAATACTTAGGTTGTTTAAATTAACGCCAGTACTCGGAAGATGTCCATGTCTTATTTTGACAAATTTAAATTTAAAAGTCTTACAAGCAAGGAAGAGATTATAATATAAAGTTTTGTGTTTGTAATATCGCTCCTCTTCGATTAGAAGTACAGTATAATCAGATGGACATATACCGTAGAAAATATTGATACAGCTTAAACATAACCAATTTGACAAGGATAAGTGAAGAAGTCAGAGCAAGGCGATGCAAATAGATAGGACATGTGTTCAGAATGGAGTATAGCTGTTTGACAACATGATGTCCAGAAGGCAAGAGGATAGACGTCCTGCTGAAATAAAACATTGAAACGAGCTGTTGCAACCAAGATTCACATCCTAATGTAATGCCATTCACTCCACTTGAAGAGTAGAGAATGGTATTGGAATGGGTTTTAGGAACGAAGCTCTTGGTAAGGCAATGCAACTGGATTGGACATCTGTTACGAATGGAAGATAGTTGCCACGGCAGCTTGAACATGGTATCCAAAATGTAAGACGTCCTAAAACAACATGGAGGCTGATGCAAGAGGAGAGAATGGCATCGGGATGGAGATCTTAGAACGAAGCAAATATTGCAGGTTTTGCCAAACGGGCCGAAGAGGATTAGTAAGGTAGGTCTTATTTTAATGCTAGTATATAGTAGGTTTGTATTTTGTTAGTTTACGTTTTCAGTCAATAACGTGAGTCACGCCATGGCCATCGGTCGCGTCTTAATACGGGTGCACATAATCTGTTGCATTTGGCTCATTGAGGGTCACTCCCTTCTACTGACGCCGAGTCGAAATCTCTCTATTCCCAGACGACTTATGTCCACAATTAATTATTTTTCGTGTGCGCGAGTACATCTTTATTTTAAAATCAGCGTTAGTACGCTAGACAGACTTTACTCCAAATAAACAACGATATTTATTGATTAAAATCTTAAAGGCATTCTATTATATCCGTAAGCACAATAAACCATGGAACGAAATCTCGTTCAGACGAGTATTGCATACGGTAGCACATGTATGGTTTTATATTACGGCAATTTCCAACACAATTGTTAACGATCTCGTAAAACAACCTATTTTATTTTAAACATAATTGTATTTCCTGTGATTTTCTTGTAAAAATTGCTGGAGGCTTACGCACCAAATCAATTTATAGATTCATCTGCTATTGTCAAGCCCGTAGGCTTTTATTCCTTTTTTCGACAGAAATGAAAAATCGGTACGAGTTTCGGTTAGTTACTATGTATAGGCTAATCTTCGTTCAACCCTTTATCTCTTTCTTCTAAATCACCTCGTGCAATATGCATTTACACCAGACCCGAATAAAGCAAGAAATACCTCTTACGAAAAACGCTTGTTAACAGTTTTAAAGATATATTGTCTCCCTAAATAATATTTTTGTTTCAAATTTGAGTTATTCAATTTAACCTAAAATTTAAAAAAAATCATTTACCTGAAGAAATGTAATTTAAAGCAAAACATTTTTCTGTCAAACAATATTTTTTTGTTTCTTTTCTTATAATACCGGCCTAGGTTGACAGCAAGAACAAAGTAATTATTTATTTTTTTAAATGTTATAGATTACCGTCTACATGCTTAATAATACTGTATTATCAGCAAGTGTTTTCATAGACTCTCTTCTCCCAGACGTGCCTTGGGGTTTGTAATTTGAACATAACCCGTCCGTGTTTACAAATTCCAAAACTGTCAGCTTCTAGAACTATAGCTTCCGCTTGATATAGTTTCTGAATGAGTAGTCCTCTGAGAATAGCTGGCTAAAGCCACGGCTCGAAAATCTGATTAGAGATTTTCAACGGATTAGTGTAGCAAAATGATTGAATATCTTGTCTTGAGAACATTGTAACTTTGTTCTTATTTCATCCACGTCTTTCGGTCAATAAAGTTAATGACATAATATACATATCATTTTCTATTTTAGATTAGCATACTGTGGTTATGTAGTTTATAGGTAATCGTATCTTACAGTGTACGTGCACATTACAAAAGGAGGCGACCTAGATGGCTCTGTCTTTCAAACCTAGTTACGTTCCATCGCTGTCAACCTATGAACTGTTTAGTACTTCTGTCATTTTTTTAGGGAAGTTATTGTAAGGCGTGTAGGATGCAGTGTGTTGACGATGGATCGTGAGTTCGAATCCAAAGTTTGTCGCATCGCTTGTATCTGTAGGAAAGACACTTTACCTACGTTTGCCTCTCTCCACCCAGGTGTACAAATGGGTACCTGGTATAATAAGTAAAACAAATGCGCTGATTACAGTACAGCTGCAACATTGTGGGAGTAATGTTTCCTTAGATTTGCATTAAGCGCTAATTAATATCGAATATTATTATATTCGACAAAATACGCCATAAAATAAAGGAAACATACAATGTAAAGTCTGTATAAAATTTGATATCCATGTTTATTGTATTTTAGCAGAATATTTGAACAGTAGGCCTATGTATTATATTTTATGAGATAATCAACGTATCTAGTTTCGGTTTGTTGTTAGACACTATTTGGAATTAACTTTTTGTCACTTTAGATAGAGATACTTTAAAATGGGGTCAGTTGGTTCATTATTTGACATCTATTTGATAGTTGGTACGTAAATCTTTCAAATAAGTGAACTTGCTACAAAGTCTTCCTCTCCATAATGCCAAATATAATAATATATATATAGGAATAACCAGTGTATACGATCATTTTTTCTCATAAATTTTAAATGTTCTTGCTCATACTATTTTTTTGCAAGTTGTACCTTAATGTTTCATTTATTTCATCATCATTGGTACAGATCTGAATTAGCCTATGTGAGTGGCGTAATGTCAGGTATGCACGGTATATCATATTCAGGACTAAGAACATGTTTTTGATGTGCACGTCGCGTTCGTTTGCGAGCCACCTAACTCGTCCTGGTGATGACTTAATCTACACTTCCATGTATTGCCTGTTTTCGCATACTTTTTCTGCTTAATCTGATAAACATTCATTGTTTATTTAATAAATTTAAATTAATAAAAACATTTTATACAATACTGTGTATGGGGCCTATGACCAAGCCGATTGTTAATTTTATACAGTTTTTAAATATACATTTTGCCTAAAGTATAAATACGATGATACATTTATTTGTAACATCACACAAAACTATAAACTTTATTATTGCAATAAAAATGTATTCGTTTAATCAGTCAAAGAGTTAAATAATCTTCAATAAAATGATTTGGAACAGTTCCGTATTCAGGATGTGTGTAAACAGTTGAGATTATCATTAAGTTTCATGTTGATCTATGCAACTTTAAGATCGCTGGTAACCTTTTTAAAGAGTTGTAGTTATATTTATAGTATTGTACAATTTCAAATACATATTAGTTATAAAAATTGGGTTCTTTAGAATTCCGACTGGATGATACGTCACTGAGATTATAGCTGCGCTACGTTATTTGAAGTTATATACATGGAATTATACAACATCTATAATTTGCAAAACTAATAATTCTAATTTTAAAGATCATCTAAAGAATAACCTTCGTAGATAGTCATCTTTTCTGAAATAAAAAGAAAAAAAATATTGAAAATGATTTATTGTATAGACAATACTGTCTTTTCTGGTGTTTGGAAAAGTTCATGTTTTTAGTACAGTCTGAGATAATGATTGGAAGAGACATTTGTAGAATCCCAAATTAAGAATACGTATAGATTTTCTACAAATATGTCAACAAAAGTTATCTGATTTCTGAAGGCTTTGTCATACATATTTTAAGGTATTCTATCAATACCATTATGATTTTTCAGCTGTGTTTTCTCTGCCTGTGGAGATGACAATCGGCTATTCTTGATTTCGTATCGTATGTTCCGATGTTGGCGCAAATGTGAATTATTATCAATCGCATCATCTTTCAGTTTTATGTAACTTATATGATAAAACTAAAATCTGACACCACTATTCTATATTGACAAAACTCTGTTAAGCATTAGTGCGTTTCTGTTAAAGTTTGTTTTAAAAAGAATATTTCTAGAGAATGGAAAGAAAGAATGTTGAAACTCTTTGTAAATTTAAAACCATAGGAGACGTGATGGTATATACGATCCCGTTGTTAGTTATCGTTGTCTTGTTATGGTATCACAGGTAACCTGTTTCAGACGTATAATTAAACATGATACTTCTAGGACTGTAAATAGATACTGTTCCTAGGTTTATTCCAAT
The DNA here is from genome assembly GCF_964355755.1 of Antedon mediterranea. Classification (NCBI taxonomy): domain Eukaryota; kingdom Metazoa; phylum Echinodermata; class Crinoidea; order Comatulida; family Antedonidae; genus Antedon; species Antedon mediterranea. The sequence goes on from NC_092677.1 coordinate 15,299,064, forward strand.
TTTCAGAAAAACGAAGCTTTGGATTGGTTCATAGCGTGAGTCGACACGAGTGTATTTTGATTAGTCCAAATTTTCCGTCATTTCTTTTGCTCTCCTATCTCTACTCTAGTTCTCAAGCCTATTTTCAAACCATAAATGGGACTACGTGTGCCCGGGGGTGTTCTGTCAAAGTGGCTACGTACCTACCGGAGGTCTTCTAAGCAGATAAAGTTACGGTCTTTTGGCGAATAATCGCAAATGAAACCATCTGTGCAAACGCATCTAAACCGGCTTCTAGCTCGTCCACCAATGCATGGCATATACGGATCAGCAATGCACTTTAGAAAGAAAATACAATGTAATGTCAGTTTTCATCCACGCCTATATGCATGCATTATAATTATATTACATCATGCTACTTTATAAAACATATAATTTATATTAGAATGCATACAATATTTTAAACATACAATATGCCTACATATAGAAATTGTACACATTGTTTTTAATAGGCGTTAAGCCTTCGTGACGTAATAGGGTGATGTGGTCATTCATACTTAGTTGATATGGATATCTCAAGTAACCAGTGGACTATTTTCTTTCGAGATCGATGTAAGTTAAAAATATTGACCTCTAATTATCCATACTCTTTGAATAGATTAATGCGCATCATACAAACATAACGAATACAGTAACTAATTTGACAGATTGATTTATTCGATCTCTCTGCTCGTATGAAAAGTTATAAATAGAAAAAAGTAAAAGATGTATACATTTCAATTCAACGAAATTGATGAAACAAAATCCATATCCAACCTAATAGCCTTATTGCAGCTGATAAAGTTCAAACTCTTGATTCAATATTGTCGCATTGTAGGATTAATTAAAGTTGTATAAAATGCTCAAGAAAAGTAGGTCCTTTTCAATGTTCGGTGTCGATCTACTTAAGTATTATTGAACGTTGTGTGACGTGTTCCTAGAGGTTATTGTATGTGTATTTGTATGAGGTTTGGTGCCACTGGATAGCATTACATAGTCAATATTTGTCACCGAAAGCTATCTGTTATTGATAGATTTGGCATTTAGGAATATGTCATTCCTGAGAGAATTAACTTAGCCAAAAGTAAAGAGTTTTATATTATTACAATTTGTACAATTTGTAGTGCGACTATTATTAACTATTAGTTTATTATGAAACAAAATTATAAGCAATGCAATCAACCAAATTGACAATCATGTTAATTTTCGGTGATGGAAAACCCAAAGTTATGAATTCAGCAAAAAAACCAATAACACTAATGGTGATATAAATTAGATGGGCCTACCTAAATAGGTTTTAAAAATGTCAATCTAATTGGTTATCAATTTATAAAGAAGGTGAAGAATTTGAGATTTGAAAAAATATAAAAGTTTAACAATCCATTGTGTACACATACTTCCAATGTATCTGTTGTTTCTTCTATCTTTGGTTAACAACCCAAGTATTTAGATGTCTCCCTCATTCAACACATGTACCATGTGTTCGCATTGCATTCGGGTTCAGCTCCGAAGAACCCGAAACAATGCACCCGAAAAAACTGACCCGAACAACAGAATATCGCGTCAATGAAATGATAAAGAACCACACACTATCGGTCTCTGGTGTCAATGCAAATGACAGAGAAACACAATCATTCATGATGCAATAGTCACGTTCTCACAAGATAAACTATCTAAGGGATTGAAGTCTGATCGGCTAAAAGAGATACTATCTGCCATAATATCTACAATGTGATGCCATTACTAGCTACCCAAGGTTAATAACTATAATAATCGATGAATAAATGTACAAATTAATTACCTCAAATATTATAATTATAAATTAGTAATCTTTTCCTGAGAATAATTGTGTAATTTATCTGCTACTTATGTGCAGACTGACGTGCAGTTAATTATTAAGTATAAGTTAGAGGAGGGTTTTAAATCTACAGTTTAGAAAATACTATAATTTTAAAATTCATCATTCAGATCCATTCACGTTAACTAGATTTAAATAGTTTAGTGCAAACAAAGTTGCAATTAAGTTCACTAGCTTATTCAAACAGTTAATTAATTTAGTGGTTTTTTCTGATTTCCTTGCACGCAGAAATATTGAACTTTGTAGTCTGATAACTACTATCGAACTGTAAGTGATGTTACTATTGTGTTGGTATGTTACCGGATTCTTCCCAGTGCTGTATCTCTACATAAAATTTTCCCAGTACCACAGGATTATAAATTATTCACAGAAAGTAAATTTGATAAAAAGCTAACTAGTTAAAATAAGCTAACTAGTTTAAATAAGCTAACTAGTTTAAATAAGCTAACTAGTTAAAATAAGCTAACTAGTTAAAATAAGCTAACTAGTTTAAATAAGCTAACTAATTTCAATAAGCTAACTAGTTAAAATAAGCTAACTAGTTTAAATAAGCTAACTAGTTTAAATAAGCTAACTAGTTTAAATAAGCTAACTAGTTTAACTAAGCTAACTAGTTTAAATAAGCTAACTAGTTTAAATAAGCTAACTAGTTTAAATAAGCTAACTAATTTAAATAAGCTAACTAATTTAAATAAGCTAACTAGTTTACTAAATAGTTTAAATAAGCTAACTAGTTAAAATAAGCTAACTAATTAAAATAAGCTAACTAGTTTAAATAAGCTAACTAGTTTAAATAAGCTAACTAGTTAAAATAAGCTAACTAGTTAAAATAAGCTAACTAATTTAAATAAGTTAACTAATTTAAATAAGCTAACTAGTTTAAATAAGCTAACTAGTTTAAATAAGCTAACTAGCTTAAATAAGCTAACTAGTTTAAATAAGCTAACTAGTTAAGATAAGCTAACTAATTTAAATAAGCTAACTAGTTTAAATAATTTGTTGTCGGAAAATAAAATGTTCTTATTATAAAACCCCCCCCCCCCCCCCAAAAAAAATTTATCAGAAATACGTTTTCTGATGAAAGAACCATTTGTGTGAACCTATAGTGGATTTAGAATAAATTTAAATTAATGTATTTTGTCTCGACAAAATGGTATGTTGTCGACAGAATTGTCAATGTCTTAAAAGGTGCCCCGTTGTTTACTATCAGCATTTTGTATTATAGTCGACTGCCACATTCAAACGGGAAATTAATTTCTAACTAGCAATACTTTCCATTAAAGATGTTTTAAGTATTTTGGTTCCTTTTTTATTTTAATGGCTTTGTTGAAGCTATCTAACATAGAAATATAATAGTTTTGAGAATTTGTATAATCTAGAACAGAGAAGTTTACCGTTAAGTAGCCTACACCATGTTATTTCTATGTTTGACAAAGAGTATTATTAATGTAGGTTAAACTTCTCGTACTCAACTCAATAAACGAGTAAGTAGAATATAATTTCGATTCTTATTAAAGTGTAAGTCGTATAAATCTATACGCACTTTACTGCGTCGTTAATTAAATGAACCCGTCCCACCCGCGTATGATGTTCCGCGTTTGAAGTAATCTCTCGTCATTGAAATCGAGGAAAATAAGTTCAAGTAATCTCATTACAATAATCAATGTGTCACAAAAATAGAGCTGTGTTTTATTGCTCCATCAGTTTGCCGTTCAGAGAAGGCAGTGAGGTAATTACTGGAAGAACGCGACGTTAAGTGACTGAATTTAAGACGCTTAAGTAGATTTCATAACATCGTCAACGTTTAAGTGCCGGACTTCTATCTACACAGAATACAAAGTGTGTTTGGTCTGTAAACTCAAATTCATTTGCATTGCTTCAAGCTATTAATCTAAATTAATTATTCGTTGATGACGATGATGCGAGAATTACCACTCTCCTGTGTGGCGAGAGTTTAAGTTCCATTGAAAATTAGGTTTTGCGAGTTATTATGTCTAGGCCTACTTGGTGTGTAAGTATTTTGCATGTGGAATAATTATGACTTAATTATAAAGTCCAAGAAATATAGACTTTTGTAAGAGTATATATTATTACGAAATATGATTTCCACATTCACCAAAACATCTTCTTGTTCTTACAATGGATATTTTTACAGTTTCGAAATATAAGGAAATCAAGTTTGTTAGAAATCATCATCGTCTGCCATAGTCGGTCCACTGGTGGACGAACTCAGAATGTCAAGAGGTCTCGCTCTCGCACTCTCATGTACCAGTTGGCTTAATTCTCCAATTATTGTCTCGTCGCTTCCGTTTTCGTCATCTGCGTCTTTCAATTCAATTCAATTCAATTCAAAATTCTTTAATCATCCCACACGGGGCAATTCAAATAAAAAGGTCTGGATTAAAATGATCTTACAAAATATACAAAATATCACAATACACAGAACAAAAAAAAAGGTTCAAGAATTTAAGAGTCGAATAGCCACTGGCAAAAACGAATTCCTTTTCCGGTTTGTTCTACATGCCGGGCATCGAAAGCGACGCCCATGAGGCATGAGCTCGAAATCACTGAACAAGGCATGGTTAATATTTTTTAGAATAGCTCTACTTTTTTCTAGAGTTTGCATGTCACAGAGAGAAGATAAGCTACGAAGTTGACAACCTATCAATTTAGAACTTAAGTTAACAATTCTTTGTAGTGAGTTTTTCTCTTTGACCCTAAGACTAAAAAACCAGCATATAAAGGAAAAAGTTAAAACGTTCTCAATAAAGGAATTATAAAAAACCCTAAGAATTACTTTATCGACATTAAAATGGTTCAGCTTCCTTAACAGATAAAGTCTCTGGTGTCCTTTCTTTACTATTGCCTCTGTGTTTAATTCCCAGCCGAGATTGTCCTCAAATATAGTACCTAGGTATTTAAAGGAATGGACAATATCGACTGGTTCGTCATTTATAATGGATACCCAAGGGTTGCGTCCTTTCTCCTTCCTAAAATCTACAATCATCTCCTTGGTTTTGGTCACATTGAGTTCCAAGTAGGAGTTTCCACAAAATTGGATAAAATCATCTAAAGCGGAACCATGGCCGTCCTGTGAATTTTGAAGGAGAGACAGCAAGACAGTGTCGTCAGCAAATTTAACAAGATGACTATTGTCCTGTTTGCTGCGACAGTCATCCGTGTATATAATATACAGGAGAGGAGAGAGGACGCAACCCTGGGGGGATCCAATACTTGTCATACGTACATTCGATTGTCTTTGGTTAACTAAGACCCTCTGACATCTGTTCGTAAGAAAACTTATAATCCATAATACAAAATCATGTTGAAAACCAAAATTCGAAATTAATTTGTTTGCTAAAATATAAGGGTGCATGGTATTGAAGGCAGAAGAGAAGTCGGCGAATAACATTCTGGCGTGAGATCGAGGCAGTTCAAGGTGCTTGTACAATGTGTTTAATAAAAAAAGCCTGGCATCCTCAACACCTCTTCCAGACCTGTATGCAAACTGCAGTGGATCGAGTTTAGACTCTACAACAGACGTGATGTAGGTTTTAACTATCTTTTCAAAGATTTTCATAACAAGAGATGTCAGCGCAATAGGGCGCAGATCATTCAGTTGTTTTATGACAGTCTGTTTAGGAATAGGTTTTATAATCGATTCTTTCCAAAGATTAGGAACTACACACTGGTTTATAGAGGTCTGGAAGAGGTACCGAAGGACACCACTGAGCTGATCCGCACACGACTTCAATGTTCTGCCCTCAATACCATCGGGACCAGAACTCTTATTTACATTTATATTCCTGAGTAAGTCTTTGTCTTTAAAAAATGAGATAAGTGAGTCTTTGTCTTTCTATTGGTGTCAACTGTCAGTATTGTATACTCTATCTGTTCTCCATCTGTGACATGCCCAGGTCCATTTCCTAAAGTTGACATACATAATGTTGCTTTGACTTCGTTCCACGCCCACAATTTTAGATGAGGGTATTTTTTTTAGTAATTTTAATTATCATATACTGTAGTTTTTCATTCTGAGATTTGTGTTTCCAAGTAAATATCACCTAATATAAGTAACCATCTTAAACCAGGTAAGAGCACAACTGTTAGTAGTGTTTCTGCTTTAACGGTATGTATTTCAACAGTAATTAATGCTTATGGAAAAGAATGACACGAGTTATATGACCACTACTGTGTTCAAATAACAACGCTGTAATTTATGACCATGCTATGAATGGTCTGCAATTAATGATATGAGCTATATGTACTTTGGAAAACTCGAACGATGTCATAAAATTAAAACATAATTGAGGTTAGATTAATAATTGGACCTACTTATCCGGCCAATGTAGTCAGAAAATAATATTCTCACAACCCAATACGTTTAATTCGTTAGTTTCTCGTACAACCGTCAGATGTAGCCTAATAGTAAAAAACCACCATTAACGATTATAAATAAATACTTAAGTTAATTTATTTATTTATGAAGTTTTTAAAACAGTACTTACCTTGTATCCATAGTTTTTATACTGAAAGAAAAAAAGAAAGAAAATGTTTTAATTTATTTATTATCTCATTTTTATTTAAAATATACCGATATCTGACCAATTATTAATTTGCCTATTTGACGCAAAGCTACTTCGCAGTATTTATAAAATTATTAAACAAAATTATTGTATACAAATAATATGTTTATGAAATAAGTATTGGTGTGCTATAATTTTTGTATACGTGTAATATTTTAAAGCGGTAAATTGATTAATTAATTGAATATAACTAACTATAAACTTTTATAACAGTTATACAATTCTTTCAATACAGCAGCACTGTAGTAAATACTCTGTAGCGGATACGATACTGTTGATAGAACTTGTCATGTATTTTATTTCTTCTATTAATAAAGATCGTATTTTGTTTGTAAAAATATTGGAAACTTCACTCCAACATTTTAAAATTTTGTTTCTGAGTTATATATTTGTAGTAACATTAACATGCCATATCCACAAGGGCTTTCAATGACTACAGGTCAAAGTTCAGTTCTAGGAATTAATGTTGATGCGACAAATCGACAACATTTTTTTTTCATGCAGGTTTAATTGCCTAATGGGCACTTAAAATAACAGCAGGTGTTTTCTAACACATTAAAAGACATCCCCAATTTACTAAGATTACTGCGTCTTAAAACAACTTCTCACGTTATTATGGATCATGGATAATTTTATTACTACATTACCTTCTGCACAAATTATTACGCGTTATGATTTAACTGGACATTTTGACAACTTATGTAGATATTAAATTATAATAAAATGTTGAGTTTGTCCTCAAGAAATCGTAACATTAATGATGCGAATTACAGTATAATGGTGTTCAGATAATCGGTGATGAAGCTGTCATTGAATATATAATGCTTGTTTGAATAAAAATCTTAAAGTTTTCTAAGTTCGCGATTAATAGAATCATTAGAATAATCATAGAAATCTGGAATGATAACATGCACATTTTTTTAAAACTCAGAATAACTGGTTTATTGAGAATGTTTAGGTAACTGTTAACTGAACTGTTCTTCAGTTGAAGTACTCATGTGTTAAATGTCAGTTAGTAATTATAGTTGCTGTTATTGGTCAGATGTTTTATCGTCCATGTTGTGTTTGCGCGGAGTTCAAATCTAGTTTTATTTATTTATTTGACACGACTATAATGGGGTTTTATAACTCGACACAGTTCCCACTAGGACGCAACGCAAGAGCGTAAGCCGCAACACAAGATAATTGACCAATGAAAAGGAACAGTTCAAATAATCCATCGCTTTTGATTGGTCAATTCGCTTGCTTTGCGGAAAACACTACAATGTAATTCTTGAAGGTTTCCATGTTATTGTTTACTCTTCCTTGTTTGCATAACTGCGTCTCTTGACAACTATACTTGAGTTGCTAATGCCATTATTTCTTGATAGCCACGTGTACATCATTAATTTGTGATTATAGGCAGTAATTGTAGAAAACATTATTGCAAATTAATATGTAAATTCACTATGTTTAATAACAGTTAATTGCCTTTGTTTACGCATCGTAAGATTTCCATAAGTACGTTATTTTCTTGATTACGTAAGTTTAGGTAAAGTTATTGATGACTGATCAGAAGAACATGTACTATTAATTATCTGAACAATGCATTCCCATATATTATTGGATAATTATTGTCTCGTTATATTACACACTCACGTAGACTGTAAAGTAACAAAAATGCAAAATGTTCTTATATCGACACTTAATTCTAAACGTTTTGTGATTGTAGATGATGTTCGTCGATTAAAATATAGTAAACACTCTTAGACTGCTAATGTTTATCAATTTTTGGCTTGGAATTTTCTACGAGCTTTCCTGTATTGAGTCCGCTGGGCCACATAGACTGTTTAAAATCATATCCAATACTCCTTTAAATATATTGATTCTCCCATTTCCCTTCTTTTTGAATAAGCCTTTATATATATATTTTGATATCTAAGTATCTATAATTTTTGGTTGATGTTTTATTTTTCGTCTGTTCTTTTTGCTAATTTCGTTAGTTGTTTTTTAATTTAAGCTTGGATTTTTCCCATTGGTAAAATCCTAAATGGGTATTATATTTTACATTCTTACTCGGATCAGTAGATTATTGTGAAAGAAAAGTTGTCTGTTGTTGAATGTTATCATTGATAGACGATTATTCGTATTGAAAATAACAACAATGCCACCAACAAATTGATTACGTAGTTGTAGCAGTATAGTACAGTAGTTATTACTACACATATAATGCAATGAATAATGCCATTTTAATAATAACGGATAAGTGAATCGTAAATCAATGACATTAATTACAGAATGAAAAATAGCTCCTGATGGAACTGATTTTAAATTAACCGTTTTGTTACGTCACAACAAAGACCAGAACGATTGATAATTTAAAGTGGCGTTTGGCGGAAAAGATTGATAACATTTTTTTACAATTTTTATTTCTGCCTCACATTTACACAATAATCAAATTACATAAAAATAATATAACATTTACCTATTGTAGTTATGTTTTTTACACAACGAAGACTATAAAATTTTAAAATGTGTCGATAGGTCGACACTTACTCGCTGCGTTAATGGACACATAGATAAAGGTTTCTTTTAATTTCCATCACATAAAGCCTACACAATAATCAACAATAAAAAGTAATTAATATGAACTATTTACCTATAAAACAAGGAGAGAAAATAACCAGATATATAGGATAGACAAATGTAGGTTCGAATTCGTTTTTGATTGAATTTTGCATTAAAGCAGCCGTTTCTCGGTACTGTTTCTATTTCCTAAGTAGGCCTATAATATGAATATTTGGTAATACACCGTACATGTGTTTCACTGTATGTAGTGGTAACCTAACCCTTAACCTAACCTTACATGGTACAGCACCACATGTGATATAAATGAGATGCTGTATTACCAAATATTCTTATGATACTTATGCCTACTTCGGAAATAGATTGGAATTAAAGCTATTATTCACACTTGTTCCGTTTCATTATTAAGAAATAAGGAACAAGTGTGACGTGAATATAGTTTACGTTACTTGTTACGGGATAATTGGATTTTTTTTTTGTCATAATAAATATGAATTAAATCTTAAAATCAATTTATCTTTTGAAAATGATTTTCTGAATTTCCGGTTAATATCCTGTCTAAGTACCAACATATTTATGTATTGGATTAGAACATGTGCATTAAAGTAGTAATATTTTGGAAATATAATTTAGAATTGATTTTATAAACAGTTAAAAAAAATGAAATTCTTAAAGAAACATTCACTCAGTACCATGACAAAAACAAAATCCATTTTCTTTGGATAATGCAATAAAATTGTCCTTTTTATTGCTTTTCTGCATCATTGAACAGTTTTGTTATTAAACTTGTGATTAAATTCTAAAAAGAAAGATAATGGAAATTGTTCCGATATACTGCATATTGGTTAATTGAAACTATCATAGTTAACTACTAACGTTGTATATTTGAGGAGTAAACATCACACTTATCCGAACCAGCCTTGTTTGTTATTGATTATTTTATAATGGTAGGCCTATTTGTGTGTTTTGTGTGTGTGTGTGTGTTTATATTTTATCTCAATTCACACTCTACAGCCCGCCTCTTACGGAATGGAATATAATATTATATTATTATTATTATATATTATTATACTATATTATAGTATATCAAGATGAGACTATAAGAACAAAAACATGGCTGCAGTCGCGTGCTCAAGTTAGTGTTTACCGACCAACTGACTGATCGACCAACCGACCGACCAACCGACCGACCGACCGACAGAGTGAGCTGTAGAGTTGCACGCGACTAAAAAGCACACTTAAACCTACTACAAACAATTCTTAAAGTTGTATTGTCCCCAAAAACATGAAAAACGAACAACAATAAATCAAATTTTGAATAGACTATTTTGTAGATATATAAGTTATTTGCCCAAAAAATCCGAACAAATTATTAATTTCGCTTATAAAAAATGTAAAAGTCGTTTAAATTTCGGAATACGCTTTGTAGTTTATGTAGAAAGGCCTAACTAATATTTATTAACGGTAGTAGGTAGGCCTAGTTGTATAAATCTTTTATGAGCAGCTTGCCAACGCACATTCAGTACTAACTTCGGTGGAACGATGGTTTAGCGGTTTCCAAACAAACGTAGATCTAATTTCCCTAAACTACAAAAGGCCAATTTTACAACTTCAAAGTATTTTCTGGAATAACTCTAAATAACATACAACATTTATTAGGCCTAAATTAAACTTATGGGAAAAAATAACTTACCGGTGCATTTCCTATTGCGTTTCCGCCGCCACCGTATCCTTGTGAATTAACAATATAAAGCGAGAATAAGACGCAAATTAAGATAAATTTCGACATTATTATTGTTTTTCTCTTTCACTTCACAATACGTATTTCTTGAAGAATTCCTAATTCTTAGATGCGTAACGTCACCAGTTTCAAAGAATGTTCTCAACCCTAGCGCTGTTGGCGTATGAATGACGACTTAGCGTTTGCATTGGCTATTTATAGATGTAAAACTCGTTGTACAAACTCTACCGTCAATATTGTGATGGTTAGTTTGCACTGAGACTCTCAGGTTTGCAATAGTCAACTCAGTGTGAATTGTTAGCAGCAATGACAGAAACGTTTCAACAATTATGTTAGAAATTGGCGTAAAATATAATATTTACACACGCTCATTAACACAGTAATTCCATCAATTATGGTAATGTTAATCGTTCATAATTATCGATTACGTAAGTGCATGACGAGGAGTCAACCGAATCGGGTTAACTGTGTTCTTTAAACTTAATGACCAAGACTCTAATTGATATTGCTCATTCAGTTTTTTAATCAAATAAAATTAAAATTATTAAATCACAGAATGATTGAACAAGTGAACAATTAATGAGTTACTTTGAAATACTATAATGCTATTATTATCGGGCGCTGAAAGAACATACCAGTACTAGTCCGGTGTTTTTGTTTTTATTGAAACACTGTAGGCCTAGCCAAATCTGAGCACACAAACTAATCAAAGAGAACTATTGATAAGAAAAAACCAAAACTTAAAAAAAAAAAAATTGGACCCGCATACAAGAAATAGAAAATTGGCCTATTCAGCTAAAAAAAAAAATATATATATAAAAAAATAGACAATTAGTGAGAAATTTATGAACTACCTGTAGGAGGCGCTTTATATTTATATTTTTTCTGAGAAAAATATGAATTATTTGATTGCATTTGAACATTTGGATTTGCTTCCGTTTGAATCGCCATAAACACTTGAACGAGTTGTTCTACTTAGAGTATTCGATGTAGAAAATGGAGATGAAACACATTCCGTGTAAATTATTACCTTAATCGCCAACCACAAAGGAAAACAAAATAATAAATTACATTAACTTTTAAAGGTTCACACGTAACGTCACAGAAGCTGATCTGTTATAATTAATTTTTCTTAGAAACTCAGTGGTTATTTGTGCGAGTCTTCACTAGACTGTTTGTGAGAAATAGATTGTAATAATTGTGTCGCTTCTTGAAATGTTTCCCCCCCACCCAATTGATTTTTTTTATTCGATATTCAAGTTGTATAATTCAATTCAACTTTATTTAACCACGGAGGCCCTGATCAACACATGGTTGTTTTCCCCTGGGGCCGTGTCCACATACAAAATACAAACACAATTTTCAACAATGTATGTACAGGTATATAAATATTATTTAAAAGTTTTAATGAAGTTATGTTTAATCGATTGTAGGGCCGTAGATGGAAGACGATGTCGAAATCCACATGCGCAGTCCATCGATCGTTAGGTTTATAATTCAAAATAATATTATTGATATGATTTTATGTTTATATGTGGGCGTTTGCGGGGGAGAGAATGATGGTGTTACATCAATATATGGACTAATGTTTGGTCGAAAAGAGAAACCGATATTATCAAAGGAAATTGACCAACTTAAATAAAGGACATATAATCCTGTATAGAATACGATATCGGTGTGAAAGAGTATCGGATATTTTTAGGCTACACCTTCCAGTGCTGTTATTTTGTTGGGTAACGTACATTGGAGTCACAAACACATAAGTTCAGATCATTTATCAGCGGCCCGAGTATTAGGCCTACTGCGATTTTAAAATTGATTTTTAGAATGCATACAACGAGCTAATGCCGGATTACAAAAAACAACAAACTTTGAAACGTTTACCCTGTTCTTCTGCTTGATACGTTTAGATACTCAGCAACGGGTTAGGTCCTAATTTTGCTTTCATCGTATGCTTTAAAGCCTCTGGATTGGAATCCGTTCACCCTCAGTAGTTTACGATACATGTATTGCTCTTTATTGGAGGTGTCTTGATAGAGATTTAGCTTTAACTGAAGCTAAATCACTTAATCTCGTAATGTTGTTCCGTTATCGTCGATTACTAAGCAATCTCAGATATCATTATGTCTGTTAATGCTAGCAAAAAGAGAGTTTATTTGTTATTTTTTCAAATTGTAACATATATAGTAGCGATAACGGATCAAGCGTACCCAAGGGAGATACATATTGCTTCTGCATGGTTTAAGCTTAGTAACGGATTTCAATACTCGGTAAAAACGTATCAAATTTGAACTTTTAGACTCGGAACACCAAGTATATGTGGTTAGCTATTTATCATAGATCTATCACATACCGTTATGTTTTTATCATAACGTCATGTTGTTATTTTGTTACTAACTGCCAAAAGCTCAAGTTGATGCCCATAAAATTGTAAGAAAGCAATAATAAGAAAAGACCTATATCTTTTAGTATATCATGTGCTTAAAAGGCGGTTAAAAGAAATAAAACTGAACTATGTATTTATGGTATTTAGTATGTTATGTATTTAAAAAAAACGATATTATCATATTGACGTCTACAGACGCACATAGGCTTTTTCTTCTAAATAATTGTACATATTCAAGTATATGCTTATTTTTATATTTGACCTGTGAATGGTACTCCATTGGTGGCAGATATCAACATTTAAATGTTATGAATTCGTTGATTCAGCGTATCACTTTGTACGTACATCATGTTGAATTAGAGTGCGTAATTTACACATTATAGACAGATCATAAGACTAATTAAAACGTTCCATGCGTTACGAGATAAACAAGATATATTTATTTGTATTGACGTATAGTTTACAGTTGCTTCACTCCAATTCTTGAAATCAAACAGGTAACTCAACAAAAGAATTGATAAAACTAAAGAGTAAAATTCAATAAAGAATAGAAAGAATGTTTTTGTCAGAAGACGCGATACTGCTGGAATGACCTTTGACCTTCGACCCCAAAGACAAATCAAATATATTATTCTGAATCATTGGGGTCATGTTTATATTTGTGTTCAATACATTCTTATACCAAATTCTTTATGGTTTAAGAGATAATTGGGATCAAAGTTGTAAAATGGCAGCCATTTTGATTTTATGCAAATTAGGTAATTTATAATGGGCAGATCAGGGTAGATTTTGGATATGATAATATCTACATATAGTTGAGCATATTTCAGCAAAAAAACAAACTGTTGCAATTTGTTTGACTCAACGCCTATTTTTCATCTATTTCCACTCATCTATTATTGTCTCTAAACGTGATACCGCTCATGTATCGGGTGAAAAATATGGGTTAGACAGTGTGTGTAAATAGTAAGACTACCATAAGATATTTCAGCTTAGCGTTGAAGAAGAAGTACATGGCAAAATAAAGAAGCCTTGGGCAGACGATAAAAAGCTACGTTGATAGAAAACGCAAACAATGAATTCATCGAAGATACAGTTAGTTTAGTGCCTATCACATTGCTAAAAGTTAGAGAAGCAAGCAAGTAGTGTACGCAACAGATGAATGGAATATATATCGATTTATTTAATGTCATATACTTCTCAATAAAACTTTCAATCAATATCTCATACTGCAGACTCTATCGTAGTATAGTATACTAGTACTCCAGGAGAAGAGTGGACTTGCTTTCTCTCTTCCTCTTTACTCCCTTTCCATAGTCTTTAGAGTTTAGAGTGTGAAAGTTTCTTAATATAATCCCAGAGGTTGTTTTTAGTCGCGTGCAAACGTGAACCTATATAGCTCACTTTGTCGGTCTCGTGTCTCGTACACTGTTCATATTTTTCGTTATTTTGACAGTGGATATTAATACTTGGAGGCAAATATAAATGTTTTTAAAAATGTTTGAACATGTTCAGCAGTTTCTGTCCGTTGGTCGGTCGGTAGGTCGGCCGGACGGTCAGTAAACACTAACTCAAATTTGCGCACGCGACTGACATGTATATGGCCTTGTTCCTTTTAGTGAGGCGATAATGAAACATAAACGTCATCAACATTCATTTTACTATGATTATTCTTGAGAATAATCACTCTTACTTATTTTAAAACTTTCATCTCATGATTATCGGCTCGGACTTAACTTGGGCCTGAAACATTAAACTGGTTTACTCTGTGTTAATACTAGATTCACACGAGAAACAAATAAGTACTGTTTACCTCTTGTTTATATTACATTCCAGCTGTAATATTTTAGTGCTTAAGTGATGAACTTGTTTCTTCAGCATTCCTGAATAACAATTAAACAAGTGGACATTAATAGTGTAATAAAGTCACCGTAAATTACGTACTAATGATATCAAATGGTCAGTAGGCTCAAAAGCTGAAGTAAACCGGACATTGCATTTTAAAGAGAATATTTCCATCCTAGTATGAATAGATTGTTAGTTGTTATTTGATTTGGAAAAAGTACAACTAATTCTTTGTTGTTGATTACAATTAGTAAGCGAAGTTGCAATTGATTGAATCGGACCGCTTTAATGATTGAGTGACAGTGAGCATTATTGAGTAATTAATCATTGTTTTCTAATAATGCTTTTAATGACCTCCTCTTAATTTCAAATCAATTTGTAATGATGTCATCGGGAACGTCGATGAAGTATATTAATTAGGAATGACTCGATCCTATCAATCATGATGAATGATACGAGTTGAAAAGCATAGCAGTACATTTACCATAAAACGGAGATATTCGAGTGAAATTCGAGCGCTAAACTTCTCGTGTCTTTATGCTACCGTGCCGTAATTTCTCTATAGGCTAAACTTTCCACATTATTCACATCTTGAATTAAACTAAATACCTGTATTTTGCAATCAACATTAGAACACAACAACCAATAATGTTTTTAAAGAAGAAAATATATGAAATATTGATACAGTAAACAGACAAATATTTAATTCAAACTTATATATCTGCAATTTAATAGAAATTTACCTTCAATACTTTAATTCAACAAACACCTACAATACTTACCTAAAATACTAATTCAACAGAAATTTAACTGCAATAGGCCAACCTTATAGTTTTATTGAAGAAATATCTTTATTTTCTCATCTTTTGTTCTCTGTCATCAGCAGTTTCCAGTGCCCTACATTGGGATGTGAATAACGATTACTATTGCCATTATTACAGGATCACAGGAAAGATCGCTTTACAAAATAACAGTTGCAGTAATACTATCGTCTACTAATTTATATTATTACAATACCAAATAACCATTGATGATAATAACTCGTCACCAGGACGAGTTATGTTATTTTTACTTTAAAAAACTCACATGTTATTAGGCCTACACAATGATGTATCTTATGAAATAAAATTGAATTGAATGTGACCCACGTGGAAGTACTTTAAAATACCAAAACATGAAAATGTCGATGTTTCTTTACCTTGAAACAATGACATTGAATTGTTTAAAGACCGATCTTATCTGTCACAAGCCAAAGCATTAAAAATGGCTTCAATATACGTACCGTGCATGCCTTAAAATAGATAACGTTCATTAAATTGAAATGTAGGCTTAAAGATTAAATTATATTAATACCAAGATATATAAAATGTTGAATGAAATGTTGTTGCTATACATTGACTATAGGCCTATCGACGAATATTAGGAGAAAATGTAGTTTTTTACTGCTTGACTTGTCCTAATCCTTTTTTCCACAATGCTAATAATATACTTGTTTAGCTGTCTAAGCGAGTTTTGTAATAAAAATATTTGTACGATCGATATTGCATCGACCTCTTACAAATCCGAGTACACCCATGAAATAAGTCTAGAAATTACAAATGATCGTGTCTAACATTTAATTTGAAAACATAAGTACGTGCGTGTTGGAATGAATTCTTCTCGTCAACCCATCTTCCACTAATTGTGAGGGCGCCTGCTTATATCAGTGTGTTGTTTTAAATCTTCTTATTTTGAATAAGGAAAACAAGTTTGTTATTGTAAAACCTCTTTGTTTGTAAACGCCGTGAAAATACCTATGTTATCTGTAGTAAAAGCATATCCATGTAAATATTTTTTAATTTAAAATAAAACAACATTTATGAAATATGTTACACGTACCGTGGTGAACGAGCCCAGGTTTCTCTACATGTTATTACGTTCTTTTGTAAACTGTACATACCCCGCCGGCGGCAAACACGTTCGTTCAAAAACAAAATACTCACAACACAGGTAAGTTTGGCCTACATCGGCACTTTTTTCCGAATTTCACAACTACAGTACCTCTCTTCCACTGTGTAATACTTTACAAAATGAATGCATGTACTGTATTTATCATTCTTATTATATAGGCCTATTGTACAGCTGTATCCAACCAACTCGATTGTTTCACCGGCACTTCGCCATTGTTTATTTCGTTCATATCTCTGGTATACAATTAACCATGGTGCTGGTAACTCTTTATAATAACGTTCATTAAACATTTGACTTAGGAATATTTTAAGAGTGCCATTTACAATGGGCAATAGGTCTACTTTCTACCGTAAATTGTTCTCGTCTTCGTGTTTGGCAGATTATGTTGTTTCTTATGTTGAAATACTAAAAACAGAAACATTTCACACAGTAAAATCAACCCTATAAGCTCACATAAATTGTAAGCCACGCTTATTTTAAACCACCATTGTGCATGCCTTATATTTTTATCTTCGTACATTAAAAGAGGCACTGTTTCACTGGATATAGAAATAGACTATATAGAATGATTGATATTAAATGATCACATGACATGGTTTAATAGTATGCTGAGATCGATATTTTGTCGAGTTTTCTTCTGGTTTCACTCATATACGGGGGTGTGGAAATGGCCTGGGGGTGCCATAAAACAGAAGTAACGTATAATCTAGGCCTGATAATTTAGTACATGAACCTAAACTGTATAATAAACTTTTGAAACAAGTTGAATCAAGAATTTAATTTTCAAGAACATAATACATTCGGACGAGTTTATCCTTAACAGAAAGCCTAAATCACGAAAGTTCTGAAATAAATAATTTAGTTATTAATGATAAAGAATATCATTATAACACACTGTTTTAGCGTAAACTTGTATCCAATTATTAATCCGCCACTTTCATATTAATCAACGTTCAAAGTCTGGACGAGATGTTATGCCATTCAAAAAGTCAGCGCTCCAATTTTTAACGGAGTAGAACTGATAGACGGTACACACTATAGGTTGGTTTTCGACGCCGAGAACCGTTATTAACCGGGCGTAGCACAGAATTATATTTTTTTAGAAAAAGCTGTCGTGTAATAGAACGATTAAATTGAAACTTCAGTAGAACTCTTACTGAACGGCACGTTATAGGAATAGCATGCATACACTCAGGTGTGTTATAATTAATGGTATTCAACTACTTTTGTGCTACTTTAACGAGCGGTTCCGGTTTGGTTATTGAAGTATTGCTGTAGGCCTATATTGAACCAATATATAGAAGTAATGTCTATAGGCAATGCAATAGCAATAGTAGGTCTAGGCCTATATAGTTCATTCCCTTTAAGAAAATCTAATAACGACATAATTACACGAATCAAGAGAACGGAAATGGGTAATGACCATTGTTAATAACACAGCATAACAGAACTAGAAGGAAAAATGTCACATTACATTTATTTATTGATCTTTTTAATTGATAGCGAGTAATTGCTTATTAGCTACGATGCTAAAATAGGTTGCTCTGACCTCTAGTAGTATTGGAAGACATTGATTTTGTCATTATTATCAAGTACTTTGTTCCTGTACCTTTTTTTTTGGTATTTAACCATATCTCTAACATTATTCTACTTACAGTCACTGTAATGACTAATTATTCGTTACACTTTACCTGATTATGGTGTTATTAAGAAAACTTCCTTTGGTTAATAAGCTTCTACTACATTGAACATTATTAACTGTACAATAATGTTGGCATGTTCTATTCAATGTTAGTAAGTTATATTATATACATGTTTACCGAAGAGAAAATGTTTGTTTAAATGTTAATTATATTACTTAGTTGAACAAAACGCTGAATCTCGAGAGGGGGTTAGTACGAATGGCTTGTTGATCTGATGGCGAGACTCCTGATCGTAATCTTGAAAAGGAGTGGAAGAAGATGATGAAATATTTATGATGGAAGTTGAGAAATGATGATGTTTATGGGATTCGGACTTCTGATGACGTCTCCATTTCGCTCTTCTGTTTGAGAACCATACCTGAATAAATAAGAAAAAAAATATGGAGATTGAACTATAGGCCTACTTCTGGACAAATGTGTCATTTTATACCAATGAAATTTAAATGACAATTAAATTCGGTTTAATCGTATTCAGAGGATGTATTGTTGGGACAGGCATCGTAGCCCAACCACAGAATTCAACAGCATTCAATATGTCATGTCTTGTCGCGTACCTTGATCGTCAATGGTATTTTGCCTTAAATTATTGCTCGAAGTCTTTTAGTTTCCTATTATATTCTCCAATTCTCAAAATGTCGTCATTTTTAAAATTAATTAATCCCCGTCACCTATATGATATGCAGTGGTAAATTATATGACAGGCAAAATTACATGTCAATCATCCAAAAGGTCGAGATTTGACCTAGGCTTTCATTTGGTTCATACTTAAACTCAAGTCTACCTTTGGCCAACAAATACAGTTTATAGCAAAATCTTCGAGATCTTTGACCTTATTTTTTTTAATAACTTCCTAATCCTTACCTGAACTCTGGCCTCTGACAACTGTGTCTGAGTCGCAACCTCTTCACGTGTATTGACACAAGGATAATGTGACTTACAAAATTCCTTTTCAAGTATATCTAGTTGTTCGTTAGAAAAAGTAGTTCGGCTTCTCCTCACTTTACGCTTACAGTCATCGTCATCTAAATTAGAAGTTAATGCGCCATGGAAAAGTTTACTCTGAATGTGATCATCTTCTTTGTGACCTTTGGGGACAAATAAAGTGAGATTAATGAACTGATTTTCTGATACAAAAGTAGGCCTACGTAGGCTACTGTCTCTTGATTAAAAAATGGAGGACAATTGGTAGCGAAACTACCAGATACACAGTTGGCAAATATGTAGGCGCTACCCACGTGAGTTACCGGCGACAGTTCGGATGACACATCGCGTCATGATTGGTCAAATTACCTGCGATGTATTTACGTTTTTGCGTTGCGTCTAAGTGCAAAATTAAACCAAGCTTGATGTTCAATGTAATGCTATCATACCAACCTTGTGGTGAGATTGTTCCCGTACGTTTGTCGTCAAAAGAGTAACGGTCCTGACACATGATAGACGAACGAAGTGTTGCTCTAGGTCTGTGAATCAGTACACGATTACCCGAATCTTCCAAGTTCCGATTTTGACTGTATAACCCGTTATAGGAGCAGTGAATTCTTGGTACCGTGATGTTAGGTAGGAATGAATATGAGGAGACAAGTGCTTGCTCTGTGGCTCGGGCGTACTCTGTGGCAGCACGCTCGGCTGCTCGATTGCGAAGAATACGGTTGATGGAACTAACACTAGGTGTTGTAGATGCTGTACAAACACCTAGAATACACATGAATAAATCGAAATAAAACACATTTAAGTTACTATGTAGCATACATTTATAGTATTACAAAATATTTTAACACAGCATGATTTAATAATATAGATTTACATTTTTTCTTACGTATCTCACTATCTATTATATGCTCCTTTTTTATGAACTTACCGTCTGCCATAAGCTTATCGCGAATTTCCCACGCAAAAATGGACGGGTTTTCCTGTTTGTATTCATCGATTTTCCCAACAACTTCTGGAGTTGCTACTTTGGGTTTGCTTCCACCAATTGATCCATTTCTGGTGTTTGTATCTAAGAAACGTTGACCTAACCAGAAAAAAACGTCTTACTATTATTAAAGTAGTTCCAGACGGAGTTTTGATTTAATATTTAGTTAAAAGATAAATATTTTAGTACATATGGCGTTTCATACGTGTACTACTTGAACTTGTAAACATCGAAAAGCCTTTAAATAACTACAGACTTCGGGCAAGTGTATTATCAAAGCTCCTGTTGTATATAACAACGATTTACATAGTTTCCATTACAACAAACCCAATTGTATATTTGCCATTCGATTAATTTTGTATCAATTCAGTATAATATAATATTTGTACTTGGTTTTCACTAGGACGAAACGCAATGACGTAAGCGCATCGCATCGATTCTGACGCAACTTACTTGTGTTGTGCCAAAGTGGGAAACAAACATGATTTGTGTATCTAAAGTATGCACATTGGATAAAGAAAATCCGTATTTATTTGAGTCGATTTTCTTACCGAAAAGTTTGCTAAAACATTCCTGTGACATCATCAGCTGCCGTGAAAGTTCACTGTAATGATTCGACATGATCCTGTGGCGCCCTACGTCAACATAGTGAGCGTTTCCCATGTGGAATGGAGAAATTGTATTGAAACCTTCAAATATAAAATAATATTTGCCAGTGTGAATAATGTCTGAATTATTCTTAAAGATGTAGGCCTATTGTCCCCGGCCTAAAAAAAATAATTCTTAAACACTTTTTTGGTAAATATGCCACCTAATAGTTATCCACTTTGACCAAAAATTGGATCTGAAAACAACAAAAAAAGTCAAATTGGCTGCAAGCCAATGAGTTTTTGGTTGAATTAACCATTCATTTTGTCATTTTTTAAGTGAAAACATTTATTTTTTTCAGTTTTTTATGTCTATGAAAGTGATTAACTTTATTAAAAGGTTGAAACTGAAAAACACATGTTATATAAATGCAGTGTAATTCAATGGATATGGCTTAAATTTAAAAATGTCATAGCTAAGAGCTTTTCAAACGAAGACCCAATAACTTCGACTACAATGATTACTGGATCAAATAACATAATTGTAAATGAATTGATTTCATTATTTGTATTCTCTATATATAAGTTGCATATATTAACAAAACCTGAAAAAAGGGAAACAACTATGAAAAAAAGATCTGGAATCTTTTTATTACTGAAGTAAAGCATTTAATTGAAAATGAGTATAAGTGCTACTACTTTAAAGCTCAATGTAAATGGGGAGATATAAAGCAAAATCTCCTTAAATTAATGAAATAAAAAAAATGCTATTTTTATCTCTTAAATACATTGTATATAGGCCTAGTAACTATATTAGTTTTAAGATATGTCATCCGGGTATGAAGCGACTCACATACACACAGAGCCAAAATATTACCTTGGACTTGCACTGTGTATGGACTCTAACCTTACGGTTTTCATTATATATATCATTCCATCCTATCCATTCTAAACACCCTTTTTTCAAGCTTTTGCATTCTTCGTTTTCATCTCATCCATTTTTTTCTTGGTGAAAAGGGAAGATTCTTTATATTCCTCCCCTGAGTTTATAGCCTCTCTACCCAGACAACGGACACGAACAGAATAAAACAACAATAATAACTTTTTCATAAGTACGTTTTTTTTAAATCAATTTTTATCCTCAGTTTACTGCCATCGACATATTTTAATTAATTGTATTTTTAAAAATGTATATGAATGTAAATGTGGTTACTTCTTAACATCAAAATAATCTTATTTTTTGAACAATGTACCTTATAAATAAGAGAATTATATAAATGTGCATATATACATATATTATTTATATTTATAGAACTATAATAAAAGTGGGACGAACCCACACAAGACAACAAAAAAAAACTTTATTAAAACCACAAAATAATCTATTCCAATTTGAATTGATTAATCTTCATTTTTTTTAAAGTTTTGCACACATAATCGGTGTAACGTTTCCATATCGAGGTACCAAAAGGGCTCTATTACACGAGTGTTACTCGCGAATTTGTTGATGGATAATAAAATCAGTACAATTATTTAAATTTCTGTGGGTTGTTCCAAATTTCGTTTCGAATGGAATTAAGAGTTATCTTACAAAATAACATATCTAGCTATCGACCTCTTAAAACTAATGTAGGCCTACTTAACTCGTAATAATACATAATATAACTTTTCTGAAAGAATTATAAAATGTTCTGGTTGTTTTTAACTCATCCTAGAAACTTTTTAAACGTTAAATTCTCAAGTTAAACCACCACTTGAATAAAATTAAATATAGAAAGTATAAAGGGTATTACTCCAACTCTTTAAGAAAAAATAAACAAAATATATAATAAAATTAGAGGAATCATTAAAGATATTTTCCCCCTAAATAAATAATTTAATTTGTTGTTATAATAATTGTTATATAATTAATAATATTTAATCATTTTGACCACAATTTGATTGAACTGAACGGGAAATTAATGAGTCTTGTATTTAACTGTTTATTTATTTATTTTGTTTAATAAGTGAAAACATTTAATTTTGTGTTGAGTAGGCCAGTTTTATTAATAATTTGACAACTTTGACAACAATTTTATTTGAAAAAACCCGTTAATTGTTCATAATAAAGAAACTATAGAGTGAATTGGGAGTCAATGTGTCTTTTAATATGCGAAAATATTTTTGTTTGTTTTGTTTTTTTTGTTTTTTAAAAGTCAAAAACTTGATTAAAACTATGTTTTGTAAGGCAATACATCTTGTAACACCACTGAAAACATTCCATATTAAAGTACTTTTAAATGTGATACTTAATTTAAACAGTATAATAAAAAGATAGATAGATAGTATCTTACCTGCTGAAGAAGCCATTGAAGTGCGAGAGGGATTAGCTGCCAAGTAGATGTACTTCAGTTTATCATACCAACAAGTGGTTTGCAATCTCGCGTATCAAATCTTATATTTATAATATTCTCAAACAATGTAGGGATTTGTCTATTGTTCTTCCACAAACATATCGGATTTCATTAATTAGCTCATCTCATCCATAGATATATACTGAACAATTGGGTACAGAAATCAATATGTGGTAAATATGTAATTAACTATGTGACGAAGTGTGTAATTGCAGATTCGTTTACAACCGAGGTCCACAACGATCTCAATAATGATACGAAATATAGACCCTAATTAATAGTTACAACAAGTAAGTAAAAGCACGTAATTTAAGTTTAATGATATTAGTATGTTCACACATAAACTAATAAATTGGGCCTAATGGTATTCAAAATGAATTAGCCCGTGCGAATGTAAAGGTTTTAAAGTATTCCATACACCAGGTAAAAAACAGTGAATCCTCAATCAAAATGAAGTCATCATAGCCAAATTTAGTATTCATGGGCAATTTCCGTGATACACTGTCTCATGTAACATCGTGCACATGCACTACACATGAAGCACATAACATTTCTGTATTGGCCTATGATACTAGTAAACATATGTGGAGATCGGGTTCAAAAGTATCCAAAAGTTCTCACCCGACGCCAATGATTTGCGGTGGTGTAGGCCTAACTCCAGACTTCGTTGTCTATACGTACTACACCTACCTCATCAAAACTGCCTGTCAAAGCAACACAGTCGTATAGGCCTTTTTGTTATTTAATTCCCTTTATATTTTGCAGCACTGTTCAAATCGTTCTATAAGTTATTGATTGTTTTTATAACACATAGACGAATCATACCAATTAGTAACTTTATTGTTTGCTATTTAGTGCAAAATCAGAGCATCCAACACGAATTTAATTGATAAATGAGATAATTAAACATTTTCGTTTATACATAGTATATGTGAAAAAATAATATTTATTCTTTGATTTTCGCACATTCATTGATACTGCCCTATTTCTGTGGTTTGCTTTATCGATACGTAAGCGTGTGTCGTGTGTTAGTAACGCCGTTATAAACGAATGCGAGCTGACGGTTTGCTTACATTGTAGCCAATTATAAAGCGATTAATGAAAACGAATTATTGTTATGTTTTTTCAGTGTAAATTTGATGCATATATTAAAGATATATTGTCCCTCTAAACATTTATTTAAATTTTTTTGATGAATATGCCATTTTGATGTCACGTAATATTTATTGACTTTAACCAAAAACTTGATAAAAAAAATTATCTACCTGAAAAAAGTAATTTATAGAAAAAAAGTGCTTAATTTGTTTATTTTTGGCTAAAATTAACCGTTTCATTTTTCTTTTTATAAGTGAATAACATTAATAAAACTGCGAACTGGCATTTAAACTATGATTTTATTAAACTTCATTTTTCATGTTTTTGGAGGACAATACATCTTGAATTTATATTTTATATATTAGTAATGCGGTATAATTACTTATATATATATTGTTATTGTAGATGTATTTGTATTTTTTTATATTATTATATATTATTGTAGCTGTATTTGTATTTATTTATATATAATATTATTGTAGATGTCTTTTTATTTATTTAAATTATTGATTTGAGGTTTGAATACAACTACACGCATTAATTACCACATATGAATTGAACAATTGAATATTAATAATAACAATTGTAACAGAGGTCCTATTTTCTATTCATGGGAAGGAAAACATTTCAGATGAGAATTGCTTGCTAAAAAATCGATGCGATATATTTTGTTAAACAATAATATTTACTCGTTTTTACGTCATTAATTCATCGCGATTGACCCGGATGACCATACTACTAACAGTCGAGCGCCTACACTGAACAACTAACACGGCGCTATTAAATTACCAGTGTTATTACAATTGTAAATTAATAAACCAACTTTGAATTGGAATTAAATTGAGATTAATATTAATAGACTTGTATCTAGATAATGGGAACAATTCAAAGCTTTATTGGTTGAACAACTATTGGAAGACGTTCAAATTTAATGAATTCGTTTAGTGTAAACAAACGAGCAAATAGCTAGATTTAGTTTCATTATCAGGGTTTTGATTTGTATAACAATGGTTTAAGTAGGTCTGATGAAATTAATGATTAGATTTTTGTTTAAAATGGACGAAACAACCAATTATTAAGTCTAGTATCATAGGCAAATTCTGTAATACAGTGTAACATATGTATCACGTGGGTTAATAACAGGTGCATACAGAATTTGCTTGTGATTGTAAAACAGTGTCGGACGTCACACTCAGAAGCCATATATAATTGCGTTCACGGATTTTAGAAAGTCGCGTGGGGTGCACATCGGCCATCTTTGTGTCCAACTATGCTTATGTAGCGTATGAGGAGTCGTGTCATTTGCTTAAAAAATGTATAACATTCACAAGGCTTTAAATATCGGATTTAATATCAAAACAATCAATTTGTTTGAAGGTTTTTGTTAAGATAATAACGAAATCATAAAGTTACTGCGAACATGATTTTAAACAACAAAATGTAAAAACAATGCATTACTATAGAGAATCGCTGTACAAACTAAACGCACACGCGTAGAGCGTGCATGGAGCGCACAACTAGAGCCGTTTCGAAATTGCTATTTTTGTTGTTTAAAATCATGTTCGCGGTAACTTTATAATTTTTTAAAATTATTTTAACAAAAACCTTTAAACAATTTTATGAAAGCAGACAAAAAATGGAAAAATGTAAAAACTAGCATTTTAGAGAACTTACCTTAATTTTACTTCATTCACTATTTTTATATATGCAATATTTTTATTTATCTGTACAGTACAATTTTAAATATGCAATATGTATAATGTATTTTTTTCTTTTATAGCTTCATCTGTATAGTCTATTTACCTTTATGCCAAATATGTATCTATATCGTTGTAAGAATTACATAATTTTTTAAACTATTATACATTGGTTCGTAAATGAATACGTTTATAAATACCTGTTAAGTCATGTTAATGGAAATGAGAAGAAATTACAATAAAGGTGGGCGATTCCGACGAAAGATAAAAAAAAACCTTTAAACAAATTGATTGTTTTGATATTAAATTCGATAATTAAAGCCTTTTGAACGTTATACATTTTCAAAACAAAAGACTCAACTCCATACGCTACATAGGAATAGTTGGACAAAAACACGGCTTCTAACCCATTCAATCTCGAAACTCTCTCTATATATGGCTCTGGTCACATCTGGCTCTGTATGTATGGCGCCCCCTTTCTTAAGCTATTGACACACCTTGATATCGTTTTAGTGAACTATGTTATTATACAGATAAATGGAAAGGAAAATTACTAAAAGTAGTGACAATGCTGTGGGTATCAGTGGCTGGATCTCAATGGAGATACAAAACAAAATAAGCAAAAACGCTAAATTAAAAGGATAAAGTAAAACAGCTAGATTAAATTAAATTAGCATCTTACCTTATTATACAAATAATAAATGTTTATGATGAAACAGTAATATTTATTTGTTTGTTTATATAATATATTAAATATTTCGATTTTATAAACACACCTATTGTAGTGTTTATTATGTCAACAAACGACCAAACAATCTAAGGCTAGCTAGGCTAAAGCGCCTAGGCCTAGCCTAATATACTAACAGGCCTAGCTAGGCTAGAAAGGCAGCGATACCATGTACCATTTAATACGAAACTTCGACTGGCAACTGGAATTCATCTAGGCCTATGCAATTCTGTTTTTTCCAACAATTTCACATCTTTTAAAGATGTTCACATTAATTAATCAAAATTATACAATTGATCTAAAGCTAATCTAAATGTTTTTATTTTGTCTAAACTAATACAGATCTTTCCAAAACCGTCGCGATACCCATCACAAAGAATCCTCGTGGCGGCGCTGTAGTATTTAACAAGGCCATATAGATGGCTGCAGTCGCGTGCTCGTTAGTGTTTACCGACCGACCGACCAACCTACCAACTGACCGAAATTACTGAACATGTTTAAAAATGTTGAAATGTTTAAAAACATTTATATTTTTTTAATTTACACGTGCGTAGCCTGTCAGTTTTGAAGTGCTCGTATAACGTAATTTCGAGTTGAAAAGTAAGTCAAGAAAACAGAAATCGGGCAAAAAGAGTGCGCAATAACATTTAACGCGCAGTGCGCGCGCAAAAATCTAAAATTGCCTGAAACGTACTCTTATTTCATCGAAAATAAATTTTGAAAATTTTAAGCGTGCGTACGCATGCGTTACATGCGCTACGCACGTAATTGTATTGCCATATGATGATTTATGCCCTGAAATTTATGAGTACCAACTTGTATTTAATTGTGATTCATGGTTTTGAAGATATGATTACAAACGTGATTTCGTTAAATCGTGCGTACACCGCGTAATTTTTTATTGCGCACCGTGAAAAGATAACCACATCGATTCCTGGCCATAAGGAATATACTGTGAAAAATTGACTTAGCTAGATTAAACTGATATCAAGATAAGGTCAGAAAGCGATAAAACGCATAGTGATACCGGACCGACAGACAGACAGACCGACCGACCGACATAGTTAACTATAGAGTCGCGTCCACGCGACTAAAAAACAATAATTAAAAACCGTTCAATAGTGCTTACTAATGCATCCCATGTGACTCATAATTGTCCAATTAAATGATTATTTATTTATTTATTTATTTATGAATATTGATATTCATAACACCAGAATCAATTACACCATTTTTCAACCGGCATCACATGAATCACAATTTCATAAATAAGGTCATCAATTGAAGACAATTTGGTAAAGTTGTCTAGATATTGTGGATATCTTACAAAAATCCAGACTAATTGTTATTAATAAGTATGTATATGATACTGTAATGTAATTAGTGTTTTTCATAATTTCCTAATTTATTATTGTTATATTTTATAAAGGAATTACTGACTCATTGAGTCATAGTGGCCTAGGTCGCTTTTGTTCTTCCTGACCTGTTTTTATTGTTGTTTTTGGTAAAATAAAAAACGAAATAAAATATTAATTATAATGGTTATGATTTTAAGCTTATCATATTTACATTATTACTATGTTATATCTATTTTGTACATGAGAGATTATTATAGTGAGAAATCATTAAGACAAAAAAACCCCCAAAAACCAACGGGAACATGTATATTTAGGTCTCTTTGTAGCTGTACACTTATGAAAGGAATTTGTTATTGGGAAAATCTTTTTAAAGCAATACATTGTTAAATTGACTGGAAACCAATGGATTTTTGGTTACATCTAACATTTATATATTTATTTATATATTATATATTTTTTTTTAACGGAAGTGATTATTAAAACTGCGGAATTGCCTATGCAAATAATTTTTCTATAATTTTCATTTTATTTGAGTGGGGACAATTATCATCTTTAAAAATACGATGATCCATATCTGTTATTTTACATTCCTAGAATACAATATAGTAATTATGTGAAACTGACTTTTCATCATCTTTGTGTTATCAAGGCTAGAATAATTATAACGTTGTTCGATAATCACTTAGTTTTACTACAAAACTGTATTGATATCACGCATTGTTGGTTGGTATTCAACTATTATTTGGCCTAGACCCACTAAGTCACACCATATCACCAAGATAATTGCTAAAAGTGCGGTACCTGCGCACCTTCGAAGCGAATAATTGATCATTTGTGTGGTTTACGAAAGTATTTTGGGATTGGCTGCATCAATAGGCATGCCCATTTAGATTTAGTGATATCGGCACAGATTGGCACGATGTTTCCGGCTTAAATAATAGAACAGGATCAAAAGTATGCCTACCTAAAGCTCGAGTAAACTTCGGGGGTTAACATTCTGGAATCGTATTCACAGTTGTTTCCATAAAAATATTACACTTTAAGTAAGGGATTTTCTAAGTGTTATTTTTTATTTAATATTAAGGGTGTTTTCTTTAGCGTAATGCTTGGCTAGTTCTCATTAGGACCCAAGAGAAGGACGTAGGCCCATCGTAGGTAATTTCACCAATCACAACGTGATATGGATCATTTGTGAATTTTTGATTGTCTTATGTTGTGCCTGTCGGCTTAAGAGATTAGATTTAGGCTGAACGATTGCTAAACTTTATTAAAACAAGAAGGCCTGTGTCTAGTAAAAAAAGCAGACTAGACGCATTCTCTTCCTCAGCGTGACCACTGCTGGACACTATAACTAAAACGACCTTGGTTCGGCCCACCTTTTGTCTAGATTCAACCAGGTGTATTATATTTGTTACCTGTGTAAACACATAATAACCTAGTTTGGCAAAAGTTGTGGACACGTACGTCATAGCTTTGTGAAAACAAATTTACCAAGTAACAAGCATTTTCTTGAACTATTTTTAGTGAATTAAAAAAAAGTGGTATGACGACAGAAGTAGCCTACATTTAAGTCCATAATAAGCGTTTACACAAAATGTCACGATTGTGACTATTCTCTATAGTCTACTAAGTATATATAACAATAATAATTTTGAAATATTTCATATATTATAATGCTTACATTAAGTTCTAAAGCATATCATAGGCCTATTATGCACGTATTATATTACTAGACAAAGGACGTTCTTAGGACACAAACAGAATTTTCGAAATTGGAAATAAGTCAACTGTTCACTATGATAGATTATGTAAGAATTATGCACATCAAGTAATAATATGACATATTTAAGAAGGCGTTTGCGGATTACACTTAGTACAGTCATTGAGAAGTATTAATTCTACATGGTACGCCTGACACAAAAGCTTTTTTAGTGTAAATACCCATTAGGCCTACATGTTGGGTTTATATATTATGATGTAAGATGTTACATCTAGTACTAGACAATAACGTTTCATGGACCAGTACCCTTTTGAATCAGTACCATGTTGTGCACGGGACTTATTATTGGCCAACACAATCATCTACGTTTTTCCTTTATTCTAGGTATACAACAAAAACTGAGATAGGACAAATATGACAGACATTTCGAACACAGAATAGATTGAAATGCACACTATACACAATGGTTGAACGTATTCTTAGATTATATGCTTTCTTGAAATTATGTAAAATCCACATCACTTGCATTGATAGTAATTTGCTGCGTTGTATACTCGTTACTACTCTGCTCCTGCGAGATTCAGTAGAAACGTGAGGGCGTACTTCAGCAATTATGTAAAGATGTTTAATATTGTGTGTTTATGTAGAGTAAAACATGAAGTGGCTGCAACACCACATCAATCAAATTAACCTATTATTATGCTATTTATAAATTTACCGTATATTGTTTTGCAATAAGTATTCTATTTGTGATAACCCTACTTCCAAAGCCAGATCTCTCAAACATCCGAGACACTTCCGCTAGTATATTTATGTTAAAACTTGAATAACAATCTAGGCCTACCAGCTTGATTGAACCTGATTCGCGTTTTGTCGCTTTATAAAAATTTGGGAAAAAAAATCGGTGCAATCTCCTTCTTTACATTATATCATTAGTAAAATATTAACTTAATAACCTTTGCTTGTGTTATGGTATCACCACTCACACATTTTAATTGTACATGTACGCTTGTTTTTTTATATACTTTGTACGTAGCCTAACATAGAAAAAATTCATTGAATAGTGGAAAGAAATGTCAGAAAGTTCTGTCTTTATTTACAAGTTAACTGCAAACCATACTAAATCATTTCAGCTTATAAATCAAAAAGTAGCCTGATCAATCAGGTAGGCCTACGTGTTGTTTTACTGTTTTTTTTTTAACTGTAGGCCTATTATATTAAAGGGTGGAGAAGGATTATTAACTGCCAATCAACAATGGAAAAAAACACTCTCGTATAGTAATAGTACAAGAAGTGCAGAAGGGTAGGGTTGGAAAAAATGTCCCCTTTTAGTTTAGTAAGAATAGATCGTAAAAAACGTGGTAGAATTGTTATTTCAAAAGACAACAATAGTGCATAGGCCTAGCCTAATATTTGATCATTCACTCCTTCAAAGGATTAAAAACGGTTACAAAAATAATAATAGAATTTTACTCGAATAATCTCGCAGTGTCAACGTTTAATGCTTGACCTTTTTTCTGCTTCTGTCAACTCATGTTTGTTGAGGAATTATAGAGTATTGTTAAATCAGGCTAGACTCTATTTGTTAAAATGAATAGAGTCATTGAGGCAGATAAGACTGTAAAATAATAGGCCGCACCTTATAAACTATTCTATGTTGTCGTTAACGCCAGAGAACAATGTTCACTCACCTAAAAATCTTTCGTAAACTCTCTGTGACTTGATTTCTTCAAGATTTGTTTGAAACGTGGTAAAATCCTGTCAAATTTTATAAAAGGCCAGGGCCATGTTGTTTTGAGTGGTTACGAGTTTATGATATTTCAAATTATGTTTTTAGTTTAAGAAAACTACTGTTTACCATGGGGTTATGACCAGATTCTCAGTTATGTATCTTCTCATTTTCCAGTAGCATATGAATATTTCGTAATACAGCATCGCATGTGAAACACATGTGATGTCTGTATCATGGAATTCTAGGCAAAGGGTCGGGTTAGGATCTATGATACAGGCTGCAATTGTGATTCACATGTGATGTTGTAATGTGACTGTGGCACTGAATAAATGTAGATACAGATACCTAGAATGGGCGAATTTAGCTGCATACTTCCAAGTGAAGGCAATAATAACTTCTTAATATTGATGTACCCTATTCACATGCTAGTGTATGGACTTAATGGCTCTAGGCTGGTTTGGCTCTAGGCTGGTTTCCCCCTGGACATTTCCCTCCCCCGGATATTTACCCCCGGTACTCCCCCACCCGGACAATGACCCCACCACATGTTATTAGCTCACTATGTCGGTCGGTAAACACTAACTCAAACTTGAGTACGCGACTGTTGGATAGCAAGATAATGAATGAAATACCCAGATGTCTTAGAGTGGCAATGGTCCGGGGAAAATGTCACGAGGGAAAACGGTCCGGGGAAAATGTCACGAGGGAAAACGGTCCGGGGAAAATGTCACGAGGGAAAACGGTCCGAGGAAAATGTCACGAGGGAAAACGGTCCGGGGAAAATGTCACGAGGGAAAACTAGGAACCTGCTCCCGTTACGTAGAGAGAGTTACGCAGCCTGTTTAGCCCTATGGTCTGTTTGTCTATAAGAGGTTACATAATTCGTTTAAACTCTTCCATTTGTTACTCTGCATCTGAATGAAACCTTTTAGTTTGCCTCAATAATTCGATCTTCATTATAAATTGTTCAGTGAAGCAAGTAAACAATTTTACTATAACCATTATTATAGTGAACGTAAGGAGTGTCAACACCTTTTCCACTTGGTGACTTTGGAAAGAGTATCTCGATGTGGAGATATTTTTCTAGTTTGTTGTAGCAGTGGTTTTAGAGATGAAAGCGGCAACCAGCGATTGAGTTACAATAATTTCAATAGCTTAACATCGTTTATTAAGTCTCCAAACACATTTGAATTGTTTTGTTGCTTACTTTCATACATATTAGTTATTCTTTAAAATCAATCACATTATTGATCATGATTTCATTTGTCAATATAACAACCCAACTATGTATGTAAATATTAATAAAGAACCTACGTTTATGATGTGTAGCCTACGTATGCAAATTTGTTGGCTGTAGGTAAAGAGTAAAACAATGGAATGAAATTAAGAAAAATGCGCGGAAAGTGCACATGCACATATGCAGACTATTCACAATTTCGGAACTATTATACATTATTATTGAGCCGTAGGTTCGTGTAGGCTTCTATTAGTGCATTGTTCTGTAATTTATTTACATTAATATATTTAATATGTAAATGTTAATAATGTTGATGTACTAGAGATGGATGTTGGTATGCAGAGAGAAGACCTGGCTGTCACAATGGGAGATAGGAAATTGTGGAAGAATCTAGACATATAAGTTCGGGTATGTAAATAATTGTTTCGGAAAACCACGAACACATAAACATTGCTGGTAAAATTTCTTTGAGATTCTCACTGACATGCAAGAAATTCGGCTACCCACAATTTCTATTTTTTAACTGGTGTTAATTCAGGTATACAAGTTTAATAATTATTTCGAATGTCTTTGTTTATTCCACCCGATGGACTTCGGTATCATGTCTAGCGACAATAAACAACCTATTGTATCGTGGCTTCTTACAGCAACCCGCATCCCAGTATGCGAAGTTGTATTTATCTTTGTTTTGTACCCCTTCTTTCTAAATAGGAATTTTGTTAATTTTAGTAATGCTATTGATATGAAAATAATTTGACGGTAAATTTATTCCTAACACTTATAAACCAATATTAGTTATCGTTTCCCACTAAACTATGTCAATGTGTGAAGCGATGTGTAATTCACTTTTAGAATCAAAACAAATAATTTAAGTAATTGCACCCATAGTTTTTATGTAAATGTTATGATGCATGATGCGTTCGAAGTTATCATAGTACTGGGATGTTATTCAAAGGCATGGCTCATCGGGCCTCCAACCCCAAGTCTATGGTGACAGTGATGCGACAAGCACACAATACAATAAATTTATAGACTCAACAAAAAATACTGCAGTCTTTTTCACTCGCAATTATAGCCTATATTTAAAGCTCATAGATCACAACTTTTTCACCGTCTTATACATAATCTAATATTGTTATAGATCTCTTCCACAATAGTAATGCTCGCAAGTGAAATGGCTCTAGAGATATTCACAGAAAAGTTTACACAATGCTAGACGACTCCACCGATGTAATTGTGAAATTACATTCAAGCACCATGTTATTTTACCTCAAATGGTAGTCAAGCAGGTTCAATTAAACCAAATTCATTCATGTATGTAAAGATCGGTAGTACAGTATGAACACATTTGAACGTAGTCATTCTTCTCACCTACAACTTATCATGGGCGTAAGCATGTGTGGTTGAAGAAAATATCTTAAATTTAGTTTTTAAGACTGGAACTGGTTTTAATCCTAATTAAAGAGCAATCGGTTATATTAGCGCAGATTGAAATGCTTGTAGTCTTTTCTGTAATATTATACTTTAAAGCTCAATTCTTCTTTCGAAATGCATTAAGTAGACCTGCTTCAGTGGAAAACCTCTCGTATTTTTTGTCAAGAACCTCTTGATCGGATACCACTTGACTGGTTTGTCAGAAATAGCCCATCGACTTGATTGTCACAAAGAATCTCTGTGGTTTGTTACGCTTCTCTCGACTGTCTGTGAACATTAGACAATATTTTTTTTAAATTGTCTCAGATTTAGAAAATTCTTCTTCGATTATTTGTGCTGTTTTACGGTGCTTTCGAAATGTGACGGAGCGCTTTATTTGCTATCATAATACCGAACAGTTTATTATAAGCACACTAACTATCTCTTTTATAGGTTCTTATTAATAACTCTCTATAAATATATATTTCCATATTGAATACTATATTCTTAGTACATGTCTTGCTATAACATAGTGACGTTGCAAGAACGTGTATTTTCGTCCCCAAATTTGGTAAACGACGTCTCCGAATAACCTCGTATAAGTTATATAACTAAAGAAAAAGCATTCTTACGGTTTGTGAGTGCTTATTCGGACAGCTTGCTTAATCATTGTTTTCCCATTTAAGGGAGTGGGTCCATTCTTTGAAATCATTCACGAGTGTAACGTAGAACTTTATTATAATACAATAATTTCGGAATTTTTTAAATAATAATGTTACTTTATAAAGTATATAAAACATAATGTTAGAACAGCTATATAATACAACCTTTTCATTGTTATAAAAGAATATCGCCACAATATCCCACAAAATAACAATGAAGACTTTAAACCTTTTTATTTTACTCAAAATGAAGAGGACTTAACTGCTGCTAACCCTTTGAAAGAAGGACAGAAGAATAATACCGGTTTCTAATCCCATCACAAAGGTATCACTAGTTTACTCCATTTAACAAAACTACTTAGCGTAGTGTTTGATTTCTCTGACTCTCGTCATATGTATATGTAGGGTCAGACTACACAGTTACCTTCAGGGCTTTAGGAAGCAAATACATGTGATATTGAAGAACACAAATAAAATGTTGGTATAAGGTTTGTGGTTCACCACGTGTGTACAGTATTTCTTAAAATAAATGTTGAGTTTCTCGACATTTTGATCAATATGCTTCGACCATCCGCATATGTGGTGTACCGCAAACATTGTGTCCATCATGCAAACCTTCAAACAACAAAATTACACTTTCTAATATAATAGTAAACTATGATTAATCGTGACTTTTTCAGCTCTTTGGAAAAAATCAAACTCGTATAGTATTGATTCAGCAAAATAGATATAATACTGTATTTGGTTGCAAACTTTTTTCTTAATTCAAACTAAAATGATTAGAAAACCATGACATTCGGTTACATTGTATTAGGCATGAGAAAAGTAACTTTCACACGAATATCAAATACTCAGTATAAAGGTAATTATTTTTAACAGTTGCTTCAACTTGTTATGTTAATTTTGAAATTTTTTTGTAATAGTCTATGATTAAAGTTCTAACCGTGCAGAAGAAATATTGAAACATTTGTTGTGGACCAATACATTGTTTTCAGTGTAGTCAAATATATTTTATAAATTCACTGTTAATTAATGAGAACAGGTTGTAGAATGACAAACAGTTGTTGGATTTTGTATTTGTAGCAATTGCACATTAAGAACCTACTAGCTTCTTGTCAGAGGGACGATGGCTCGTTGGTGAGATTTGAAAAAAAAGACGGAATAAGTAAAAAGAAAAACTTATTTATAAGAGTGATCGTTCTATAAACTTGAGGCTTGTTTTCTCAATTTTGTCGGGTACCCACAGGTACGGGATTTGTTTGTAATTCGTTTATATATTTCAACCGAAGCGTAACCTATTCATTGAATATCTACGGTACTCTATTGTTTAGCCATCAATATTCTGGTCTTACATGGCAGTGCAGCTCACCAATCAACGCCAAGGCTTAGATATTCCTTTGTGGTCTCTAGCCTATTGATCATTTTACTTATTTGCTAGGTGTGTACTAATTCCGGAGTACTTTAGGGTTTACTAGGTTGGGAGAAACGATATATTCTCCGCACCTGTACATTCGTAGGCCTATTTTCATTTCCAACTTGTGCTGCCGTTCACAATGGGATTTTCGGGAGCATTTTTGCTATTTTTGACTACCATAACTTTGGTTAAGTCTCAGACAGGTAGGCTACATTAATATCACTTTTTTGCTTATTTCAACTTAGTGGTTCGTCTTATAGGCTACACAAAACGTTATCGATGACCCAGTTACCTTGTACTTCGATGATGAGACAATGTGATCCATTATTTACTACCCGTTTTTTACGTATTTACATTGTGCAAACAAGATGACGGTCATCTCCGATTTCGGAGAGTTTCATTTCATAATATTTATTCAACCAAAAAATATTAAATATTTTATTTTAACATAAATTGGAGAACACTTGTGCAAAACAAAATGACGTTAGTCGTTTCTAAAAAAATAAAATATGAACACAAATATGATAGTTACGAAGCAGCGTAATCGGCCTTATGTTTTAAAATGTTTAAACTTTTTGCCATGCTGGAAAAACAGGAACAAGCAAAAAGAGGTATCTTTTGTAAAAACTAAGCGTGCCTGATAAATTCATTTTCTTTAGAATTGAACTTTATTGATTTCTTTAGCGTTCTATTGAAACTGTTATTCTGCTTTTAACGTCTTAGTAGTGTAGTGCTAAACAACTAACCAATTGTAGGCCTGAGTGGGCCTACGAGTTCAGTAATAAGCAGAGCTGTAATTGAAATTATATTTCATTTTCCAGATATTTTGACGTACGTCCAATGTTATAATGTTATTGGATATTATTTTCTCTCAGTTAGGCCCTATTAGCATTTTGCTAATAACACGGGTATATACGAATAACATAATTTATGAATGAATGTATTATATTATAAGCCCATCAGCCTTCATTAGAAAAGTTCATATTCATTTTGATTCGCTGTAACTGTTTTTTGTCTTTGTGTCTTTTATGTGTAAACTGACTTTGGGGTTGGGTCAACCGGCTCAGCTACAGTGATTAAGTTCACTTAGGTTGAACCTGGTCTCCCCAATTTCAGTTTTTGTTTTGTTTTGTATATACTTAAATAGAGCAAATAAATAATGAAATGAAATTATGTTTACAGATAACTAGGTATTTCTTTATTTGGTTTATGACGTTTGATTATCAAACGTTCCTTAACTTTTTACCAGACCAAGGATCCGGGTTATTTGAATTTAATGTACTCTGTAGTTGTAGGCAATATATATTTAATATTATTTAAGGCAGTTTGCCTGTTTATCAAATGCCTCACAATCGTTTTTTTAACTCGAAAGTTCGGTGGAATCATACATAAGTAATATTATTGTTTATAGAAATGTAGACCATTAATTATATAATCTTGTTACTGTACAATAACAAGGCCTATTTATTGTATTTATTATTTTTATGTACTGTATGGTTTGAAAGGTCTAATTCTAAATACAAACAACCATTTACATGCGATATCATGGTAAAATGGGCTTTCTCTGGAAAGATGAGTATTTCTTAGAATTGTTTCTCTCAATATTATATACAAACTTTGTAATGTATGCTAATTCAAGTCTAGATAGGACCTTGCCTAACCGATATGTGGAATAAGATGCAGAATTATTTTTAATTAAAATGTATTTGTAAACTTTATTGAAACTTTTTTTTCTTGGCACATTAAACCATATGTTGCGGTCGAATAGGAGTCCTCTTTGGAATTAAAAATTTCACATTTATAAAAACTAAATACTATAGTTCTTTATATTCTTTGTCCTGCTGTAGCATAAGTTTCAGTTACTGAATCAACGTTCTAGTCTTCTGATAATGGCCTTTAATATTTTCTCTTGATTTGAATATTATTATATACCCTACGGAGTAAATACAGAATCCTGAATATAATACATTAGCTTACAACAGAATAATTTTTAAATAATACAGCATTGTGCTTAGAAAGAATTTTAAAAGAGTCTTGGGGCTATGAGAAGGTGGGACTTTGTGCACAGATTAGGGACAATAAACTATAGATTTCTTTCAAGTTTATTTTGCTTGCATATTTTACTCTTATCGATTATAGATATGCATTCATAGAAGAATGTGTCCAACACCACACACTAGGCGCAAATAATACACGTTAGTACTCAGCCCTAAATAATCAACCTAACTCTAGCTAAGGAACTGAACAAAAGCCGTCTCAATAATATTCTCCTCTAGGCCTATAGCTCCTTCGCGTCAGCAAAGAGAACTAAAAACTACAATTACAATCCTGTTGGTACAGTACCCGCTGCTTACTTGGGCTCGAATCTAACCACTAGCCATTAGCGCAAGCTCGGTGGTCTAGAGGTATGAACGCAAGGCTAGTGATCTGGAGGTCGTGGGTTCGAGTCCCACCCGAGAACTAGTATTCTCAAATGTACTTAGTATAAAGTACAAATTACTAAAAATGCTAATCCATGGTTTCACTGAATTCTTATTCCATAGAGAATCTTATAAAATTACATAAGTTATACAAAACATGTACAATAGCCTATATAATCCAGGATAGTTCAAAAGCGCATATTGCTATTTAATATAAGTTTTGCTTCAGAGTACTCCATTTTGTATAACAGAATTTGGATTTTATTCGGTAAATGATTTTCCTTTCTTTTCTGAACTTTTCTTAAACTCTAAAGGCAGTATGTATAGTCTAGATTCTTATCTGATAATATAAAAAAACTTATCAATCCTTCTTAATGCAAAACAATCTTATACTGATATAAATATGGCTTGATAAATGAAAAAAAAATGTTCTCTCTTGTTCTGTCTTGATTGTGGTAGGCCTGCAGTATGCTGTTATTTTGTTGTTGTTGATATAATGTTAATGGTCTATAGCTGCTCATAACTAGCTATTACAACTCTTCACTCAAGAAACTTACAATAGGAACGAGCGTAATGGTTAATTGACATTATTTGTTCGATCGTCTTTTCTTCTAAGGTATTTAGAGGTGTGTAACCAAGAATGTTCTTTTGTATTCCACTTCGTTGCCGCAGAAGAATAGATTTCTGTACTATCGGTACTTCTGCCATCCAATCAAAATCGCTGATTCTGTTTAACTTATTTCTACGTATTAGAAACTCTGAGGAATGTGGTATTTAAGCTCTGGTTATATATTCTATCTTTGGCTTTATTGTCAGTCCATGAATAGTCCCTGTGATAGTACGTTACTTTGGTCATTAGTGGAGATTGAGGCAGTCCCGGTTACCAATCAATGTACACCGGCATTATCTAAACAAGAGTATTCAGAAAAATGATTACTGTATAACTTAAAAAATATGCGATTCTCAACTGAAAATTGCATGCAATGCATTTCAGAGATTATTTTTCTTGTTTTGTCAAATAATTAAGGCGTTATACAGAGAGATTTTACGTCTCCCTGCCATATACAGTATAGTCTTGCGTGAAAAAGTATGTATATTCTGTTTTCGTCACTAGGACATAAGTGTTGCATAGGTTTACGTTTTATAAAAGCTACATTATTTATTTTAGTACCAAAATAGAATCCAATCAACTGTTGAATTGGTCTTATATGTTACATTTAATACATACCGGTACATGTCAATGCTGTATACATGCTTTTTATGATGCTGTATCATGCCTTGTGACAGAGTATGTTATTTACAGTACAAGAAGGTTAAAGTATAATATTCTTTTCTTAGATCCATGTACCAGTAATCCATGCCTTAACGGCGGGGTTTGTAGCAATGGTATTACATTTTACACATGTGCATGTACAAGTGGATTTAGTGGAATAAACTGTCAAACACGTAAGTCTACATAACATTTGGTTTATTTTAGACTTTTACTCCACTTAGGCTGTATCCACGCTAATTTGGTACACCATCATTACTGTACCTAATGGACGGTGCCTAAATACCTAACATTTCAAAGAAAATAGTACCTGTACAAATACGCTAAGAGCAATTAGTAATTGCATAATATGTCTTAGAAAGTTGGCAATGCTCAGTCATTAAATAGTGTCAAGAAATAATTGGACACATTTTGGTCATCTAAAAGAATATAATTTTTTTTACATGTATTCATCTTTTTACTGTTTCTTAACATTAAGTAGGCCCAAATGTTTATTTTCCGATGGCAGATATTTTATTTTTTAATTAGGGAGACTTTTTTTAACAAAATAAATTGGTAACCTGGATTACATCTGTAAAGAAAAAGAAAATAATAGGCATATCAAATTTTTTATTTCAAAAAGTAAATACAAGAACAATTTGCTGGAATGACAACAACACATTTGCTTTCCTTTTTTTTCAAATGTTTGTTGAGAAATTGCTAATCATTAAGATCATCATCTTTAAATCACAGCTACAATAACGGATCCATGCACATCACCACAGGCCGTGACTGGTGATCAAACTACTTGTGGAACAAATGGTGTATTAAGATTTTACTACAATGGAGCAGAATGTGTAGCATTTGCTTTTTATTGCAATGGAAATGGAAACAACTTTGACAATATTGAGTCATGTCAAACTACATGTGTAGGTAAGTAATAAGTGGTTACCATTGTCTAAAGATCAGGAGGTAAATATCTAAATTAAGTTCAATCAGTCAACATCAACGATTTATAAGTCTAAGTTTCCAATAAAATTCTAATGCATTAACGATTGAAGGTTTTATTGATTTTAATTCCCTATATATATTTTTTTGCGGATTGCATATTAAGAATTGTGTACATTAGGTCTAAGTGAAAAGTATAAACTGATTGTGGTTTGTTGCCCTCATTAGATTGTACGGTGAACTATGTAAGCACCACCTCGCCTGTTACCTGATTATATTCAATTATCTTGGGGTGATTTCACTCCTTTAAACTATTCCATCATTGTGTGATCATCATTAAAGAATGATGAGTCTGAAGTAACCGCCTTCTGCTCAACATCTGAAATAACAACTATTTTGTAATAATTCACTTTATTATTTTATACCATTTGTGCTGCTATTAAATTTTATTTCAGGTTTCAGGTAACTCTGTTCTTTAAAATGCACATGGATGAGTCAGTGTTCACGAAACCGCATGGAAACCTTGTTTCTTTTTGTCTGGTTTTTCATAAAGATTTTTAATAATGAAATTTTCTTGACTGTTGTACCCTGTTTTAAATTTGTCCAGGTTAAATATATTTATCCTGCTCACGATGAGTATTAAACATATTTACGGGTTCTGTTTCTGTCAATTCAAACATGCTAAGTAATAATTGGTTGCCATTGTCAAAAGATCACACGATAAACGCAATTAATAATAAATTATAAGTGATCCAAGAATACTTAAAATAAAAGTTGAAATGCTGTTGTCATCATAACGGCTGTATGCTATCTTATTATTATCATCATTATCTTGTGGTCAGTCCACTGTTGAATATTACTTCTCCAATCGTATCATCATTTGGCTAATTTTAATTTTCTGCTAACCATTAACGACAAAGGTTGGATGAACAAGACCAGCGTATCCCGCTAATATTTCCTAAATATTTCCTAATATTCACCGAGTTATTTTAAGTTAATTATGCTGATTTTATATCTATGGTTTGCAGTGCCGGTGCCGTCTGCTAAAAATCTGATAATAAAAACTATAATAACTCACTTAATTATTTTATAACCTTTGTGCTGCTATTGAATTTGATTTCAGGTACTAATCCTTGTTCTACAAACCCATGTCAGAATGGTGGAGCATGTACTGTAGTTGGTTCTTCATATTCGTGTACATGCGCTAGTAGTAGATACACAGGAACAAACTGTGACGTCGGTAAGTGTCTTAAACTTTCACTATATTCAGTGATGTACAGTAGACCTTGCTTTAATTTAATTTGGTAATTTAAACTGTTAAAGTTATACTAATTAAAATAGCAGTGTTATCACTGTTATTGTTACAATTATGATAAATATACAATAGGATAGATATTTAATTGTAAAATGAAATTGTCTTTTATAATTCAGGTTGTTCTTTTAGAATTTTAAATCAAACTCATCTGGACAAACTCTTTGATACTGTTGTTATTGGGGTGTTATTACCTTCTTTTGTAATTACTCATTTTTCATATTTATTTTTTTGAATAAATAAAATACTTAGTAAAATGTATATATGTTTCTTTCAGATATCTGTACATTAACACCACAGGCCACTGATACCTTAACTACCTGTGGAGTGGATGGTCAATTAAGATATTCTTACAACAGCCAAACTACAAGCTGCGATGCATTTGCTTTTTACTGTAATGGAAATCAAAACAACTTTCCGGACCCTACTATATGTGGGAATACATGTGGAGGTGAATATCTAAATTAAGTTTAATCAGTCAACTTCAACGATTTATAAGCCTAAGTTTCCAATAAACTTATAATGCGTTTAACCATTGAAGGTTTTTTTTAATTTTAATTCCATCTATTTTTTTTCGCGTAGTGCATATTAAGAATTGTGTACATTAAGTGATAACTTTACTTTATTATTTTATAACATTTGTGCTGCTATTGAATTTGATTTCAGTTACTACTCCTTGTACTACAAACCCATGTCAGAATGGTGGAGCATGTACTGTGGTTGGTTCTTCATATTCGTGTACATGTGCTAGTGGATATACAGGAACAAACTGTGAAGTCAGTAAGTAACTTAAGCTATGTTTACACTATCAAACTGGTTTGAAAAAAGTGATGTACCCAACTATGGTAGTAATCAACCCAACTATGCTTGTGATATGACATCATCATGTCCATATATGGGTGCATCACATTTTTTTGTCACATTGATTTGATAGTTTAATCAGAGCTTTAAACTCTCAACGTATCCCATGATGTAGAGTAGGCCCACAGTATGCATACCCTGTGACTGGGGCAGGACAAACGCCATGTAATTAATATTACAATTATAGGCTAATTTGATTGATACAAAAATGAAAATAAGATATTCTTACAACAGCCAAATTACAAGCTGCGATGCATTTGCTTTTTACTGTAATGGAAATCAAAACAACTTTTTTGTTTCTAATTTATGTCAGAATACATGTGGAGGTAAATATCTAAATT
Source organism: Antedon mediterranea (assembly GCF_964355755.1). Taxonomy (NCBI): domain Eukaryota; kingdom Metazoa; phylum Echinodermata; class Crinoidea; order Comatulida; family Antedonidae; genus Antedon; species Antedon mediterranea. The sequence continues at coordinate 15,342,797 of NC_092677.1, forward strand.
AATTCCAATCAGTCAACCTCAACTATATATATGAACCTTTATTTTACTCGACTAAATACTATTTCGCTAACCATTGAAGGTTTTTTATAATTTGTATTACATCTATTTTGAGTGAATATTTAAGGATTTGGTACGTTAAGTGAAAACGATAAACTGATTCATTATGTTTTATGAAAAACATATTATCTTGGAATGAGTCCATTGTTGGACGTACTCCTTTTTAAGATGGTCTGTGCCAACCATTTGACGTCAGGTGTTGACGTCCTAAAGACTATGTTGGTACTTTTTAAGTGCACATAGATAAGTCAGTGTACAACAATCAGTAAGAACACCTTGTTTCTTTTTACCTTGTTTCTTTTTACCTTGTTTCGCATAAAAATTGTATTTTCCAGTTTTCACTTTCATTTATTTGGCATCTCAATACATAACATTAAAAATACATCAATAATATATATAATCACCTTAAATATTAAAATACATCAAAAAAGCAAATAAAAATGGCGGGATTAATGAGGTCTGACGATGCACGGGAAAACACATAAAGTCGTTTAAAGTAAAACAACTTAATTCCAATGGGGTCCCTAAAAAGATAGTAATTATAATTTTAACAAAACAAACATTATAAGACGGGGTTCATAAATATATAAGCATATAAGCAAAACATCTGATATAATGGCACAATAATAATTTATCTATGTTTAATTTTGTAATATTGTTTCAATTCAGTTTTAAATTTCAATGTGTTGGAAATTTGTTTAATATAGTCAGGAAGGTTATTCCATTGTATATATTGAATGTATTGCATTCTATGCCTTGGACATTAGGTACAACGAAATTGAGTTTACTACCACGAGTGAAGTGACCATGTAAGTTATTAACTCTATGAAAGTTTTCGTTTAGGTATGAAGCACTTCTGCCTATAAATATCTTATGAACTTGGCTAATTTGCAAGAACTTTACTCGGTATTTTACATTTAACAATCCATAATCGTCTAATTGATCAGCACCTATATGTCTTCTGGGTTCAACTCCTTTTATGAGTCTAACCATTTTGTTTTGAGCAATTTGTAGTTTTCTTTTGATAGCTTTACTGGTTCCACAGAACCAAGAAGATGCAGCATAATCAAAAACACATTGTATGAGAGCAGAGCATAATAGTTTACGATTCTTACAACTTAGTATCTTACGTTGGCGGTACATAAACTTAAGCCTATTATTTATTTTCTTAATGGTTTTACATGCATATTCTGAACACGTTAAATTTTGATCTATTTCAATACCCAGATACTTGACACAATTACTAGTGTTGTAGGCGGAACATAACCGACTTCCTAGACTTTTGTACAGTTGGTGGATGATGTATGATGAACCATCATATAAACACCCTATTTTCAATGTTTCCAGGTTTCTCTTAAATATATTTATCCTGCTCACGATGAGTACCAAACATATTTACGGGTTCTGTTTCTGTCAATTAAAACATGCTAAGTAATAATAGGTTGCCATTGTTGAAAGATCACACGATAAATTATATGTGATCCAAGAATATTTAAAATAAAAAATGCTGTTGTCATCATAAAGGCTGTATGCTATCTTATTAATATCCTTATCTTGTGGTCAGTCCACTGTTGGACATTACTTCTCCAATCGTATCATCATTTGGCCATTTTTAATTGTCTGCTAACCATTAATAACAAAGGCGGGATGAACAAAACCAGAGTATCCCCTACTATTTCTTAAAGATTCACTGAGTTATTTTAAGTTAATTGCGGTGATTTTAAAGCTATAATGGTTTGCAGTAGTGTCTCCTGCTCAAAATCTGAAAATTATTATTATTACTATAATAACTAACCTTTGTGCTGCTTTTGAATTTGATTTCAGGTACTACTAATCCTTGTTCTTCAAACCCATGTCAGAACGGTGGAACATGTACTGTAGTTGGTTCTTCATATTCGTGTGCATGTGCTAGTAGATACACAGGAACAAACTGTGATGTCGGTAAGTGTCTTAAACTTTCTCTATATTCAGTGATGTACAGTAGACCTTGCTTTAATTTAATTTGATAATTTAAACTGTTAAAGTTATACTAATTAAAATAGCAGTGTTATCACTGTTATTGTTACAATTATGATAAATATACAATAGGATAGATATTTAATTGTAAAATGAAATTCTCTTTTATAATTCAGGTTGTTCTTTTAGAATTTTAAATCAAACTCATCTGGACAAACTCTTTGATACTGTTGTTATTGGGGTGTTATTACCTTCTTTTGTAATTACTCATTTTTCATGATTATATTTTTGAATAAATAAAATACTTAGTAAAATGTATATATGTTTCTTTCAGATATCTGTACATTAGCACCACAGGCCACTGATACCTTAACTACCTGTGGAATAGATGGTCAATTAAGATATTCTTACAACAGCCAAACTACAAGCTGCGATGCATTTGCTTTTTACTGTAATGGAAATCAAAACAACTTTCCGGACCCTACTATATGTGGGAATACATGTGGAGGTAAATATCTAAATTAAGTTCAATCAGTCAACTTCAACGATTTATAAGCCCAAGTTTCCAATAAACTTATAATGCGTTTAACCATTGAAGGTTTTTTTTAATTTTAATTCCATCTATTTTTGTTTTCGCGTAGCGCATATTAAGAATTGTGTACATTAAGTGATAACTTTACTTTATTATTTTATAACATTTGTGCTGCTATTGAATTTGATTTCAGTTACTACTCCTTGTACTACAAACCCATGTCAGAATGGTGGAGCATGTACTGTGGTTGGTTCTTCATATTCGTGTACATGTGCTAGTGGATATACAGGAACAAACTGTGAAGTCAGTAAGTAACTTAAGCTATGTTTACACTATCAAACTGGTTTGAAAAAAGTGATGTACCCAACTATGGTAGTAATCAACCCAACTATGCTTGTGATATGACATCATCATGTCCATATATGGGTGCATCACATTTTTTTGTCACATTGATTTGATAGTTTAATCAGAGCTTTAAACTCTCAACGTATCCCATGATGTAGAGTAGGCCCACAGTATGCATACCCTGTGACTGGGGCAGGACAAACGCCATGTAATTAATATTACAATTATAGGCTAATTTGATTGATACAAAAATGAAAATAAGATATTCTTACAACAGCCAAATTACAAGCTGCGATGCATTTGCTTTTTACTGTAATGGAAATCAAAACAACTTTTTTGTTTCTAATTTATGTCAGAATACATGTGGAGGTAAATATCTAAATTAATTCCAATCAGTCAACCTCAACTATATATATGAACCTTTATTTTACTCGACTAAATACTATTTCGCTAACCATTGAAGGTTTTTTATAATTTGTATTACATCTATTTTGAGTGAATATTTAAGGATTTGGTACGTTAAGTGAAAACGATAAACTGATTCATTATGTTTTATGAAAAACATATTATCTTGGAATGAGTCCATTGTTGGACGTACTCCTTTTTAAGATGGTCTGTGCCAACCATTTGACGTCAGGTGTTGACGTCCTAAAGACTATGTTGGTACTTTTTAAGTGCACATAGATAAGTCTGTTTCTTTTTACCTTGTTTCTTTTTACCTTGTTTCGCATAAAAATTTTATTTTCCACTTTTCACTTTCATTTATTTGGCATCTCAATACATAACATTAAAAATACATCAATAATATATATAATCACCTTAAATATTAAAATACATCAAAAAAGCAAATAAAAATGGCGGTATTAATGAGGTCTGACGATGCACGGGAAAACACATAAAGTCGTTTAAATTAAAACAACTTAATTCCAATGTGGTCCCTAAAAAGATAGTAATTATAATTTTAACAAAACAAACACTATAAGACGGGGTTCATAAATATATAAGCATATAAGCAAAACATCTGATATTATGGCACAATAATAATTTATCTATGTTTAATTTTGTAATATTGTTTCAATTCAGTTTTAAATTTCAATGTGTTGGAAATTTGTTTAATATAGTCAGGAAGGTTATTCCATTGTATATATTGAATGTATTGCATTCTATGCCTTGGACATTAGGTACAACGAAATTGAGTTTACTACCACGAGTGAAGTGACCATGTAAGTTATTAACTCTATGAAAGTTTTCGTTTAGGTATGAAGCACTTCTGCCTATAAATATCTTATGAACTTGGCTAATTTGCAAGAACTTTACTCGGTATTTTACATTTAACAATCCATAATCGTCTAATTGATCAGCACCTATATGTCTTCTGGGTTCAACTCCTTTTATGAGTCTAACCATTTTGTTTTGAGCAATTTGTAGTTTTCTTTGGATAGCTTTACTGGTTCCACAGAACCAAGAAGATGCACCATAATCAAAAACACATTGGATGAGAGCAGAGCATAATAGTTTACGATTCTTTCAACTTAGTATCTTACGTTGGCGGTACATAAACTTAAGCCTATTATTTATTTTCTTAATGATTTTACATGCATATTCTGAACACGTTAAATTTTGATCTATTTCAATACCCAGATACTTGACACAATTACTAGTGTTGTAGGCGGAACATAACCGACTTCCTAGACTTTTGTACAGTTGGTAGATGATGTATGATGAACCATCATATAAACACCTTATTTTCAATGTTTCCAGGTTTCTCTTAAATATATTTATCCGGCTCACGATGACTATCAAACATATTTACAGGTTGCGCTTCTGCCGATTAAAACATGCTATAGTTTTCACTAAATAAAAATACAGTTGGTTTATCAATCATAACATATTTAATAATACAACACCATTTTTCAATAGGAATGATGAGTTTGAAAAACAAACATTTGCTATATTATTTTATTTTCAGTAAATGTCTGCTCACCAAACCCATGCTTCAACAGTGGAGTTTGTAACGTTGCTGGTTCAACATATACCTGTACCTGTCAAGGTTGCTTTGGAGGAACCAACTGCCAAACAGGTTGGTTTGTTTTTAACATTATATACAGTAATCTTAAAAAGAAAGAAAATCAGAATCACTTTGGGAATTCATACAGAACTTTTTAATATATTTTGTTTTATGTAGAAAAAATGTATATTTATCTTAGTTCGGTATCGTCCTAGTATAAACGGGCCATAGTAGTAGCAGGAGTTGAAATGATAAATTAAATGTTAATCTGCAATTTATTTGACTGTTTTCTGATATATTTGTTCATTGTATTGTTTAAACAAGGAGGTTGAAAACATGATTTTAAGAGTAAATTGTATTTATATGCATTTCATTTCAGCTGCTGATGGCTGTTCTAACAGTCCTTGTCAGAATGGAGGTGTTTGTACTGCTGTTGCTGGTTCCTGCACTGCTTACACATGTTCCTGCCCAGCATGTTTTTCTGGAACATCCTGTGAAATAGGTATGATAAAAAACATTGACGAAACATGGTTTTACTATAAAGTTGTCTTTATTATATTTTAGCTTTGACTGTTTTTTTAGCTGTTAATAATAGGTAATTTTACAGTTTCTTGCTTTTTCTGACAGACAGAGTAGTATGTAGTGGTAGTATGACTCAGAATTGTTTAAATATATCCTGAAATTGGTGTTTAGGATATGGTATTAAGATATATTGTTAATAACAAATGGTCGAAAGCCCACAAGTAGAGACCATTAATAGACGATACTGGATTTTATTTCCCCAAAATCCTGATCAGAGGTATAGAACCTCAGTGATTGTTGGAAAACAAAGCAAGATCACAGTATTACCTAACTAGCAGGCAGCTAGCTAGATAAGCACACTACTTTCTGCCGAAGACATACAAAACAAAAATTTGCTTTTATTTCTCAATAACACTGCTATTTTAAAATAATTGTATTCCTAGCTATGGCAAATCCATGTGATTCAAATTCTTGTCAGAATGGAGCCACCTGTTTCTCAGTAGCTGGTTCATGCACTGATTATACATGCACATGCCCTGAATGTTATTCAGGGAATTTTTGCGAAATTGGTAAACAAATTATGTGTGAATTAACTGCATTATCAAATATCCTAATCATAATCTCATCATTTAAAGCTTATACAGTACTTATAGTCTCATGACCATAATCCTATGAGTCTAAATTTCAAGATTTTAATCTTTATATTCTAAACCTGAAGATCATAATCTCATATTCTAAATCTCATGATCATAATCTCATATTTTAATTCTCATGATCATAATCTCATAATTATTTTAAATATATATCATGGTCATAATCCCATATTGTAAATCTCATATTTCAAATATCATGATCATAGTCTCATAATTATTTTAAATCTCATATTCTAAATGTTATGATCATAATCTCATATTCTAAATATCATGATCAGAATTTTTGTATAAATCTCATGATCTTAATCACATTTAAATTTTATAATTACAGTGTAAGTATCATGACCATAATCTCAGTATGATGCTCATTATCATAATCACATAGCCTAAATCCCTTAATAGTACCCTCATTGTTTAAAATTCGTTTTCGTAATGTCAACAGCAATTTAAACAACAATTTATAGGAATTTTATTCATGAGGGCCTACTTTTCAATCGAATGACACAATGCCGACATCCACTACCCACTATTTTGAATAGTATTAAGATCTGTACAGATCATATAAACTTAATTTATATTATATTGCTCCTGCAAATTATAAAAGTATAACCCTTGTAGCAGTCCATTGCTTCTAATCAAATACTTGCTAGTATAAGAAATAAAACCTTATCATTATTTATTTCATAGACTATTATTCTATATTGTAATATTATTATTTTGTTTGGCTTTGCAAGTTTTGCTATTTTCTATTCTTCCTATTTCATGCAGTCTTACTAATCATATTATTTTCTCGCATCTCTATTTTGTTTGTTTCCAAACATTTCATTCTTGTTCTCTCATATCATTTTAACCTTTAATGTTCTATAATAACTATAATAATAACTCTTTTGGAATATATTACTATTTTGGTGAATCTAAATATATTCCGTTTAATTTTGGTGAGCGGTTATCATTTAACTATCATTTAATCTAATATTTCTAACACTCAATGTCATTTCATTGTCATTGTAAATTGTAGTTCAAAATCCGTGCAACGGAAACTTGTGCCAAAACGGAGGGGCTTGCACCGCCGTTGCAGGCAGCTGCACCGCATACACTTGTGTATGTCCAGCATGTTTCAGTGGAAGTTTCTGTCAAACAGGTATTGTTAACCCTGAGATATTTTCCACGGAAGCAGAAACAAAGGGTTACATCAATGGCTGAAGAGTTATCAGTGGGTGGAAAGAGTTATCAATGGGCGTAGAAGAGTTATCAATGGGTGTAGATAAGTTATATCAATGGGTGCAGAAAAGTTAAAGGGTTATATCTATGGGTGTAGAAGAGTGACAATGGGTGAAGAAGGGTTATTTCATGGGTGTATAACAACTTTATATCAGTGAGTGCATAAAATGATATCAATGGGTGTAGTAAAGTTACACCAATGGTTGTAGGAAAATCTATTGATTATTATACTAATTCAATTTTTAAATAACTTTAAATCAAAAATTAATTGTTTATGACAATCCTCTGATGTTGTGCAGTATTAATAAAATTTGAATAAAATTGCTCTATTTTGTTTTATTCTTCACATTATAACATTTATTAATATCTATCGCACTTAGATTCCTTTTCTACCATCTGAATTTGCTATTGTTGAAGTCTTATTCAATAGGGTATAATCAGTGTAAATTTACTTAAAATTCTGATCATATTTATCTATTTCCAGCTAAAAATGCTTGCAACAATTATGTTAAATGTTTGAATGTAAGTAATATAAAATGTTTTTTATTTTAACTAAATGTTTTAGGTGTGAATGCATGTGACAATAATGTCTGTCAGAATGGAGCTGCTTGTGTTGCTGTTGCTGGTTCTTGTACTTCTTACACATGCTCCTGTCCATCATCATGTTTCTCTGGAACATTCTGTGAAACAGGTAAATACACTGGTTTGACATTCAGTATAATTGCTGATGTCTCGGTTGGTACTTGATTAGGCCTGAACTGTTTCATGATTATGTTTGGCAACTTACACTAAACTTTTAATTCAAAAGAAATGCTTACTCTATTAACTCTTTCAAATACTCATTTTAAAATAACAATATACAATTGAACGTTTTCATAATACCATAAAAGGTACCATTTTGGAGTACTTCATGTGCCATCTTCGCGATTGGCGTCAAGATATTTCAACGTGAAAAATTGAGATTTTATTTATCAGACCTGTTCTCTTTAAATTATCGAATGGACTTGGTTTGTTTTGAAACTGACTTAAGCAAAATCATTGACTTAGTTCATTTTTGCATTTTTGATTAATATTACCACCCCAAACGTGACACAGTCTGTTAGAGAGATGGGCTTATATTAGAGTCTATGTTAAATTTCTTTTCCCAGCTTATTCGAATATTTCTTATTTAAATGTTTTAACTACTGTATGCTTGGTTATTCTGAATGTAATTTCTTTTTCTGATTTCTAGATTACATGGTTTTCTTTTCTCAAAAACTATTTGATCAACCATTTGATTAGTTGCATTAGGCTTTTAAAGCTTTTTAATTGGATGAGAAAATATATCCTAATTTACGGGAAGCCTATAAACATCGATAAGATACAAGGGAAAAATACAATTCTTCAAAACGGCTCCATTTTCTTTTTGAGGGGTTTTTTTCTAAACTTAATGGCGTCTGTCCTCTAGTACTCTTACAAAATATATTTTAAAATTGCTCATTTTTTATGAATGACATTTCAACATTTACCTTAATATCTATTTAAAATTACAATGTTATTAGATAGTGAGTATAGATAAAATGTTTATTTTGTTTCTGATTTTTTTAATTCAAATGAGCAATTTTAAATCATTCAAATTTCCATAATATAATCTTTTAATGCATGTCTTTTTCTTAAGGCAAGTTCATTTGAGCAATTTTTTAATGTTTGAATTATGAAAAAACTGTAAATGCAAACATGTAAAAATTACTCTGATGTTAGAGCCTTTACTTATGTCTTTGCTTTTACGTGTAGCTGTAAATGTATGCGCTGGTAACTTATGTGAAAATGGAGGAGTTTGTACTGTTGTTGCCGGTACCTGTAATAGCTATTCTTGCTCATGCCCATCTTGCTATAGTGGCATTTTCTGTGAAACAGGTACACCAATAATTGCTTTTACTTAAGGTACATGTTCTAACGAATGTGCTTTTTACAATTATTAAGATTTATAATCAAACATATACTGTACCACCGATGTACATTCCAAAAAGGTAAAGATAAACACCAAAAACTGCATACACCATAGATGCAATATTTTACTATTTTGCTAAGTTCAATCTACAAAACCTATACGGATGTGTATAAAAATAATTCAATTAAAAGTATAAAATATCTCAGAGAAACAATTACACAAAACTGTTTTTTTGTGTAATTTATGACTTTCAGTGGTTTCGGAAAGAAATATTACAAAGAAAATTTTAATATTAAAAGTTGACTTTTGATATTAATAAATTTTGAAATTGTGCCCTCGGGGAGCAAAACATTTGTTATTAGCGTGGTAGCTCATTATATGAGATTCTTAATTCATTCTATTTCTGCTTCAATTTCTTCGGGTTTCTTAAAACTTTTTCTGAAGTATTGCTTTTTTGTGTAGACTTTACAAAAGTGATATTTCTATCTATTTTATTTAAAAAAAATACTGTTGTAAACATTAGCATACATAACCAAGTAAAAGACCCTTAAAAGGCTTGTCCAACTAAACTCTTTTTCAATTAAACTTCTAATTACTTAATCATTATTACCAACTCTTCTTGCATGACATGGACATCATATACTATAGGCCTACTAAAAGCACAGAGCTGGTATTATCAATCAATGCTCAAGTAAATGAAAAAGGCTTTATTTATCAAATATATTCTTTTTATCTTAAATAATCGAGCTCACCATCTACGAAAATTATTTTGAGATAATTAGTTGAAAACAGATTTAAGATGATCTCTTTGCTAAATATGTTATGTTATGACACCTGCTCTATATAACCAGGCCCGGTTGTGAATTAATGACAGAGCAATTGTAGTGGTTGAATAGCCATGTGATTGTAATTTATACCTGCAGGTATCTAGTACTGTACTGCCAAACATAATATACTCTGTAAATATGAATAATGTTTACCTGTTTTGTTATCAGCTGTCAATGCATGTGCCAATAATGCCTGCCAGAATGGAGGAGCTTGTAACACTGTCGCTGGTTCTTGTACTGCTTACACATGTACATGTCCATCATGCTTCACTGGAACATTTTGCGAATCAGGTAATCATATATCACATTTAATTATTAAGGCGCATGCTTTGTTTTATTTAAATTACCACTATTACATTTTTGTTATTATTTTGTAATTATTGTTAAATGTATGAATGTAAATAATAACAAATGTTATGTGATTTTTCATTGAAATGTTTTTTAACTAACTGTTTTAGCTGTCAATGCCTGCAGTGGAAACCTCTGCCAGAATGGAGGAGCTTGTAACACCGTTGCTGGTTCTTGTACTGCTTACACATGTGCATGTCCAACATGCTTCACTGGAACATTTTGCGAATCAGGTAATTATATATCATATTTAATTATTAAGGCGCATGTTTTGTTTTATTTAAATTACCACTCATATATTTTGTATTATGTTGCTATTATGCTAAATGTATGAATGTAAGTAATATCAAATGTTTTTTATTGTAACTAAATGTTTTAGGTGTGAATGCATGTGCCAATAATGTCTGCCAGAATGGAGCCACTTGTAACGCTGTCGCTGGTTCTTGTACTGCTTACACATGTACATGTCCATCATGCTTCACTGGAACATTCTGTGAAACAGGTAATCATATATCACTTTTAATTATTAAGGCGCATTTTTTGTTTTACTTAAAACCCCACTCTTATATTGTTTATTATGTTGTTATTATTTTAAATGTATGAATGTAAATAATAACAAATGTGATGTGATTTGTCATTGAAATGTTTTAGCTGTCAATGCCTGCAGTGGAAACCTCTGTCAGAATGGAGCCGCTTGTAACACCGTTGCTGGTTCTTGTACTGCTTACACATGTGCCTGTAGCGGATGTTTCACTGGAACGTTCTGTGAAACAGGTAATCATATATCACATTTAATTATTAATGTGCATTTTTTGTTTTATTTAAAACCCACTCTTATATTGTTTATTATGTTGTTATTATTTTAAATGTATGAATGTAAATAATAACAAATGTGATGTGATTTGTCATTGAAATGTTTTAGCTATCAATGCCTGCAGTGGAAACCTCTGCCAGAATGGAGCCGCTTGTAACACCGTTGCTGGTTCTTGTACTGCTTACACATGTGCCTGTAGCGGATGTTTCACTGGAACGTTCTGTGAAACAGGTAATCATATATCACATTTAATTATTAATGTGCATTTTTTGTTTTATTTAAAACCCACTCTTATATTGTTTATTATGTTGTTATTATTTTAAATGTATAAATGTAAATAATAACAAATATGATGTGATTTGTCATTGAAATGTTTTAGCTGTCAATGCCTGCAGTGGAAACCTCTGCCAGAATGGAGCCGCTTGTAACACCGTTGCTGGTTCTTGTACTGCTTACACATGTACCTGTAGCGGATGTTTCACTGGAACGTTCTGTGAAACAGGTAATCATATATCACATTTAATTATTAATGTGCATTTTTTGTTTTATTTAAAACCCACTTTTATATTGTTTATTATGTTTTTATTATTTACTTACACATTATTATTGCTTACACATGTACCTGTCCATCATGCTTCACTGGAACTTTCTGTGAAACAGGTAGGCATACTGCAGCCAAATATATTTTTTGTTGATGGACTGGGATAGAGAAGGGATTGCTTTTAAGAATTATGAACACGCGTATTGATTCTCATTACATTTCAGCTGTCAATGCATGCAGTGGAAACGTCTGTCAGAATGGAGCTGCTTGTAACGCTGTCGCTGGTTCTTGTACTGCTTACACATGTACCTGTCCATCATGCTTCACTGGAACATTCTGTGAATCAGGTATGTGCCAATGGGTTCTTCAATCCGTGGAAAAGATTAAAAAAAACAAAACAAAAAAAACTAATATTTTAGTGTTTTAATATCGTTTCAACAACCGATTGTGTATTTTGTTTGTGTCGCTTTGTTTAAATGTAATTACTTAAATATTTTTAACAAAATATTTTACCCGTGAATGCATGCGATGGTAACCTTTGTCAGAATGGAGCTACATGTGTTACTGTTACTGGTTCTTGTACTGCTTACACATGTACTTGTCCATCATGCTTTACTGGATCGTTCTGTGAAACAGGTAAAACCATGTTCGGTCAACAGTCTTCTTTGAAATGGCAAAGTTGCACAGACAGTGATATAGGGATGATTTAAATTCTAATATTCAATTGCTGTTCAAGTCATAATGGCCTTTGGTGTATGTGTTAATTTGCATTGACTATGTGTTGCTACATTTAACTCTTATGAACACATGTTTTTTTTAACAAAATGAATGTTTTTAGCTGTGAACGCATGTGATGGTAACCTTTGTCAGAACGGGGGTGTATGTGCTATTGTGTCTGGTTCATGTACTGCTTATACATGTACCTGTCCCGCCTGTTTTTCAGGATCTTTCTGTGAAACAGGTAAAAATATCTTCAGTCAACAATTTTTCTTGAAATCCTGATGTTTTTCGGCAAAATAAATAACAAACAAAAAACTAATATTTTACTGTTTTAATATCGTTTCAGCAACCCATTATGTATTTTGTTTGTGTTGCTTTGTTAATTATTGTTTGAATGTAATTGCTTAAATGTTTAAAAAAAAAATTGTTTTAGCCATGAATGCATGTGATGGTAACCTTTGTCAGAATGGAGGTGCTTGTGTTACTGTTACTGGTTCTTGTACTGCTTACACATGTACTTGTCCATCATGCTTTACTGGATCGTTCTGTGAAACAGGTAATCAAAATAACAATGTGTAAACTGGATTGGAGAATATCATGCTGGTATTTTACGCCAAACTATTTATCATTCTGAAGTAAATTTTCTGTTAGTTGTAGACAATCAATCAATTATTATTCTGTGCACTAGTCTTTATTTGCACTTCAGACTTAATTTTTTTTGTTACATTTACCTTTTTAGTGTTACTGGTGTGCTTCTATAATTATGATCTTATATTTTTCTCTGCAAAGATCACTCCTATATCTGGTGTTTTTCGGTGAAATGTGTACTCTGGGTGGAGAATAGCTTTTCTTTTCTACATTGTATCCAGACTTCTCTTGTTTGTATATGTTTCTAGTTTTTATTTTTAGGTTTCTTTCTGAAGCTTGGTGTTATATTAAATGTGTACGTGTTGCTATCATAAGCTTATCGTGATTCCCAGGATTGTATAGATTATGATTGTAAATTTTATTTTTTACTCTGTGAAGAAAATTTTTTTATTTTTGTGTAATGCTAACTCTGGCAGAGAATACCCTTTTTAACATTCTCTCCATGCTTCAATTCTGGTGGTTTCCTAGTTTTTGTTCGTAGATTTGTGTCTGTTTGAGGTGTAGCTTTTCCTATCATAATCCTATGGTGATGTTACTCAAGACTTCTTTTACTGTGTATACACAATGAATTCATCTCAAACTTTGAATTTGTATAACTTTTTCAAATTAGAAATCAGCCAGGATGTTGAAGAATATCAGTGACATTTTAATCGGATTGGATATTTAATAAGATATGATTTTAATTAATTGGTGTTTACTTTTGTATTTTCATTAGCCGTCAATGCTTGTAGCAACAACCTTTGTCAAAATGGAGCTGCTTGTAACGCTGTTGCTGGTTCTTGTACCTCGTACACATGTACCTGTAGCGGGTGCTTTACTGGAACATTCTGTGAAACAGGTAGGCCTGCACTGCAGTCAAATATTCATTTTTTTTGATGGGCTTGGATTTAGAAGGGATTGGTTAAAACATTATGAACACGCGTATTAATTCTCATTACATTTCAGCTGTCAATGCATGCAGTGGAAATCTCTGTCAGAATGGAGCTGCTTGTAACGCTGTCGCTGGTTCCTGTACTGCTTACACATGTACCTGTCCATCATGCTTCACTGGGACATTCTGTGAAACAGGTATGTGCTAATGATTTGTTCAATTCAAGAGAAATTATTAATCCTAAAATTATAGTGTGTAAACAAGCAACAAACATCACTTTTGTGGGATTTTTATTTGTTTTAATGCGTAGTGATTTTTTATTTTAGCTATCAATGCCTGTAACGGTAATCTCTGTCAGAATGGAGGAGCTTGTGGTACTGTTGCTGGTTCTTGTACTGCTTACACGTGTACCTGTCCATCATGCTTCACGGGAACATTCTGTGAATCGCGTTAGTGCTTTCTTTATTTGAATTCACACATTGTAAATATTGATAATGATTTCACTGATATAACGGATATAGTTAAGTTTCAGATCTATATCAATTTAAACCATGTTCTGATAAAAAAAAATTAAAAGTCTATTCTATCTGCAGAAATGTTTAAATATACAGTGTCTAAACAATAGGCTTTGCTCCTACGTAGGTGTATTCATTTTATGCAAGAGAAAAGTAAGATAAAATAATAACTAGATAGCAGGACATGGTTTTAACCATATACCAGTTATTAACCAATCAGTTGGCCTACATTAAGCACATGGTTTACTATAATTATTCAATTGTATTTTAACAGCTGTAGATGCTTGTCAAAACCATCTTTGCCAGAGTGGAGGAGTATGTACTGTTGTCCCCGGTTCTTGTACTCTCTACACTTGCAGCTGCTCATCGTGTTTTACTGGATCATTCTGTGAAACAGGTGAATTATTACATTTTATTTCTAGATTTTCTCTCAATTTAATTATTGCTATTGAATTCACATTGAATAATCTTTTGAACAATTCGCAGTCATTTTGTTTTTTTAAATCAATTTGTTATGTATTATAGGCCTATGTTTAATTGGATAATTGATAATAATAAAGATATGAAATGAAACAATATTCATTATTTTCTAGCTCTAAATGCTTGTAGTAACAACCTCTGTCAGAATGGAGCTGTTTGTAACGCTGTTGCTGGCTCATGTACTTCTTACACTTGTGCCTGCAGCGGGTGCTTTACTGGATCCTTCTGTGAAACAGGTATGATGTTATCCGATTTTTGTTGTATAAATAAATTCAATATATTATGTATTGTCAAATAAATTATGCTATTTTGCAAAAAAATAAAAATTATGTTATTTTGAAGAAAAAAATAAAAAATCTGTTTATCTGAATAAAAAGCAAGTTTGATTTATAGTAAGATTAACTGTTTGATTGTACAGCCTGTTTCTATGATGTATTAAAGTTGCTGTGCTTCTTTGTTTCCAGGAACACAACATTAGAAACGCTAAATCTTTTTTACTACGAGATAATAAATTTTTAAATGAATTATTATATAAAATTTCTCTTTGTGGATTGTTTAAAGCTATCAATGCCTGTAGTGGAAACCTCTGTCAGAATGGAGCTGCTTGTACCGCAGTTACTGGTTCTTGTACTTCTTACACATGTACATGTCTATCATGCTTCACTGGATCATTCTGTGAAACAGGTATATAGAAAATGGACTTTTTATCAATTATTATTATTATTATTATTATTACTACATTCAAATTCGGTCTGTTTTTCAGAAAGCCTGTTTAACAAAGGGCTCTTTTGGCCTACACTTCTACCAGAAAAGTCTGCAACCAGAATCATAATGTAATCTTTTATTGTCTTAATTATGCCAAGCTAAACAAATTTCCATTTTAAAGTTCACCAATACAATTTCTTGAATCTTATCGACACAAAGTAACAGTTACAGTAAATATGTTGTCTAGTTATCAACACATGTTACTGCCATTGTTAATTGTTGAATTTTACCTTCGATAGCATCAAACCCGTGTGAATCGAATGCTTGTGAAAATGGAGCAGCTTGTGTGCCTGTAGCAGAAACATGTACTGAATACACATGTACATGTCTAGAATGCTATTCTGGAATATTTTGTGACACTGGTAAAACTGCCATGGATGGTTTTGTTTGTATTTTCCGTATCAAAGCTTAACTTCCATCAGCTGTCTTCGTAATTCATTTTTGTTCAATCTGCATACTTTTAGCTCTACAAGTAAAATTATGGTCTTCCAATTATTCATCATGAGAAATTGTATTCACTCTATCACATCAAATGATTCTACTGCACCATCTCATTTTACAGTAGATTTACAGTCTTCCAAACAATATAAGAATCTTTATTCATTCTTTAATTTTGTTTTCAACCGACTGACATTTTCCTATAGCACAGTGAATTATCCAGTAGATTTAAGGTCGTTCGAACAACATTCTTTTTTATTCACACTTTTTCACGGTCTTTTATTATGGTTTTTCAATATGCATTTACCACTTTTGTTCTCACATCAAGTTGTCATACAGTCTTATTCTATAGCATAGCATACATTATTTGGCTATATTCAACATTTTCCATATTTGTTTCATGATATGTTTTGTAGTTTGTACTTTAGTAATTACAATTTAATTTAGTATTTGCATCATAGTAATTTCCACTGTTCATCTGATTGTGAAGCACTACATTTCAATCCAAAGTACTACTAGTATTTTTGTTATCAATAGTGATCTCTGTTTTCACTTATAATATCTATTTAATTTAGTTCTTGTTCTAATCTCATTTTCCTATCTTATTTAGTCTTAAATCCCATTTTACTACCTGTGTATAGTGCTAGTTTTCATAAAAATTAATTATTGCTTTTGTAGCATTTGTATGTAAATTTGGTTACTACGTAATTTTATTAATTTTACTGTGTCTATGTTAATTAGTTAATTAGTGAGTTTGGCGTTCAGTCACACTGCAGTATTGGTTGCTTACAGGCATAGTGATTAATTAAAATACGTCCAAAAAAAATATCCGAGTGATTTTATAAAGACTAAGTCAAGTAATATTATTATTATTATTATTGAAAATTTAATTCTAGCTATCAATGCTTGTGACAATAACATTTGCCAGAATGGAGCTGCTTGTTTTTCTGTTGCTGGTTCCTGTACTGCTTACACCTGTACATGTAGCGGATGCTTTTCTGGATCATTCTGTGAAACAGGTAGGCCTAAAGTATTATCAGCTTGTTCTTTGTATAGGCCTAATACACTTAGTAATGTATCTTCCACTTGTGTACAAACTTTTCACTGCTAAATTCCAGTTCCAGTAGTTATGTAGTGTTGTGTTTAGTTTGATAGTCTAATCTGATTGTCGAACCTTGCAACACAATCTGTTGCAAATGATTCCAATCTTATTCATTCTTCTATCTTGTCATTTACTACGCTCAATAAAAATTGTAATTAAGATACTAATATAGTATTTTAACAGTTATGTTACTTTGTGTTTTTTAAACCAGCCATCAATCCATGTAGCAACAACCTCTGCCAAAATGGAGCCATCTGTAGCAGTATCACTAATGTTGCCAACCAATGTAACCTTTATACATGTAGCTGTCCTGATTGCTTTACTGGAACCTACTGTGAAATAGGTAATTTAATTTCAAATTTATTATAATACTACCATTATAATGCATATCTGTGCACATTTACATTTAAATTACATTTTATAATACTGTCTTAAATTAAAATACACTCTGTTTTCAAGAGGACCCAAGTTTGAATTGCCAGAATAATAAATTTAGTATATTTATTGACTCAATTATCTGTTTTGTAGCTGTAAATGCTTGTAATGACCATGATTGTCAGAATGGAGCTGGTTGTAATACCGTTGCTGGTTCTTGTACTGCATACACATGCGCCTGTCCAGCATGCTACACCGGAGCTTTTTGCCAGACTGGTAAGTACTTTGAGCAAGACTAGCCGGCATGTCAAATTATTGAGACAATTCCAATTTATTAATGATTGTGTATAACTTTTGCACTATACAGTGTTATTTTACTTTTTTATTTCTCTTCAATGCAACATGGTTTTTTTTCACATCAACAGCTGTGAATGCTTGTGATAACAACTTATGTTTGAATGGAGGATTTTGTAACACTGTACCTGGAAGCTGTACCCTGTACACTTGTTCGTGTTCAGGCTGCTATAGTGGGGCTTTCTGCGAAACATGTAAGTAAACACAATTAATCATTAAAGTTATTTTAAGTCGACACAGAACTCAAAATAGATCAACTTAACTGAAAGGAACTGAACAGGTGTGCACGGAACTGAAGGAACCAAAATTGTCATGTGTGCAAGGCCTCATGTCGGCATGACTAGTCGTAGTTACCGATACCGCAATTGAAAGAGGAGCAAGTGTAGGCCTATAGTTATCGTATTTTACCAACTGATTAGGTTCAATTGAACACAACTCAACTCAAATATGTTCATGACTGTGTGTTACTTTGTGTTGCGGTCAGTTGCAGACGAACGGAAGCTGCCCGTGATGAATATCTTTTTCTCTGATTTCTTCCTAGACCATGTTATTATAACTTTTTGTTTCTAAAATAACAAGAACACAGTGAAAGGAATTGATTGAAACATCTATCAACATTTTCGCCATGCAAACCTTCCAAAAAATTAGGATATTAAATATGAATGAATAAAGAAAAGAATAAATATTATCATAATTTATAATTCTTTACAGTAACGAGTGGATGTTCTAATAATCTTTGTCAAAATGGCGGAGCCTGTAATGCTGTTGCAGGATCTTGTACATCATACACTTGTACCTGTCCTTCATGCTACACTGGAACTTTCTGCGAAACCCGTATGTAAACCCGTATCTGTTTAAACAAATATCAATTGCACACATTCCTTTAATTTCATTTCTCGTATATAACCCTGCCGCAAACAGAGTTCTGAAAATACAATATATAATTACTAGGTATGTTTTCTTGTTGCTTACGAGCACCATTAAATAGTTTTAAGGAATGGTACAGACAAGCTTTTGCTTTTTAGAAATTGTGCCTCCTTCATAATATTGTTTTATTCATGTTAAAGATGAGAAAAAAAAAATTGTATTAACTATCTTTCTTGTTGTCATGAATTTTGTGTATTATATTTTTTTGTATATTATGAAGGAAATAAATGTTATTATGATATGATGATATGATTATTGCGCTTATGTAAAGGTTGATCATTTTACCATCAAAATGTTGTAAGTTATAATCTATTATAATCATTGTAGTTATTATCTTGTTATCTTAATCCCCCTCAAATAAAAATAAAAAACTACTATATGTCAAAACATATACACATCTTTTCTTTGTCTTTTTTTCAGTTCTTAATGCATGTAGTGGGAATCTTTGCCAGAATGGAGCTGCATGTGTTGCAGCAGCAGGATCATGTACTTCTTACTCATGTACATGCCCGAGCTGCTTTACCGGTTCTTTCTGTGAAACAGGTAGTTGTTTATAGGATTATTTTCAAATATTAAGAATAAATACAGTATTACATTTTGACAATATAAATGCAGAAAACAGGGGTTCTTGTGGGCGAGTCTCCCCAACCTAAACCCGCAATCTGTTAGATCTGCTTTATACACCAACTGCCAATCAGAATTGTTTCTATCTAACTTAAGATGTCTTGCATTATGGCAAAAACATGATGTTTAATTTCAAGATAAACTATGTTTTTTGTGTGTTTTCGTTAGCTATTAATGCCTGCAGTGGTAATCTTTGTCAGAATGGAGGAGCTTGTAACTCTGTTGCTGGTTCCTGTACTGCTTACACATGTACATGTCCGTCATGTTTTACTGGAACATTCTGTGAAACAGGTAAGTAATATGTTTAACATTAATGTAACTAGTGATGTGAAAAAATACCCAGTCAAAAAAAATGATTTGTAAAAATTACCTCTTCGGAGAACAAGAATTAGTTTCTATTAAAATTATTTCAGAACATAGTTCGTAATCAAGAGTTTAACATGGGGTTTTCTCCCAAACAAACATGTGAGCTAAAGCAAACACTACGGATTAGAGAAGACCAAAGCTACGGATACAAATTAGTTTTAGGCCTAACATAGAATATGACATTTTAAAGAAAACCTGTATTCTCATTTTTATTCTAGCCGTCAATGCCTGCAGTGGTAATCTTTGTCAGAATGGAGGAGCTTGTAACTCTGTTGCTGGTTCCTGTACTGCTTACACATGTTCCTGTCCAGCATGCTTCACTGGAACATTCTGTGAAACAGGTAATCTTTTGCGGTTGTAAAAGCTTCAGTAGTTTTGTTTTTTCCTTAGTTATATGTTGAGCGTGACCTCGACAAATGATGATATTAATTGCTGGTGTGCATTACCAGTGGTTGTTCTCATGTCGTTGTTTGTTAAAACTTTGTTGGACATAAAGAAGATAACAAAATTTGTAATATCCGAAATCTGCTTAACCCTTTATTGATGTTTTATGTTTAGCTGTCAACGCGTGCAGTGGAAACATTTGCCAGAATGGAGCTGGCTGTAACACTGTTGCTGGTTCTTGTACTGCTTACACATGTACCTGTCCCACATGCTTCACTGGAACATTCTGTGAATCAGGTACGATATGATTATATTCTAGTCTATAGCTTCATGACAAGTGCATTTCTTTAACCCATGTGAAATCAGGAAAGTGTCGGTATTTACTTGCTATAACCAGGTTTTCTCATACATTTATTATCTGTGCATTTAGCTACCAGAGTACAAGTTTAATTCTAGTTACTGCTCAACTAACCAACCTTTGATTGTTTTCAGTCACACCACATGTTATCTCAATAAAGCTTTTATCGAGCTAATGCAATGCTATAATATATCATGCAAACCTAAACTAATATGATACTCAGATTAGGTTAATAACTTTTGATTTTATAGCTATCAATGCTTGTACTGGAAACCTTTGTCAGAATGGAGCTGCTTGTAACGCTGTCGCTGGTTCATGTACTGCATACACATGTACTTGTCCAACCTGCTACACTGGAACATTCTGTGAATCCTGTAAGTTGTTATGCTTTGGCAGTTTTAGTAAACTCTCTATTTCAATAACCATCTATTCAGCTGCACATATTACTCCTAGCCCATTGTAGACTTTTCCGTATAAAATGCGCTGTGTTAGACTTTTATCATTTTTCACTAAAGTGCCCAATTGAATCATTAGCCAGTAGGCCTAGTTGGTGACGATTGCTTTCTTTTTCTTCTGCAGTTATAAACTCATGTAATAGTAACCTCTGCCAGAACGGCGCTAATTGTAGTCCTGTTGCTGGTTCATGTACAGCGTACACATGTGCATGTCCCACGTGTTATTCTGGAACTTTCTGTGAAACAGGTTAGTTCTTCTATTGCATTGACCTTCTTTTAAAGCATTATTGTAGTCTATCGCATTTTTATTGAAAGTTAATACTGTATTACTATTATAAGATTTCAACGGATACGCTGTACTGTATCCAATCCACTTAATATGTTCATTATCATAGGAAAATTCATTAATACAGTGTCACTTATGTATCACACGTGGTGCCTGTGTTATGTTAAGGTTTAGGCCTTTGACTTATGATACAGCATATGTAACACAGAATTCGCCTATTGTACAGTATTATTCAATATAGATAGGCTTCAGTACTGAAATTCGGCTAAGCGTTACACTTACACTCGGGTTAGGGGTGTACTCTTAGTAGTTACCATTATTATTCATGGAACCTTTTCATTAACATTTTGACAGCGGTATAGAAATTAAAGGTCATTTATCAATCGTTTTCAGCACTGAATGCCTGTACTAACAATCAATGTGCCAATGGTGGAAACTGCATTGCAGTAGCTGGATCATGTACAGCTTACACATGTACTTGCCCAAGCTGCTTTACAGGGGAGTTCTGTCAAACGGGTAAGAATAATAAACCTTAATATAGTCATAATATTTTTATTTGTCCATTAAAACTGAATTTAACTGAAATTTGCTTTGAAAAACTTGCATATCATCATATAAAATACTAGCAATTATACCCGCCCCAGGGCGGGCTTCAACCAGTGGTGGCGCCAGCGGGGGGGCTACGGGGGCTCTAGCCCCCTCGTCGGGGAGCCTAGCCCCCCCGTCGGGGAACACGGGTACTTTTTGTCGGGGAATATAATATACAGTAAAAAACGTTCGCGTTCACTTCATATAGCTTCAGCGCCTAGAAAACCACGACGTTCCATTGA
This sequence comes from Antedon mediterranea, assembly GCF_964355755.1. Taxonomy (NCBI): domain Eukaryota; kingdom Metazoa; phylum Echinodermata; class Crinoidea; order Comatulida; family Antedonidae; genus Antedon; species Antedon mediterranea. The sequence goes on from NC_092677.1 coordinate 15,365,049, forward strand.
CCGTGAGAGTACGTCAGAGGGCTAATATGCACGTTTATGCATTCATTATTGCCAGCGATCTAACTTACTACTAAACATTAGCTAGGTACGCACTTGTTTGGCGGTATCCCTTTGTACGAATCGTTCAACGTTGGGTCGAGACGCGTGATATCAAGTTTCATCCAGGGACCAAAATGTGTAATGTAGTTATTTTCCAGGCGAAGTTTACCGACGGTTACCGAAGGGAACACGTGTACTTTTTGTCGGGAATATAATATACCAGTAAAAAGCGTTCGCGTTCACTTCGTAGCTAGCTCCAGCGCCTAGAAAACCGCGACGTTTCATTGACCGTGAGAGTACGTCAGAGTGATATTATATATGCATTCATTATTGCCAGCGATCTAAACTTACTACAAAATGTGTACTGTAGTTATTTTCCAGGCGAAGTTTGCCGACGGTTACGTCGTGTACTGCGTCGACGTACGCTACACTACAGCAAAAACGAATTATGTTAATTCAAGTTCAAGTTCAAGTTAAAATTTATTGTCAAATACACAGTAAATGAAATTTGCCTTCCAAGGTTCAAATTACAATAAAAATAACAACAGTTAAAAACATACAATACTATACAATGGATAAGATAATATATAAGAAAATATGCTATGTATAAAACATTATGAACAGTATAAATATTAAAATACTATATAAAGAATAAAATATAAAACGTCTCAAGTTATCTTTTAAATTGCTTGTTGTATTGCCTGATTGCACACGGAAGAAATGACTTATTATGACGCTCAGTCTTCTTAATTGAAGGAATCATCCTTCCGGATCTACTGAATTTTATAAAGTTAAAAAGAGGATGAGACTGGTCGTTAATAATTGTTCGTATGTTCACCAATTTTTTAATTTACAAGTAACCTTCTGTACCGTGGGGCACCTAAAATAAATTTTTCATCCATTACTAAACAAAAAACATGCCATTTTCGGTTAGCCAACATCTTATTATAGCTATAGTTATTACATTTTCAATATCCTGTATGTCATGAATTTCTCACCACTCGGAAGTCCAGATGGTAGGCATGCATACACCTGGGAGGAATAAACTTATTTCCCCGACTGAAAAAGGTCTACGCTTGCGTTTTTTAAGCCTCTAGGCCTGATGTTTCTAAAGTATAAAATGCAATTTTTTGAAGACCTGCAGCTCTAGTTTTAAACATTTTCTTAGCTCAGCCCCAACAATAAAGCTGGTCATATTTCGAAGAACAAGAAGTACATTTTCCGGGACCTAACATCTCTATTTTTCAAACATTTCTTAGCTCAGTCACAACCATGATAGGGATTTATATATTTTTTTTCATTTTTTGAAGTATAAGTCCAATTTCCGGGACCTCCAACTCTATTTTTTCTAAATTTTCTTTGAACTTTTGTTTTTTAAATTGAAAAATATTGATTGAAACAGTCATCGCGCATCTTTTTTTGCACGCAGTATTTTATTTATGCATTATAAAAAATGGAAAAAATGGCTACCCTAAATCTGATTAAAAAGACCTCAAATGACGCTAGAACGCGTTGCTTGAGGGGGCTTCGCCCCCTGGACCCCCACCGGGGGCCCTTGGCGGCCCCTGGCCCCAGCCTAGTGATGCTAGCTTCGCTCGCATATAGCCCCCTCGTCGGGGAATGTAGCCCCCGGGTCGGGAAGATCCTGGCGCCACCCCTGGCTTCAACATTAGTTTACAGCCTTCTCAGTATCTGTCTATATTCACCAACCTCCACCCCTCTTCAATAACACCCCATACTCTTTCTTAAAAACAAATTCTTCTCAGTGATGGACAAATGAAATTCAACCTAAGCTTCGAATTGAGAGGAGTATGCATAGCTACGATGGGTCTAATAATGGTTGAAGTACGTTGTAAATTGTGTAAATGAATAGGTGTCATATTGGCTGATAATTAAAATATGTAATTTAGATACTGCGGTCCCCCAGCTTTCTTTCTCCTTTCACGACCCCAGCCACCATCAACAAACCTTAACTCCTCCCCTGGACAGTTCAAATTTAGTAACTTTTCCTAGTACAATCCAATCATATAGGCTACTTCATTACGCTAGTATTCCAAATACATTTTCGGTCATGGTGATAGGCCTACATCCCCACCCCAAACTTCCATCCGCTTCCCAGGGATGATTAAATACTTTAACATTTTCCAACGACAATTCTGGTGTAAGCAAAATCCCCACTATCCCCTGAAACCAAACCATATCTCCTATCGCCCAACCCCACTCTCCCACAATTGACGTTTTTTCCTTGGTAATAATAATTAAAATATCTAATTTTGATCTGCGGGACCCTAGCCTTCTTTCTCCTCTCACCATCCCAGCCACAATTAACAAACCTTAACAACTCTACCCCTGGACATTTCGAATTTAGTAACTTTTCCTAGTAAAATTCCAATCATATACTTCATTACGCCAGTATTTCCGCTACACTCTTCCTCCCTGCAAACACACCCCATATACTGGGTGATGTGTTTAAGACGGTTCCAGTACAAATTATGTTAGCCATCACTCCAACTTTCAAACAATTTCCTACCACAATTCTGGTCAATTTGATAACCTACCAAACCTAGCCTAAGGTCACTATTCCCTGAACCCCAACTTTTACACCCTTTTACACATCTCCCAACCCCCTCTCCCACCAATTCCCCCTCCCCCTTTTTGAAATGTAGTTTAAAACCTTCCCGGTACAATTGCGATCATTTTGATACCCTATATGTATGGTTACGTGCAGAAACAGAAATTTGTATAACGAACAAACATCGAAAGTGGGGAAAAGTGGGCCATTTTGACCACATTCAATAACACCCCATACTCTTTCTTAAAAACAAAGTCTTCCCAGTGATGGACAAATTCAATCTAAGCTTCAAATTGAGAGGAGTATACATAGCTATGATGGGTCTAATAATGGATGAAGTACGTTGTAAATTGTGTAAATGAATAGGTTTCATATTGGCTGATAATTAAAATATCTAATTTAGATACTGCGGTCACCCAGCCTTCTGTCTCCTTTCACCACCCCAGCCACCATCAACAAACCTTAACTCCTCCCCTGGACAGTTCCAATATAGTAACTTTTCCTAGTACAATTCCAATCATATAGGCTACTTCATTACGCTAGTATTTCTCTCTTCCTCCGCCTACAAATACACCCCAGATACACTGGGTGATGTATTGAAGACGGTTCCAGTACAATTTATGTTATTATCACCAACCCATAATCCCTCAGTGGCAGTTTTTCAAATGTAGTTTAAAACATTCCAAAATACAGTTTCGGTCATGGTGATAGGCCTACATCCCCACCACAAACTCCCAGCCGCTTCCCAGGGATAATTAAATACATTTTCCAACCACAATTCTGGTGTAAGCAAAATCCCCACTATCCCCTGAACAACCCCACTCTCCCACAATTGACGTTTTTCCCGTGGAGACATGGTGATGTAGTTGAACACAGTAACAGTAAACAACGTTTGTATGTTCACATAGGAATGGATGTCTGTAATGAGACAATCCAAGAGACCTATACATAGCTGGATATGGTTAAAGTACTTTGCTAAATGTGTAATTGAATAGGTGTCATATTGGTTAATGAATAAAATATGTATATCTATATTTCCGCAAACGCCTTGCTGAGGATAATTGAAATACTGTAAAACTTGTGTAGTATAATTTTACAATTCGATAGCCTACAACCCCGAGCCCTAGCAAAAATGACATCACAAACCACCACACCACCCCCCCCCCCCACCCCTCCCACAAAAACCCCAGGAGTCGTATTTTTTTTTAATGTAGTTTAAAACCTTCCGGGTACAATTGCCATCATTTTGATACCCCATACGTATGGTTACGTGCAGAAACATACATTTGTATAACGAACAAACATCTAAAGTGGGGGTTTTGACCACATTTTGGTCCCTAACTTGGATCCTAGGTGGCGGATGATGTTGAAATATAGCTTAGAACATTCCCGGTACAATAGCGGTCATTTTGATACCCCATATGTAAGATTATGTGCAGTAACAAAAATTTGTATAACGAACAAACAAACAAACAAACAAACAGACAGACAGACAAACTCTCTCACTTATAATATAGATAAATAAATAAACAGTAAAAATATACACAAAATTGCACAACACAGAATAGCATGCTAACAACACAGAAACATTACAATTCTCTGCTGATAAAAGATTAAAAATTACTTATTATAATAATGATTCAATTTTGCACATTAATTGTAGTTAACATAAGTTTATATGTTTACAAGAGTACAATTAACTTAACACATCAAAAATGCACTCTCCTATTTACCGTTTAACTTTAGAGTTTTGTAAATGTATTGCATTAGGTACAAAAGAGCACCTGAAACGTTTTTTTTTTTCGTTTTTGATTTTTGATACACAATTTAGTGCAAACTACCCCAATTTAGCCATCAATTAAATTAAAAAGCCTTGAGCAATCTTGAGTGGTATGTGCGCTATAAAAATCTTATTATTATTATTATAATCAAAATTTAAATATCTATTTGGTTCTGTAGCCATCAATGCTTGTGATAATAACCTCTGTCAGAATGGCGGCTGTAACACTGTTGCTGGTTCTTGTACTGCTTACACTTGTAGCTGCCAATCTTGTTTTACTGGATCATTCTGCGAATTAGGTATATACACATTGTATTATATATTTTGTTTAACAAAAATAAATTTTTGAAAAAAACATAATGATTTTTGCAAAGACTTTCTTTAGGAATACATTTTATAAAGTTTGAACGTATTTTCGAAATCTATTTTTAAAATGGAAATTTCTTCTCGGTATGGTGTGCCTTTAATAATTGAAATCCTTGACCTTACTGAATTATCTATCCCTGTGTTCCACCTAGAAAACAAAATGTGTATAAGTTATATATTTTGTTGTAATTATTTTAATACAGCTGTCATTGCTTGTAACAATAACGTTTGTCAGAATGGAGCTGCTTGTAACACCGTTGCTGGTTCCTGTACTGCTTACACATGTACCTGTAGCGGGTGCTTTTCCGGATCATTCTGTGAAACAGGTAAAAAATGCATTTTGCAATATCTGCTTGTTGTGTTCACAAAACTTTCCACATAACTCTCCACATAGTGGAAACCAGTTACTTTCTTTGTTTCAGTACCACTATTGATTATTAAACTTTTTAACAATTACATATTCAATTATTTCTTTTAGTCAGTCAAAAGGTGTTTTATTTGACAACTGTTAGTACAAGTGTCAGTGCGGCTTGAACAACTCATATTCTTACACTAACGTTTTAGTTTTTTTTTCTCTGATATTCTGTAGCTGTCAATGCTTGCAATGGTAATATCTGTCAGAATGGAGCTGTTTGTAACACTGTTGCTGGTTCCTGTACAGCATACACGTGCACCTGTCCAACATGCTACACTGGATCATTCTGTGAAACAGGTACGTTAAGTTTTTATTTATTTTGAATTATTGCAGTCAATTCTCGAAAAAGGTGCCCGTAATATTCAGTGAAATACAATAATAAAATAATAGAAAAATGTTTTGTTTTATTTTTTTTATCACAGTAGAACCCATAGCAAGAGGGATACAGCTAATAGTTAAATAGTTGTTCGTCATAGTGCCTATAAACCTATATTTCTCCTTGTTCGTTTTACAGGAAAACATCCCCTTATTGGGATGTCCTCTGAAAAAGGGTGACACAAAGGAGGAGTTATACTATTATAACATCACGTTAGCAGTTATTTTCTTATCGTAGGAGGATGGATTTGTGATGGCTTGGATATTTTTTCCGAATAATTAAAATAATTGTGTTTTATTAAACATATGTAACTTAAGACACTGTTTATTCCATTCTATTCAGCCATTAATGCGTGTAGTGGAAGTCTCTGTCAAAATGGCGCAGTTTGTAACGCTGTTGCTGGTTCATGTACTGCTTACACATGTACCTGTCCATCATGCTTCACTGGAACATTCTGTGAAACAGGTAAATTAAATAAATATACACCATCTTCAGACACAATTTTCATATTATTCCTTTAGCTTAATGAGTTCTCTCTTCTTGTTTTTTTAACCGTTATTTTGAGAACACAATTAAAACCGGTTATTTGAAATTTGTCCCGATTCTCTGCTGCCAAGGAATGGGAATATTTTATTCACAGGGTTAAATTAATCGGTTATATTTTAGCAGTAGAAACAGACCCATACAGAGTAAACTTATATTTGTAATTGTTTGTGATTCTGGAATGTCATTTTTTTATGGTTACAGCTGTGAATGCATGTGACAATAACCTATGTCAGAATGGAGCAGCCTGTAACACTGTCGCTGGTTCTTGTACTGCTTACACTTGTACTTGCCCAGCATGCTACACCGGATCATTCTGTGAAACAGGTATGTCCACATCAACAGCAAATGTTTATAAAAGTCAGATAGGTAGAGTGCAAACAGTTTTTATTCTATTTTGTATAGGATATGAAACCACGTTAGGGGCGTTACCAACAGCAGCAAGTACTTTCTGAATAATTTGAGCATAATTGAAAACCCTCTAGATACCGTGACCATTAAGCGCAGTCTAAATATCTTGACCAGAAGACCTGGCTAGACTTTTTTATTAAAAGACAGATGTTAGATAATTATAATCATCGAGTTCCTCGATACTAAACTTATGCTGATGATGATTATGAAGAATTAATACTTCTATAAAGACAGTTATTTTTTCATCACAATGTATTACTTACAGACGTGAATGCTTGTTCCAATAACCTCTGTCAGAATGGAGCTGCTTGTTTTGCTGTTGCTGGTTCCTGTACTGCTTACACATGTACCTGTCCAACATGCTACACTGGATCATTCTGTGAAACAGGTAATCATTTTATATATAAATATCAACTTTTTTTTTTATCAAATCGTACTCAATTTAAATAGCTTTTTATAAATTTGAAAACACATTATCAAAAATGAATGTATCATAAACCTAAGAAAGTATTACCGGTTATTTGTGTCATTAAAGCAATTTTCATTAACAAATGTGTTCACGGGTTATACGTTGCTTACGTTGCACCAGTTTTCTGCAAAATAGCACAGAAAATACATTTCAGATAACAATTTAACAAGAAGAAGACATTTTAATTTGTTTTATAATTTGAAAGGCATTTTATACATTTTGCACTTTTAAAAATTGGTTGACAAAATCCTACTGTTTTTTTTTAGCTGTTAACGCATGTGATAACAGTATGTGCCAAAATGGAGCTGTCTGTGTTGGGGTGACAGGATCCTGTACAGCATACACATGTACATGTCCCTTGTGTTTCTCTGGAACTTTCTGTGAAACAGGTAAAGCTATAGTACAACTACTGTATATCGACTCAATTTTTAACTGAAAGAGAGAAACTCGATCTGGTTAAAAATCTTCAAGAATAAAAAAAGAACGCTATTATTTGCAAATCCCACGATTTATGTTCATTATTATTTTTAAGTTCAAACTACAATAGCAGAGATATTCAATTTTAATTTTGATCATAATTATGTCTGCAAGCACCTAAATACATACCTTATATCATTAACTGTAATTGGTTGCTCATTTGTTCTTCTTCAAACTATTCATTTTATTGAAGCAAAAATTCAAGGAAACGTCACAGAAAAGGCTTTGGCCAATTGAAATATCTTTGTGCAATTAAATTCTCTAGAGAAAATACAAGTTTTACAGTCGCTGGAAGTCTTTATGGACTATTGTTTCAATTAATAAAAATATATTGTTTGCTTTCTTTAGCTCTAAATGCTTGCTCCAACCACTTGTGTCAGAATGGAGCTGCCTGTGTTGGAGTTACTGGTTCTTGTACTGCGTACACATGTACCTGCTCTGGATGTTTCTCTGGAGCATTTTGTGAAACAGGTAAATATCTTCATTAAAAATTACCTAGATATCTGTCAATGTATGTATATAATAATAATAAAAATATATACACTTTTTAAAGGCAAAGTATGTCATACTAAATTTCACAAAAAGAGAGAAACAAAACAATAACATCAACAGAGCACTTTCAACGTTATATATAGGCCTAAGTTTTGTATAATTTGTACAGCCATCTTGATAAAAATAAAAACCAAGGACCTGCCACGTTGAATTTACTACTGTATAATCCCTACTTTGGGACACTTTACCCGTGAAACGAACACGGGAAAACATTATTGTACTTAGACACTCCGGCCAAACTATTTCAGGGGACACGCATATTATGGCGAGACATTGGGTCATCCTATAGAGGAGTTCTACTGTAGTACAATTTTCTTAACTTATTGATTCTATTTATTGTAGCTATCAGTGCTTGTTCCAACAACTTTTGTCAGAATGGAGGTATTTGTGTTGGCGTTACTGGCTCTTGCTCAGCATACACATGTAGTTGTTCAGGGTGTTTTACCGGAACATTCTGTGAAACATGTAAGACAAATAGTCTATATTTACTAATTTTGAAAATATAATATGATGCTCTTTCTTAATAATATTCTTTTGTTAGTTAATCTATGTATTAAGCCTTATATTACTCGACCAAGTCCATAGTTTTATGTTTATTAGGCCTACTGAATAGTTCTTTTTTCGGCTAAGGGGAAAAACTTATTAAGCCTATTTATCATCACTTATTCTGCCGTCTCTATTTTGAAAAGAACTCATCTTGTTTTCACGTGCGCATATGGTTAGCATAACAGTATTATTATGCCTGAGATAGTGAAGACAGGAAGGTTGCAACACAGATACATCTGCTAAGACTTTCTGTAACTACATTTTCTTTTACTGCAATTGATATATGATATTTTTTAAATGCCACTACAACCAGTTAGCACAGTTACTGCCATATCTTTTTGTAGCTATCAATGCATGTAATGGAAATCTTTGTCAGAATGGAGGAGTTTGTAACACTGTTAGTGGTTCTTGTACTGCTTACACATGTACCTGTAGTGGATGTTTTTCTGGATCATTCTGTGAAACAGGTATCATACTAACATAAAATATTTTGACAACATACTGATATATATATTCTGTGAAACATGTAAACGTTTTTCATTTGAATATATACATTTCAGCATGTTTGTTTCGGTCGGTACTTCATATAAAAGATTTAAATATAAATGGAAAGTTTTGTACTGAAATCCCCCCACTTATTACACTACCTATGTACACATTTATTTATTTCGAATATTTGTTTTATTCATGTTAGCTGTCAATGCCTGTAGTGGAAACGTTTGTCAGAATGGAGGTGTTTGTAACACTGTCCCTGGTTCTTGTACTGGTTACACGTGTACATGTCCATCATGTTTTACTGGAACATTTTGTGAAACATATAAGACAAATAGCCTTATATTTACTAATTTTGAAAATATAATATTATGCTCTTTCTTAATAATATTCTTTTGTTAGTTAATCTAATATATTACTCGACCAAGTCCGTAGTTTTATGTTTATTAGGCCTACTGAATAGTTCTTTTTTCGGCTAAGGGGAAAAACTTATTAAGCCTATTTATCATCACTTATTCTGCCGTCTCTATTTTGAAAAGAACTCATCTTGTTTTCACGTGCGCATATGGTTAGCATAACAATATTATTATGCCTGAGATAGTGAAGACAGGAAGGTTGCAACACAGATACATCTGCTAAGACTTTCTGTAACTACATTTTCTTTTACTGCAATTGATATATGATGTTTTTTAAATGCCACTACAACCAGTTAGCACAGTTACTGCCATATCTTTTTGTAGCTATCAATGCATGTAATGGAAATCTTTGTCAGAATGGAGGAGTTTGTAACACTGTTAGTGGTTCTTGTACTGCTTACACATGTACCTGTAGTGGATGTTTTTCTGGATCATTCTGTGAAACAGGTATCATACTAACCTAATAAAATATTTTGACAACATACTGATATATATTCTGTGAAACATGTAAACGTTTTTCATTTTAATATATACATTTCAGCATGTTTGTTTCGTTCGGTGCTTCATATAAAAGATTTAAATATAAACGGAAAGTTTTGTACTGAAATCCCCCACTTATTACACTACCTATGTACACATTTATTTATTTCGAATATTTGTTTTATTCATGTTAGCAATCAATGCCTGTAGTGGAAATCTTTGTCAGAATGGAGGAGTTTGTAACACTGTTAGTGCTTCTTGTACTGCTTACACATGTACATGTAGTGGATGTTTTTCTGGATCATTCTGTGAAACAGGTATCATACTAACCTAATAAAATGTTTTGACAACATACTGATATATATTCTGTGAAACATGTAAACGTTTTTCATTTTAATATATACATTTCAGCATGTTTGTTTTGTTCGGTACTTCATATAAAAGATTAAAATATAAACGAAAGGTTTTGTACTGAAATCCCCCACTTATTACACTACCTATGTACACATTTATTTATTTCGAATATTTGTTTTATTCATGTTAGCAATCAATGCCTGTAGTGGAAATCTTTGTCAGAATGGAGGAGTTTGTAACACTGTTCCTGGTTCTTGTACTGCTTACACGTGTACATGTCCATCATGCTTTTCTGGATCATTCTGTGAAACAGGTAACTGCCATCTGTGGTCCTTAAATGAAGTGTTTTCTAGCATTAAAACTACTGTACCTTGTACTGTAGTAAAATAGTAAAGAAATACAAACATTGATGTGGGTAACAGTGAAAATAAAACATTAATTAGTCATAAAAGCTAATATTGAATTGGTATTGTTTGGTTGCTTTAGCTCAAAACGTTTGTTCCAACAACATTTGCCAGAATGGAGCTCCCTGTGTTGGTATTACTGGTTCTTGTACTGCATACACATGTACATGCTCTGGCTGTTTCTCTGGAACATTCTGTGAAACAGATAATTAGCATACTAACATTATTATATATTTACATCTTTACATATACTTTAGTGAAGCATTATGTGAAACATGTGAGCGCTTCTTGTTTCTTTCTTTCAGCAAGTAAAGGTTTGTAAAAAAATTGATTATATTACCTATGTTACAATTGTTTATTTTGAATATATTTTTTTATTGTTAGCAATCAATGCCTGTAGTGGAAGCCTTTGTCAGAATGGAGGTATTTGTAACACTGTTCCTGGTTCTTGTACTGCTTACACGTGTACATGTCCATCATGCTTTTCTGGATCATTCTGTGAAACAGGTAACTGCCATCTGTGGTCCTTAAATGAAGTGTTTTCTAGCATTAAAACTACTGTACCCTGTACTGTAGTAAAATAGTAAAGAAATACAAACATTGATGTGGGTAACAGTGAAAATAAAACATTAATTAGTCATAAAAGCTAATATTGAATTGGTATTGTTTGGTTGCTTTAGCTCAAAACGTTTGTTCCAACAACATTTGCCAGAATGGAGCTCCCTGTGTTGGTATTACTGGTTCTTGTACTGCATACACATGTACATGCTTTGGATGTTTCTCTGGAACATTCTGTGAAACAGATAATTAGAATACTAACATTATTATACATTTACATCTTTACATATACTTTAGTGAAGCATTATGTGAAACATGTGAGCGCTTCTTGTTTCTTTCTTTCAGCAAGTAAAGGTTTGTAAAAAAATTGATTATATTACCTATGTTACAATTGTTTATTTTGAATATATTTTTTTATTGTTAGCAATCAATGCCTGTAGTGGAAGCCTTTGTCAGAATGGAGGACTTTGTAACACTGTTCCTGGTTCTTGTTCTGCCTACACTTGTACCTGTCCAACATGCTTTTCTGGATCATTCTGTGAAACAGGTAACTGTCACCTGTGGTCTTTAAATTAAGTGTGCTCTAGCATTAAAACTACTGTACTTTGTACTGTAGTAAAATACTAAAGAAATACAAACAATGATGTGGGTTACAGTGAAAATAAAACATTAATTAGTCATAAAAGCTAATATTGAATTGATATTGTTTGGTTGCTTTAGCTCAAAACGCTTGTTCCAACCACTTGTGCCAGAATGGAGCTGCCTGTGTTGGAGTTACTGGTTCTTGTACTGCATACACATGTACATGCTCTGGCTGCTTCTCTGGAACATTCTGTGAAACAGGTGATTATCATAATATTAACATAATTATTATTATACATTTACATTACATTACTATTTACGTAATTTCAACATGCTATAGTTTGTTTGAACTTAAATGATTTTAATAATGGTTACAAATACAACTTTTTCTGTAGCCGTCAATGCTTGTAACAACCATCTCTGTCAAAATGATGGTGCTTGTCAGGTTGTTGCTGGTTTCTGTACTTCTTACACGTGTTCCTGCAGCGGATGCTTTACTGGACCTTTCTTTTTCCCCATAATGCATTAGCACGTCAGTCACGTAATCAATATAAAATATGTTTTTTTCTAAAATACAATTCACTTTACCAACACTTTTCCAACTGGCTTGTCTTTTTATTCTTTTAATTCAGATTCTGCACTAACTCTATATTAAAGTAAATAAACAAGAAAAATTATTAGACAAAATAAAAAATAACTACATAACATGCAATAAAGATTTTGAGTTTTTTTAGCGCCTATCTTTTACGAATGTTGTACTATTGCAATATGTTTTGGTATATTCTTGATGTGTGTCATGCTACTTATTAAACCACCAGTACATAGCATCACAATACCAAAGAGATGTTATTTCGAATAAATTCCTGATAATGTCATCATATATTCTGTTGCATTACATTTTTATACCATTTGTTATGTAGCTTTAAATGCTTGTTCTAACAACATTTGTCAGAATGGAGGACTTTGTAACACCGTTGCTGGTTCCTGTACTGCTTACACATGTTCATGTAGCGGATGCTTTACTGGAACTTTCTGTGAAACAGGTAGGCATTTGTGAATAGTTGTAGTTAATGTCTGTTAGGCCTAGTATAGTTACTGTTATTTGATCAGTCTGTGCTCTTTTTCATCTGCAGATTTTAATGCAAATTGTATTTTGGTGTTTCTGTTGTATTTGAACTAAAAAAAATTGTACTAACACTGTTTGCTTAGCTGATGATACTGTACCTACATTTGTATTGATACATCCCTGGCTATGTCGGCAATGACAATCCTAGGCCTAATTCACTTTGTCCTATACGGCATAATCTTTTATTTGTTTTGTTACATAGAACTGAACAATGCCTGTTCCAACAATCCTTGTCAAAATGGAGGAGTTTGTAACGCTGTCGCTGGTTCTTGTACTGCTTACACGTGTGCCTGTCCAACATGTTACACTGGATCATTCTGCGAAACAAGTAAAACTAACTATTTATCATTATTTTAGGTTTAAATGCTTGTGATAACAACTTATATCAGAATGGAGCGCCATGTGTAGCCGTTACTGGTTCATGCACATACAGTATTTAAAAACATTAATGGCCATGTATAATATAATAAATTCCATTTCACAAATTTCATAATTTAATGGAACATTCTGTCTAAAGGGTTGTCAATTTACGTTATCAATACAAAATTTATACTGTATAGAAGAAACTGCAAATATGTAAAATGAATACCTCTCAAAATAATATAGTAGAATATTCCAGACGAACGAATTAATAAATGATAAATTTATAATTATTTTAGGTGTAAATGCTTGTGATAACAACTTATGTCAGAATGGAGCTCCATGTGTAGCCGTTACTGGTTCATGCACATTCTATCAATGTTCATGTCCTGCATGTTACTCCGGACAGTACTGTGAAACATGTAAATACCTCTAAATAAGGCTCGCCATATAAAATATCTTTCGATTTGATATTTTATTTTGCATCATATATATGATAAGAAACAAGATAAAATGCAACAATATAAATTGATGAAAAAGAGCATACATAAGACAGACTAACGAACAACACACGATACTGTGATATAGTATAACCTAATAAATAGTTGTATATGTATTGTTTTTTTAACAAAGGGATATTATTATTTTTATACAGTTACGCCTGGTGGGTGCAACGTCAATCAATGCCAGAATGGTGGTATTTGCACCGCAGTGTCATCAACATGCACATCGTTTACCTGCACATGTCTTTCAGGTTTCACAGGAGCTTTCTGCGAAACTTGTAAGTATTAAATGCATACATTCCCTCTACCTTCAATATATCCCTTTTTGACGGTAGTATTCAGGTGATAAGTTTGTGTCTTACATTTTTGTTATTCAGATAAGCTGTGTAATATTCTTAGATAAATTTCAAAAATAATTGTATTTATTCTAATTAAAATATACAGACCTAGATTTTTTTTAAATATTTTATAATAGGGAGCTTTCGCAGGAGCATGTAAACATTAAATTTAACCGCGATGACGTCAACATTCCACTCATTTGCATAACATCGTAGGCTAGGTTCAGTCAACAGTTGCGCAACGTACTTGTTATTTTTATTTCGTTTAGACGGGAAGTGTAGAAGGCAATGCATGTGTCGCACACGCAACATATGCCGCTTGTACCTTTGCCTGTATTAAAATAAATCATGGAATACCCTGGGCCTAAATACTAGGCCTAGCAGGGCTTGCATATTGGGTGATAGGATATTGCGATGAACAATTCTTATGGTTTAGCTTAATTAAAAATATCACTTCACAATTTTTTCCAGCAACTACAACAGCATGTTCATCTTTCCCTTGTCTAAATGGTGGAGCTTGTTCAATCACTTCCACCAATGGATACTTCTGTACTTGCGCATCTGGTTACACAGGAACACGATGTGAAACCGGTAAGTTATGAGTACACAATTAGGTATACTCTTTGATTACAGGATGTGACGACAAAGAATGAATAATAGTTGGATTTTTTGACTTTTTGAAGCCATGTTACTTACTTCGAATTTCTAGTGTTCAAATATGTTATAAGGTACTTTACTTATGTCATGTTATCTATTTTATCAACTATTCCTTAGTTTCATCAGCCGTTTTACATTGTTATGTTTGTCTTTTCTCTGTCTTGTACATCCCTTTTCATTTTTCTTCCAACATTTTCCAGCAACAACAGCATGTTCATCTTTCCCTTGTCTAAATGGTGGAGCTTGTTCAATCACTTCCACCAATGGATACTTCTGTACTTGCGCATCTGGTTACACAGGAACACGATGTGAAACCGGTAAGTTATGAGTACACAATTAGGTATACTCTTTGATTACAGGATGTGACGACAAAGAATGAATAATAGTTGGAATTTTTTGACTTTTTGAAGCCATGTTACTTACTTCGAATTTCTAGTGTTCAAATATGTTATAAGGTACTTTACTTATGTCATGTTATCTATTTTATCAACTATTCCTTAGTTTCATCAGCCGTTTTACATTGTTATGTTTGTCTTTTCTCTGTCTTGTACATCCCTTTTCATTTTTCTTCCAACATTTTCCAGCAACAACAGCATGTTCATCTTTCCCTTGTCTAAATGGTGGAGCTTGTTCAATCACTTCCACCAATGGATACTTCTGTACTTGCGCATCTGGTTACACAGGAACACGATGTGAAACCGGTAAGTTATGAGTACACAATTAGGTATACTCTTTGATTACAGGATGTGACGACAAAGAATGAATAATAGTTGGATTTTTTTGACTTTTTGAAGCCATATTACTTACTTAGAATTTCTAGTGTTCAAATATGTTATAAGGTACTTTACTTATGTCATGTTATCTATTTTATCAACTATTCCTTAGTTTCATCAGCCGTTTTACATTGTTATGCTTGTCTTTTCTCTGTCTTGTACATCCCTTTTCATTTTTCTTCCAACATTTTCCAGCAACAACAGCATGTTCATCTTTCCCTTGTCTAAATGGTGGCGCTTGTTCAATTACTAACACCAATGGATACTTCTGTACGTGCGCATCTGGTTACACAGGAACACGATGTGAAACCGGTAAGTTTACTAATGAACACTTTCTGTAGGAATAGGACTACTCTTTGATTACAGAATTTTACAACAAAAACTTAACAATTTGTAGTAGTCAAAATATGTTACTTTTGTCATGTTATCTATTTTATCATCTATTCCAAAGTTTCATAAGCTGTTTTACATTGTCATGTTTGTCTTTTATATGTCTTTTACAATTCAGTGGTTACAACAGCTGCATGTTTATCTTTCCCTTGTCTAAACAATGGAGTGTGCTCCGACACTTCAACTGGATACCTCTGTACGTGCCCATCAGGTTATACAGGAACACGATGTGAAACTGGTAAGTTATGACTACAAGATAAATCAAGGACTTTTTTTTGTTACTAAGTATAGTGACAAGATTGTCAACTGTCAACTCTCCTAATACAAACATGTTCTTCTACAGTCATCCTAAAGGTCCAACTTTTCTGAGAATGAGAGTTTTTGAAGATACGATTATTTGGGCCATTCCAATGGTGTGTCGTTGGTAGAGCTTTGAGATTATCTTGGACATTAAATCATTTTTCTTACATCCTATATTCTTTCTTTACTCATCTCGTTTTATTTATATTTTAGTGTTTCTAATTATGTACTGATATATATATGTTTGTGAGTATGTGCGTCTTTGCTTCTGTTATTGTTATATACTATAAATTTGTGTAAAGCAATAGAAATTGAAAGTATGTATGTGTGTGAATGTTGTCAAACTAAATTGTGGATAGAGTTGCAAAAATGATACATGTATGTAGTTGTTCTGGAAAAAATCCAACCCTTCTATGTACACGTTTTATTTCAAAAATGTTAATGCATTGGTAAGTAATTTGTAGATGCATACCAGGTAGAACAGTTTAATGATGGGTTGTGGTTTCCTAACCTTTCATTTGTAATATTTTTGTAATGGTATTATTAATTTATTTTTAATGTGTATTTAAAACATACCCTTTTAAATGTTGTATAATTAATTGATAAAATGACAGAAATCTCAACTCTTTTTCATGCGAAGTAATACACTCCTTTACAAACAACAAACCATTTTCGAAAAAAATTTAGAACTTGAAAAAGCAATAAAAAACAAATTAATAAATACACAATTAGGATTCTTTTATGAAATAAGTATATTATTATAGGGTGGTAATTGTAAAGTAGCTCTGCGTCAGTGCAGTAACTGCTGCTTAGTTGGGCTTGAATCTAACCTCTAGCCACCGCGGGAGTCCAGTAGTCTAAAGGTATAGTGTTCTGGAAGTCATTGGTTCGAGAATTACTTGCGTACGTTTTCTTAATGTACTTAGCATAAAGTACAACACTACGTCAGAGTAGGCCAAACACCTCACCTAGTATATTATAATAGATAGATAACAAATCAGTTGTTTTGTTTCATAGTTTACAGACCTGTCTGTAATTTGCTTTTCGTTGTTTACTAATATTACAAGCTTTTTGGTATGTTGAATTTCATGTTTGTGTGCAGTCATTGGCTCCTGTAGCAACAATCCATGTCTCAATGGTGGGACATGTACTGAAGGAGGATCACTGGGTTACACATGCCAATGTGTTTCACCATTTACTGGCGATAACTGTGACGGTAATTTGTTACTAATGAATCTTGTTCAAATTGTTCTACTGTAGTAAATACATTTTGTTTTGTGCAATAACGTATAATGTTAGTCTGGTTCTATAATAAACAGCGTTTTGATTACTCAAAACAGCTGGCTAAACAATTGCATAAACATGTTACATAATAAACCAAAGTTACTACTGTAGTAACTGCAGTAGAATAATTTTGACATGCTCACTAACTAATCTTGTTTTGTTGGACCAACCCATCTCAAATTTTAACAAATCATGGACACCATTTGTTTTATTCGGTCTTACCCACATTTTAATTACATTTTATGCCATTTACCATGATGGCAAATGAACTGACCTTTGTTTATTTCTAAGTAATTTAATAATAAAAAAATAAGGAGAAAAATAACATTCTCTATAATAAAATTATAATGTTTTCCTCTATTCCAATTTTGGAATTGGCTTATAATTAATGCTTGCAATGTTTGTATTTATAAATAGAAATGTTAAACCTGGCATCACATAATAAATAACAATGTATTTTGTTTTGCTTTAGCTTTAGGAATCTAAAAAAAGTTTATTGAAATGATGCCCAATATACTATTACAGCAAAATTATGTTTCTTAAAAATATTTATTGCTTAATTGTTAATAATATGTTTGTGTTGTAATTACTGTTGCATGGTTTTTTATGGAAATGTATACTAATAGTTCATTTATGCAAGTATTAATGAGAAATTTATATTTATACAGAACTTTCTACTTAGTTTTCTGTTATGACCTGACATACATAAAATATTCATAACAGAGTTAGACTATGATTAGAATGAGAAGAGGAAAATCGATTCTATAAAGGAAGTACAGAAAGATGATATTTTGTCTCAACAAATTATTATATTGACATTATTATTTTGTTTATTAATTTAGCTAGCCTAGCATGTAGTAACTCACCATGTCTCAATGGTGCCACATGTTTCGACATTTTCAATTCCTACATTTGTGTGTGTACATCTGGATACGGAGGAACCAATTGCGGAACATTATTATGTAAGTGAACCTACTACGAAAACAATTGTTTGTTTTGTTATTCAAATGTACATTTTATATTGCAATGCAATAATATCTACATTGGTGTTAAACTCACGGGATATTGATTGTACGAGTCATGAAAGAGAGGAAATGGTCATTCTTTAGTTTGTTTATATAGATTTGGCTACTTACCTACCTACCTCCAGTACCTACCTAACGACCGAATAGTAATGTAAATATTGTACTCATCTTATAACATTTTAAAAGCATCTATACAAATCCTAATTAACCTTTACCTCGTAGCCTTTAACGTTTCATCTTTCCAATACTGTAGCATCCACTCCATCTTTTGATGCTTGTTCGAACAACAGATGTCTGGCAAGCTCTACATGTTACAACAGCTACAATCAAGGTTCATCTCTAGCACCATCTGACCAATACTCATGCAAGTGTGTGACTGGTTACACAGGCCCTTTTTGCCAGTTTACTCTCAGTATGTATTTTTAAAATTAATTTTCATTATTTTTTTATTTGATAAAAAATCGATTCAAATAACAATATGGAAGACAGATTATTGAGAGAGGAGATATTTTTTAAATGTCTTGGTAAGTGCGCAAAATAATTAAATTAACTTCCACAATTCAAACTTCAGCGTTGGTGCAACACGTTTGGGTTTGTGATTGTGGAAGATGTTAATTTTCTGGTTGATTTTAATTCCTCTGTTTTCTATGTTATTGTTATATGGATGTAGGCCTACTATTCGAAATATAAGAGATGAATGAATGAAATATCATGATTTCCCAAATTGAAAGCCGATAAATAACTTGAATTTAATATAAATATATAATAATTAATATATATATAACTAATGTAATACAATTTTTTAGGTCAAGTACCATCAATGGATGTGTGTACATTGGAAGCAAATTCTAGCCCATGTCTTAACTCTGCAACTTGTAACAACATGTATCACAGTCAGTTGCACAGCACATCAATGCCAGTGCTTAAGTACTGTACATGTACCACCAATTACATCGGAGATCGATGTCAAACATTTGGTAGATATAGATATAACCTTGTTTTTCATTACAAAATAGTTTTGTCACATTCGAAGTTGTTATAATTACATTATTATGACGCTTGATTACCTCCATGTAAACAATAAGTTATATATTGTTTTTATTTATTTGATTTTTATAGTTGGAACAGATATTGACAGTATTTATATTGTAAAAACCTCACCACACAGTACCGTACTGTACATATATAAAAGAATAATATAAAGAAATTGATCGATTTTTACTTTTGATGTCTTGACTACTGTAAAGACTGTAATCTATGGCTTCTATGGAGGTCCTCATCGTTGTATTTTTGTAGGCTACGTTGTTATAAATTGATCACATTTCTGCTGGGAACAATTTTTAATTTCTTTACACACTATTCTTTTTAATGATCAATCATTTATCTTCATATTTTATTCTTCAACTTTCCTTTCAATAGTTACAAACAAGGACTTCACATCACACAACTGAAATGTAAATGTTAGAGTAAATGATAATTCCTTGAATCTATATCATATGTGCAACAAATAGAAGACGAGTATCACGTTTTTCTTATAAGGCACAAAGGGAAACATTGATGAGTCTTTATTATTGGCGTAATCCCTCTTATTCAATGTTATTATAAGTTACTAACAGACGTAAATGTTTACGTTAACCTGTCAAAGTATCTATTTGTATCGTTAAATAAGAGAGAAACAATGTCACTGTAATAATTATGAATCTATGGGCCCGTGGCCTAAAGATACAATAAAGGCAGGCAGCATTGCCTGGAATGAATGAAATAATAATATGTATGAATAAGTATTTTTGTTTTTTTAAAAATAGTTTCTAGCAGCCCATGTAGCAGTGGACCATGTATCAATGGAGGAGGATGTAATGACTTTGGAACATCATATACGTGTACTTGCCCGACTGGATACACTGGAACACGTTGTGAAACTATAGGTTAGATTTAGAAGAGTTTCTAGTTTAAGATGTAATAAGAAACGCATCAACAATTGTAACTATTCAATTAACGTATTCGTAATCTTAGCTTCATCAAACTGCTGTTGAATCTTCAAGCTTGGTTTTCTAAAATTCTAATTTCAATATTGCACATGTTACGATTTTTGTAGGCTAAATAAGAGAGAAACAACGGCACTGTAATAATTATGAATCTATGGGCCCGTGGCTTAAAGATAAAATAAAGGCAGGCAGCATTGCCTGGAATGAATGAAATAATAATATGTATGAATAAGTATTTTTGCTTTTTTTTAAATAGTTTCTAGCAGCCCATGTAGCAGTGGACCATGTTTCAATGGAGGAGGATGTAATGACTTTGGAACATCATATACGTGTACTTGCCCGACTGGATACACTGGAACACGTTGTGAAACTCTAGGTTAGATTTAGAAGAGTTTCTAGTTTAAGATGTAATAAGAAACGCGTCAACAATTGTAACTCTTCAATTAATGTATTCGTAATCTTAGCTTCATCAAACTGCTGTTGAATCTTCAAGCTTGGTTTTCTAAAATTCTAATTTCAATATCGCACATGTTACGATTTGTGTAGGCTAAATAAGAGAGAAACAACGGCACTGTAATAATTATGAATCTATGGGCCCGTGGCTTAAAGATAAAATAAAGGCAGGCAGCATTGCCTGGAATGAATGAAATAATAATATGTATGAATAAGTATTTTTGTTTGTTTAAATAGTTTCTAGCAGCCCATGTAGCAGTGGACCATGTTTCAATGGAGGAGGATGTAATGACTTTGGAACATCATATACGTGTACTTGCCCGACTGGATACACTGGAACACGATGTGAAACTCTAGGTTAGATTTCTATACATTTATTTCATAATTGTTTGATTTAAGATTGCTTTCAATAAGTATCTTGACACAATTAACCCTTTCTAAAATGTTTTTTTTTTGTAGGTAGTAAAATTAACATTATTCTGAAGTAGCTCTAAACAAATTGAATTTGTTTATTTAATGTTAACAGTTAATCAGTTTTTCAATTCAAGCACAATCATACTATCTTGACTTTAGGAAAACACTTAACAGTTGTGTAATCTTTACTTTCTATTCTTTTTTCTTTTAGTATCTTCTAACGCATGCAATCCAAATCCATGTCAAAACGAAGGGACATGCGAGTTGTCTGGAACAGCTTACATTTGCAGTTGTCCAGCTTCATACATAGGAACTAACTGTGAAACCCTTAGCAGTAATTATACAATTAAATTATCTTTATATTATATCTTATTATATTATATTATCTATCTATTATCTAATATAACTTGTAAATAAGAGAGAGAATCCAAGACAAACAAGAGTGTATGGTTACCTACACTGGTCATATTTTGATGGCACTGTTTTACTAAACACCAGAAAATTAAAGACACAATATATTTACCCTATTCCTTTTTGAAAAATATTGCATCATATTTCACAAATGATTGTCACAACAATCAAGATTATATTGTTTACCTACACTGTTTTAGTTATTGTTTTTCATTGTTATTTTATATCACATCACATTAATCATAAATGATTTTCACATAACAGATTAGATAAATAAATAATTCTAGTTCAAAATTTAATAATGGAAATAACAATACAGTGAGTATACACATAATTATTCATTTTATTGTCAAAATGAAATTTAACGGTACAAACAATTAAAAAAAAATCGTCGAAGCCAAACCGCAGATCAAAGTTACGATAACCTGTCTTGGCAAGTCGAGATCAGCGTCCTGTTTGATTACCTTGATGCCTCAAGCCACAGACTGAATTCATATGCACAATACACTATATAAAGATAAAACCTATTTTTCTTTCTTTTTGTAAAGAAAAACAATTCTTAAAACGTATTCAAACTCAGGTTGTTATATGTTTAATAAGAGTTGTTTTACTAGAATCTTCTTACATGTTTACTGGTACCTTTTGACAAGTAGGCACTGGAGTTTCCAAATTGATCAATTACTACTTACTTGAAGCCATATATCAGCGAAGTTTGTAGTGTTCAACACCAGCAAAATTGCTAGTATAGACCAACTCATGACAATTTCTGCTCAAATTTACATATAGTTAGCATGCATCTCACGTCCAGGCCAAAATCAATCTTCTCTTCAGTATCTTCACTGTAGGTCTGGACTTCTATCCCCCACCCCCTTTTTCTAGAAATATAATCGAATCCCCCGGTAATAAAACAATAAAGTCCAAGGTAATTTTATTCTTGAAAATACATTGTATTTGAAGTCTGTACTAGAAGGAAATTATAATAATAATAACAATAATAATAATAATGCCGATTTCTAGAGCGCACTAAGGGGCTTGTGCAAAGTCCAGGAAAAAACATTTAAAAAAATGATTAACATAGAAAAAATACATTTTTTTAAAACTTAATCAAGATTTTTTTTATAGATTTGATATTTACAAAGTTAAAAGTTGTAAACTCTTGTATATTATTTTGTTTTACACATTTGTACAAGTGTTTCTTTTTTGATTAATTAACATTGATTAAGAATTGGATGTTTTAAATCTTATTTTGAAATATCAGACACAGGTCTTTGTAATCCTAGTCCATGTTTGAATGGCGGTATGTGTACATCTTCTGGAACTTCATATACCTGTATGTGTAGTACAGGTTTCAGTGGAACGAACTGTGAAACAGTAGGAGACACAGGTATGTTATCTCTAAGCGATATGGTGTATATTACTCGTGTTGTATCTACTGCCTCAGTGGGTAATAGACAGAAAATCAATCAATCAATTTAACTTTTACCACCACTATACAGGTCAACAAAAGCCTTCAAAATCATGGACTAAAATATTTTCCAATCACGGAAAATGTGGCTTTCTTTAAAAGTTATGGAATAAGATGAAGAAAATAATTATGCTATTTTATTGAACTGTCATGGAACATGTCATGACATTTTGGCTAGAAATGTCATAGAAATTTACCCTTGAGAATTGTGTATAAATCTCGAAAATACCGTGAATAGGCTGTTTTGTAGTTTAGAATAACAATAATGATTTCGCTGTTGTTTTCCTTCTTAGACAATCCTTGCGACAGCAACCCCTGTCCTGCTGGCCAAGAATGCTTTTTTACTACAGTCAGTTTTATTTGCATGGGTAATGTGTTTTTTTTGTTTAACGCATGCTCTGTTTTATACAGTAGTAGACACATTTTAGCATAGTATTTTGTTTGTTGTTGTTATTTCTTAGGTTATGGCACAATATAAAGTTACACTCAAGGCTCTACCCCTGAATGGAAACAAAATAAATATTATGGTATAGGGTTTCTAATATGATTTATTTCTTCCATGTTGGTTATATCATCAATCAAAGTAAAATAAAATGTTTTCCAGTAAGTCATTTTAGGTGAAATTTTAAGTCAAATGTCATTTAATTTGCATATCTACTTTTTAACAAACAATCTACTACAAATTTGACCATTTCCTCTGTTACTATAGTCATTATGAAAAGCACTTGATATTAATTATACAAAATCAGCGTAGCATAGGAATAATTGAAGATATATTCATAATTTTTTAAAACATAAAAACATTAGGTTATTCTGTTGATTTGTTGGGAAAAATATTCGAGAACAAAAATGGTTTAAATTTATATCATTTTGTTAAATTTTTTATTTTTAAATATATTTTTACATACTTAAAAGTTTTTTTTCAGGTAGATAGTATAATAATTATCTAAATTGTTCAAATTATACCAAAATATTATTTTGTGGAAAACAATATGTAGGCCTAGGCCTATTTGTAGGGGTGGGAGCTAGCCTTAAAATCATTATTCAGAAAATCGATTTAAATACGTCATCCTACCACAATACGATTTGAAAAAATAAAAGTTCAAAGGATATTGATATAAATCATATTTATACAAAAATAATGAATGTTTATGAGTTGGATGGTGAGAATATTTCACGAGTTGAAAAATTGACTGCTCTATTTTAAACAACAACATTAATTAAATAAATTGATTTGTTTATTCTCCAAGTACAAAGAAGATTAATTTATAAATTGAAAGGTTTAAAGGCGAAGCTATACTTATTCTGAAGGAGCTAATAACAATTAATAATTTAATTTACGTAATACAAATAAACTTAGGAAAACGCTGATTGTATTGTAGTTATGTAAAAAAATTAAGTTTTTCATTCGTTTACCGTTATGTTTAAATGGGAGCATCTTATTGAAGTTCTATAAAAGCTGAATTACACTTTAAATATTTTACATAATTTATTTAATATATTTATGTTTGTGTTGTGTTTTAAGCCATTGTTTATGTTTCTGTAAACAAATATTTGTTTTTTGTTTAAACGTAAAATGATGCTTTTGTTATTATATATCTCATTTTTTGATTAGCGCTTCTCTTTTTCAGTTGCCAAATATATTACCATCTCTTTGTGTGTGCCCATCGCTTTGATAAAATGAATTGTTGCTCTGCACAGGTTAAAAAAAGTAGAAATAAATCGTACATCAATCAAATAGATTTTTTCATACACAGTATTCATTTTGCTAAACATTATTTTATTATTGTTTGTGCTTATTTGTAATCGCTATCATTAAATCATCCTCATTATTAAATTATTCACATTATTTATTTACAGTATCTATATGTTAACAAAAATGGTGAAACATAGAATACATTGGAAATATGACATGTGTTGGTAACACAATACATTCCTGTGATTGTCTTGTTTAATTATTTAATACATTATTAATATTGCATTTATATTACACGTGTATACATTTTGTTACTAACAATACACCGCCTATGTGTCTATTTTACATTACTTTAGTGGTGATTGTTTGTAGTTTTTAAATAGCTTGTAGCGAGTTGTAGTGACTCAAATATTTCCAATAATTAAAATACTATAACAGATAAAATTATTTTTATTTTTGTTCTCAGCAACAAGCGGAAGACGACGTAGAGATGTTAAGAGCATTGACGAAGGTAATGGTTTGTTGTCCTATCGTTTATGTTACTATTACACGGTAGTTTTTCTAATATCATTAATTTCCAGAGTATGCTTCTGTTAACAATAAATATATTTTTTCAGAATTTCCAACATACTTCAGTGTCTGTGCCCCTAATCCTTGTGCCAATGGCGCAACATGTCACGCATTCAACCATGACGATCAGGAGTATTTTATGTGCGAGTGTGCAGCAGGTTGGACTGGAACAAACTGTATGGATGGTATGTTTATTTGTTGATTTGATAACAAATCAATCTAATCAAACGGTCTTAACTACATGTTAGAAAACCCGTTAAAAGCATTTTGTTTTTACGACGTTCCACACTCGAATACGCAGCTACTAAAACATCATTCTACGCATGCCCAGAAACATGTGATCATGCGCATAAACAAGCTAAAAATACATGGCGACAAAAATATTTTAGTGACATTCCTATACTTTATATTGTAATATTTATTAGACATAATTATGATATGAATAATTATAATGACCAACAAAACGTCCCTTCCGATAGATGAGTAATATAATTTGCAAAGTTTACCAAAATAGGTGACGTAGATGATTTCTTCTGACATCCGATTTCCTATCACGTGGCATCTCTTTTAACCATTGTTCTTGAAATGGGCAGGTGTAGTCGATAATATAGTGTGCCTCTGACATGGTTCCTGTAGAGGAAACATTATTAGGTTTTATTCATAAAACTCGTGTCTTAAGATTCATTGTTTCGGTATGTGTTGTTTGTGTAGTGTGGACAATTTGCTCATTTTAATTTTTAAATCACCAACTAAAACGTTTTTGTTGTTGCAGTCACGACTCGAGAAAATCTGACATCTGACTTAGACGACCTTCATGAGGAATCTAACTACGTCCACTGGGTAATGGGCATCTCACTTGGCGCTCTCATCATCGTCATTATAGGTCTGCTGATGATGCTTAACCGTCTGGTGACAGGAGTGAAACAACGTAACATCTGCAAAGACGAAGTTGCTTTGGTCAACTAAAAATATCAATACAATCGGGACGTTTTAAGTTCCCAGACTAGTTATTAATTGTATACTAATTATATACTGGTAGATTTTAGAAAACAAATAAAAATGTAGTAAACAATACGATTTCACAATATATGTTGAAGTACGGTAGATTGGTACATAATAATTAGAAAATAGTTCAATATGTTGGTTAGAAAGCAAAAATGTTTATTGACTTTAATATGTATCACAAGATATCATTTGCTTAAAACATCGAATAATTTATACATTTTATGTGTAAAATTGTACGTAATTTTTCTGCCTCTTAGTTATTTTTTTTATTTCGAAATTATCATAAAATTACAATTTTCCAAAACCTTGATGTACGTACTTAGTGGTTATATTCTTGAACGCTGTATTTGGAGCCTAGCTGAGATTGTTTGATATTTTTATATTAGGAATTTCTATACTTAGATATTCTTAGTAGCTTTTTTAATAAAATTGGGATTATTAAGAAACATTGTGTATGTTTTGGTTTATACTGTTTTTAATTTTTTTATATCTAGTTTACCGCTCGATAAACTTTTTTTCCGTAATTCGGTAAATTAGTTTGGTAACAAAACGTGCGCATTCTTAGCGTACTGCAATATGTGTGGAATTTCTTAGATAAATTGCGAGCTCGATTTTCACGAGGCAGCTTTTGTATGATGGGTTTCAAGATATTATATGTCCATATTTCGATTGCGCATGCGAACTAGTCATTAAAGAAAGTGGGTAAAATTGGCTTTTTAGAGATAATCTAGATTTCTGGAAGCTGTCTGACACAATATTATGTGTTTATGAGCGCAACGAGAAAAAATAATGACCGTGCCAAAGTCCTCTCCTTTCCGAAACATGTATCTCAAATAAGCCCATTACTTGATTGGGTTGTTCAGAAAAGTTACCTTGCAAATAAGTCCATTACTTGATTGGGTTGTTCAGAAAAGTTACCTTGCAATATTATCAATGTATGTTACAATCGAAATGCTAAACATTTTTAATAATAAACAAATTACAACAATGACAAAAGCAAGTCAATGACTACCGGTTATTTCAGAAATGCAATAGAAAATGGAGTAGATATTATCTTATAAATGCTGTCTATTATGGTACGATTTGAAACGAGTTTTTCATCCAGATCTACATCAACATATTATGCTCTTCGACCAGGTGCAGTAGCATACCTTGATCAGTGTACCGTGCACATGTGTAAACGATGGTCCAACACTACGTTAACGTGCTGCGCACAACCAGGTGCAGGTCGGAGCATGCCATAATCACTGTACCGTATACATGTGTAAACGGAGAGGAAACCATGGAAGTAAGCCTATAAAAGAAAATCATGTCGTGCCTGAAAAATATCAGACTTATGTTGTACCTTGATGCTGAGACAGACTGTCTTTAGTTTACAGTTGAACAATTATCTTTATTACATTTCCTTATAAAAACATCCGGAAGGGAATATTGAGTATTGAAAAAGTGGTAAGTTTATATGTTTTTATTTTGATCGTCGTCGTATACATATTATGCCAAAATACAAGACAAAATTAAAACAGTCAAAACCAGTAGTTATACAACAGCAGTTGTGGAGTACAGAGGTGGTTGAAAAGTTGCGTGGCTGTCTAGCATGTACTGATTGGGATATTATGCTCGATGTTGATGATACTCTTGATGTAAGGGTATCTACAATCTCAGCATACATATCCTTTTGTGTTGATATGGTTATACCTAAAGTAACAAAAAAGATATATGCAAATGAAAAACCATGGATCTCTAACCAACTAAGGAAACTGTTACAAGATAAGCGTATAGCGCATAGAGGAAAAGATACTCCTAAAGTCAAGGAAATTCAAAAAGTAAGGAAGGAAGAAAGAAAGGAAATAAAAAATAGTAAACTGAAATACAAAAAAACACTAGAAAATAAATTTAAAGACAAAAATCCTAAAGCAGCATGGAAAGCAATTAAAACACTAACCGGCTACAAAGAAACCATATTGCGTGTACATGGAAGTGAGAACTTCGCTAATGACTTAAACAACTTTTTCTGTCGTTTTGAATCCGAGATATTAGTTACCAAAAATGAAAATGAAGACACAGAAATCCGCGAAAATGAGACTTCATTAGTAAACAATGCAGTCATAAATGTAGTTGATGTGCGTAATGTATTCGCCAAAGTAAGGCCTGGTAAAAGTACTGGCCCTGATGGAATTGGAAATCGTGTTATTAAATACTGCAACCAAGAGTTGGCACCGATATATACCAAACTTTTTAATGAGAGTTTAGCAAGTGGTACAGTGCCCAATCAATGGAAAACGGCCTGTATCTCACCTATTCCTAAGATAAAAAATCCCAAGGAACTTAATGACTATAGGCCAATAGCTATCACATCCAATGTTGGTAAGTGCCTAGAAAAGATTGTACTTAGGCAGTTGCTTGATCAGACCAAATTGTTTCTCGATCCTCTCCAACTTGCCTATCAGAGTAATAGAAGTGTTGAAGATGCTGTGCTCTTCCACTTACATAATATTTACCAACATTTAGATGTGCCTAAATCATATGTAAGATGTTTGTATATAGATTTTTCTAGTGCTTTTAATACCGTTGAACCTGGTTCATTAGTACGCAAACTTAAAGAAATGAACGTAAACGACACATTGACTTCATGGATATATAATTTCTTAACAAAAAGGTTCCAGTATGTTAAACTAAACGGTATTTTATCTGATAAAAGAACTGTTAGCAGTGGCACGCCACAAGGGTCTGTTATCTCCCCAATGTTGTTTTCACTGTTCACCAGCAGTTTCAGAGCCAATTCAAATGAATGTTGTATAGTAAAATATGCAGATGACACAGTCATCACTGGATACATTACTGGCAATGATGAAACAAGCTATAGACAACTAGGATGTGATTTTTATCACTGGTGCTGCAATAACAACCTGAAACTAAACATAAAGAAAACAAAAGAAATGCAGATTGATTTTAGGAAAATTAAAGAGCCCTTAGAACCTCTGATTATAAATGAAAATGAGATTGAAGTAGTAAATGAGTACAAATATCTGGGTTGTATAATTGACAATAAGCTAAATTGGATAAATAATGTAAATAAAGCCACATGCAAAGCCAACCAAAGGATGTTTATTTTAAGAAAAATGAAGTACCTACAAATTGACAAAACTATACTTAAATTGTTTTATAACTCTGTAATTCTCAGTGTAATACTTTTTTGTAATGTTTGTTTTTATGGTAATACAATGCAAAAAGATAAAATTAAACTTAATCGAATAGGAAATAGAGCAATTAGACTAGTAGGAGAGCACTTACCTGATGTTGAATCCTTGTATAAAGAAAATGTGTTAAAAAAAGTAAAAAGTATCATTGATGATGAAACACATCCTCTTCACAAACAATTTGCTCTCACGAATTCTGGCATAAGACTACGTGCACTTAATACCAAAACAAAACGGTTTAGGTGCTCGTTTGTACCTAATGCTATACACTTATATAACTCCAGAGTACAAAGATAAAATGTAACCGATAATTTTTATCTAATTTTAACAATTTTTAGCCTCTTAACTTTTTGTGTGTGTTTTTGTAAATTGTATTTTATATTTTTGTATTTTGCCAGTTTTCAAATCACATTTCTGTTTTTTAAATGGACAATAAAGTATATATGACTATGACTATGACTATGACTATACATTGTGTTGCCGTGGTTAGGGTTTCGGAACCGGAAGTCAACTGCCCATCGTTACAGATTCTGACAGACGCTAACGCTGAGACGTTTACCACCCATTGATTAGTCTACTGCGTGTTCGTTCCTTTAAAAAGCTCATCCTAAGGCCTATCCATATTTTATTTCATTGTAATTACCTCAGCCAGAATAGTGAGAGTTTATGTGTTTCTAGAGTTGTTAGTTTTTTAGCAGGATTACTCAAATAATTTTGGATTCAATTCGGACCAGGATCCCAATTATGGACCACTTTTGTTATTTTTACTATTTTAAAGCCGTACGATCTTTATCACGATTCTTTATCCTTTTTCTCTTTTTACTTCTAGTTGCTTTCTTGTTTTCAAATCAACCGATTTATTATATAAACGATTTAACTTGAGTATGCCAACCACAACTTTCCTGGTTTTAAAAAAAAAATTTATTTCAACAATATTCTACGAGGGTGGTCCATCCAGCCGAAGCAGATCATTAGGGACCCTCACAGAAATACATCATGACAAGACGTGTAGCAATAAAAATTTAATTAAATTAAAATAATATAATTTATAAAGATAAAATAAAGCACAAACAATAAATTTAGAATAAAAAATTAAATAAATTAAATTAAATTTAATCCTGTAAAGGATCTTATAATACTACAGCAGAACCAAATGTCCCATGGATATGGGTTGGTTGTAGTGTTACACATATTAAATGTTCATTAAAATAAAATGTGTTTTGTAAGTGGCGTTGTAAACTTATTGCTTTTTGTATGGTCATTACAAGTTTTTGTGCATAGGCCTACTTTTAAGTCTACCGCATTTTTAAAATAGCTAGATCCGCTTTGTTTACAATCCCCTTAATAGGTTGTCCCCGTTAATGAGGTTGGCTTAGTGTTATTTACATTATTTATCCTCGTTCATTCACGAACAATTTCCCCTTAACAGGGGTGTATCAAAAGAAAGGGTTTACTGTATTCATAACTAAATTAAATTTGTACCTTTATATTTTTATATTTGTAATTTTTTAGATTTGTTGTCCTTTTGATGTGTACATTATCATGTTAATATTGTTTTAATCCAGCCTTGTGCTGCGATTTCAATATATTGAATAAATAAATAAAAAATATTATGAAATATTAAATAAATATATCATTTTTTATATAAGCACAAGTTTTTTAGAATATGACCGGTTTTTAAACAACATAAGCTTAATATAATGTTTAAAAGTCACGCGGCTCCAAAATTAGATATGACAGAAAATTAACCATTTCTGTTCGCTTGGCTTTATAGAAATATATGATATGATATAGAATGTAAGGCTAGGCCAAAGTGAATAAAAGATCAGAATCGACGGTGTAAAGTGTTCATTATTATTTGAGAGTGACAAGGAGTGGTGTTTAAGAATGTGTACCTATTCAGACGATAATTATTGATGTTTTTGTTAGTATTACACTTCAAATGACGTTGAGTTAGGTGAACTAGATCACACGTCATTACCATAGAAAACTCTTTTCAAAAGTATATGTAATTTCCATCCAGGGTACTTAAATATATCAACCATAAAATGTTTATTAGTTCATTCAGACATGTAAGTTTATTTTCGGGGTATATAAAGAACAACGAGTGGGATTTGCGGTTAAAGTTCTTTTATTAAGTTTACCGGGCGTCCGTATCTGGAGGATCACAATGGATACAACATTTATTAAGCATGTTATCGTTTTGGCTCTTGTTGCTTCGGTAGACAGCCAAACAGGTATGTAATTCATCTTTTTAAATATTATTCTTTATTTCAAGTACACATCAATGCCTATATCCAAAGGGAAGTTACTGAAAGATGATAATGATGTGGATATAATTTAAAAAAAAATCTACTTTATACGATTCGAGGAAAATCATCATTTGTAACTTCAACAATTGGAAATGTACCGTTCTCCTAATCCTCAAAACCTATAACATTTGAATTCATTTTATTGTATTAATAATAATAAGAATAAGAAAGAACGTCATCGAATAGTTATCTTATTTGGTTGACAATTGTTTGTCTGTAAAATTAACCAAACTATACTTTTATCTGCCATTTTTTCTGTTAAAAGTTGTTATTATAATAGCAGTTTAAGTTACTAACAGTGGCAATGCATCCTTCTGATAGTCTCTTTAAGCTATCAAATTGGTCGTTTAGGTCCAAGTGTCCATAAACTGTGCGTAATTAAGTGTAAAAACACCCATAAAGCATTTAGTTGATTCCATCAACCAAACTAAACTCACTATGGAAATACAAATAAAATTCATACCCATGGTTGGATCATGAGCTAAAGAATATTCTTCAGTCCATGGTTGGATAGAGACTTTACTCCATGATAGAGAACAAGGAATCTCACTTCTATCTTCTTAATAATGATAAATCAAATTCATACTAAATTGAACTATCGGAAAGAAATAGTAACCTTTATTTGTACAATAACAATTTAAGTTGCATTCATAATGCGACATAAATTAATGTAGCATAATATAGCATTAGTGTAGCGTCGTACTAATTCAAAGTTCATTCAATTCCGCTTTATAATCGAATACTGTAATTTATATATAGGCTAACTACATTTTTTTTGGATATTATGAGTAGGCCTATCATTATATCATATAATATAACACTAGACGGGAAAACATGGAGCCATAATCAGGCCAGTAGCCAGGGGTGGTTTTTATGGTTCGAGCGAACCCCTGTTAACCGACTGCGACCTCCATCCCCGACATGCCCAATACCCTCATCTCCTCTCTGAAAATACGTGCCACACAGTACAAAAGGTTATTCGTAAATTGAAAAAATCGTAAACTTCTTCCTTGTATGAGCGTACGTCGAGCGATACGTGTCTGTACATATTTCAAAGAGTAGCAAATGAATTGCCGATTTTCACTTGAAAAATAAATACGCATTTTTGGTCCCTGTGATATAACATGATTTTGACGCGAAAACTGGACTACAGCGAGCTAGGCCATGAACGATTCGTACAAAGTACACCGCCAGAAAGCCATTCCAAAAGAATGGAAATGTATTTTAAAATCAACACATGACATTAATGTAAATGATATACCTATTACAAACAATAAGGTCTTAAATATGACGTCTAGACAATTATATAGATTCATAATAGATGCTCAATATATTACACCTACGGCACAGGTTAAGTGGGAATCCATATTTGGTAATATGCCATGGACAAAAATATGGGTTAAGAAAGTTTCTGGTCTTAAAGAAAAAAAACTGGCACATTTTAATTTTAAATTGTTGCACAGAATATTGCCAACAAATGAAAGATTACATAGGTGGAGACTTGTAAATTCCCCATGTTGTGACACATGCAATGTTATTGAGAATGATAAACATATGTTAGTAGAGTGCATAACAGTAAAATGTTTATGGAGAGAGATAAACGAAATAATTAGAGCAGTAAGCATACATATTCCTGTTTTTTCTTTCAAAAGACTTTTATTTGAAACTGACAATAATTACGTAAATAAATTATACACTTTAGGAGCATTTTGTATTTATAAAGTAAAGATATTAAGTTTATTGGAAAAAGAAAAAAAAATCAATCTCCTACAAATGTTTAAATCTGAAAAAAAGATAAGAAATATGTAAATCTGCAGGTATACTGTATATGCTCAACCAGATTAAGGAGGAAATATGTAAATGAGATACCATGAATGATGAATCTATTATGTTTTTTTTTTTTGTTCTTGCTACTATACTGTATGTTTTGTAAATATGTATACCTTGATGATTTGAAAACAAAAAGACAAAATGTGAAAAGCTTTTTATAGATTGATGATAAGAAAAATGATGAAGGATAAGAAGGTTTAGGTTTAAGTGGGGAAGTGTTTTCATCAAAGCTTTCATATTATAGGTATATACCGTATATATGTAATTTGCACATTCTTACTGCATGTGGAATTTTGAAATGATTAAATGGTTAAAAAGAAAAAAAAAATGTCTAATTTTTTTAATGGATCATTAAACACAAATGTTGTTAAATGATAATGTATGTATAAAAAAATAATAGAATAAATAATAAGTAAAAAAAAATAATTGAATGAACCCACATAGGAAAAAAAAAGTTAAATGAAACTTTGATGGGTTATACTGTAGATGCAAAAAAGGGATAATCTGTTGGAAATAAATTTTGTAAACATTTAAAGATCAAAAAAATCAATGTTAAAGGATGAGGAAAATATAATGTTAACAGTAAAAAGTTAGTAAGTAATTAGTATAACAGAGAATATGCATTGTTTAAATGAAAATATGTTTGCATAGATAAATCCAAAGAAAAATATAATGGGACAAACCCATGGGATGGATTTATTAAACATAAACGTATTATAATTGTATGAAATAAATATGCATGTAGATGAAAAAAAAAACAAAAACAACTATGTAAGAAAAAATAAGCTTTGTTAATGAAAATGTGTTATAGATAATATGTATAAAAAGAGGAAACTATGTAATCAATGTGGTTAAATGATAATGTATGTATAAACAAAATAATATATGGAAATAGTTTTTTTTTTTTTTTTTTTTTTAGAAAATAAGTAAAAAAAAAAAAGTGGAATGAATCCACATAAGAGAAGAAAGTAAAAAAGTTAAATGAAAATTTAAGAAGTTATAGATGCAAAAAAGGATCTGCTGGTTTTGTAAACATTAAAGAACAAAAATATTAATATTAATGTTAAAGGATGAGAACAATATTATGTTAACAGTAAACATTTAGTAAGTAATGAGTATAACAGAGAATATGCATTGTTAAATGAAAATGTGGTAGATGGAAAAATCAAAAACAACTATGTAAGAAAAAAAATAAGCTTGTTAATGAAAATGTGTTACAGATAATATGTTTAAAAAGAGGAAGCTATGTAATCAATGTGATAATATGTAAACAAATGAATAAAACTCTTTAAATAAGTATATGTATACAGATGATTAAACAAACATTGTAAATATAATGATATGTATAGTGTATAGTGAAAAATATATGTAAAGAGAACAGTGGGAAATAAAAGTGGGATGAACCCACATAAGATAAAAAAAAAAAAAAAAAAAAAAAAAGTACACCGCCAGACAATCGCCATCGCCATTTATCATAAATGCTATGTGCGAGAGTACCATTTCCGGCCATCCGGGGGTGTCATTTATCAAAATTCGCCTCGCCTCCACCCAAATACGTAGTGTCCGGACCCCCCCCCCCCCACTTGACAGATCCTGGCTACGGCCCTGAATCAACTGGTCTGTAATAGTATATAATTCAAGACTTTTGTTCGCAGTGCAGATTTTTTGATCTTAACCGTTTTCAAATTGTATATAAAAGTAATACAAGGAAAATGTACAGTGTAACTATAGGAATGACTCGACTTACGGCTTTTGTTCCCTGCCTCACCCAACATACCGTCAAACAATGAGTGTTCCTTTCGACTATTAAGCGTTCAGCAACCTTCATAAAGAGTAGTTTTTATTCATCATTGTTGGTGTTCATTGAAAGTGATCGGTTTTTATATGTAATTTTAATGTATGTCACTCAAGTCCGAGAAATGTAAGATATACTTAAATGTGTACCCTTTTACTTATTTTATATTCAACTTTTTTATGGTGAACAGAAAATCCTGACAATCAATGTGGCTTCACAAAAACCTTTAAAATCAAACCCTTAAACAAATCGCTTTTGATAATAGCCCTTAACTCTCTACAGAGCCTTTTTATTTTTAAATTGATTTCCTTGAGGTAGGTGCTTGACAATAGTAGAATATCAAAGAGCTTTTGCTATCGTTATTAACTTGTACTTTATTTACAACACTAGGGGGTGAGTTCGCTCGCCTCTCTAGGAAGTGTATACGATAGGGGTGAGCTGTGAGTGAGTGTAGACGATGGTTCTCGGAATTATAATGACTCGGGTAAAAAGCTTTTAGAAGAAAGTTCTCTTTGTACATTTTCTGTCGGTTACCATTATTGAAAATGTTTGACATTCGTAAAACTAAACCTACTCTGTTTCACAGTGTCTTAGATGATTAATAACATTTTAAAGTATAAGGTTTATTGTTTGGTAGGGCCTTTATAGGGCGGAGGGGCGGAGGCGGAGTTAAGGGAAGTGCTTATTCGAGGGATATGTTTAATTTTGTTATTTTAATAATATGGTAACATTTGTAATCAAATCAAATCCTCTGATAGATATGAAAGTGGTAAAAAATAATAAGTGCTTGGTACATTGTAGATAACAGTGCGATGAATTCAACTACAAATGGTGTAATTGTGTCATAAATATAATAGTACATACATTTATTCAATATTCAACCGTTTACATAGTTTATGGGTTAAGATACACAGAAGCCAAAGTGGCTTGTCTTTGTAGTCCTAAGCATAAACATAAAACATATACGGACGCATTACATTATCAAAAAATGACATTTTGAGACAGAAAAAGAAAAAAAACAAAGTGAGATTAGGCAAAATATTTACAACCCCAATTATGCAGTAGCAATAGTAGCTAGCAATATGTTTCAAATATCATCTTTTTAATATTGTACTTTAGCATAGGGAGCGAGGTCATGTGATTTTGTTCTAGAGTAGACTGGAGTTTATTCCAGTAAGTTGGTCCTTCAATGAAAATTGATCTTTTATTAATTTCTAATCTACTGTGTGGAATATATACGGTATCTTATTTGCGTTTCTTAATGTCTTTAAGTGATCAGTTTTAGGGTTTAAATCAATCAGGTTGTTTATAGTGATGGGAAATTCCTGGAGATGATATTTGAACATAAAGCATGCAATTTGAATTTTATTTATATCGTATATATTTAACATTTTTAAACTTTGTAATAGTAGTTTGGAGGCTGTTCTCATCGGTGATTTAGTAATCATTCTAGCTATACGTTTTTGTAATTTATGTATTTTTTCTAAGTTTGTTGGATATTCATTTCCCCATATTATATTGCAGTAATAGAGGTGTGGTAAGCTAAACGCATTGTACAAATTTAAAAGAATATGTTTAGGAAATACAATATAGTGTGTATAAATGTGGATGGGCGTTTATTAGATAGTTGAGTTGGTGGAGGCGCGATTATTATTGAAATTGATGTTTTATTGGGGAGGCGTAAATTTAAATAAATACCATCCTAATAATTAATACATTATTTAATTTAAACATCTTTTGAACTTCCGAGTGGGCCAGTTCGGCCAAGAAGGAAAACGTTTTATACGGCTTGCAACATGGGTAGACATCCCGAACCTAACGGGAAACAGATAACCTGCAGTTATTTCTGCCAGCGTACTCAATAAAACTCGGCTAGGATTTCACTAGATTTTAAATAAAATGTCTTATCATCAGATCTCCCTATGCAATTTTATAATACTATTCCCCACAATAATTCCGATGCTTTATGGCGTAAATTTAATTTGATCTTTATTAATTTGCAGTATAATTTTCATTTTTTAACTACTGTACCTTCACACGCGCGGTCCGATCCGAAAATAAACAAACAAGCACGAATGTGCGATACTCGGGGTACAGCAAAAGAAGCTGTAATGACGTCATAAGACGGGATGTGACGTCACATACAGTACACATCAAATAACCTCGGTACCAAATACGGCTATACGGTACCATCTTCGAGACGTCATATGGCTGCATCCGGTTTAAAATTAAAAAATCCTGCTCTATAGCTTTGTGCACATGTCCCTGTAGTATATTCATGCCAAATCCCAACTCAATACTACAACGAATACTTGACTTGACTTGACTTGAATAGAATAGGGGAGGAGTAGTACTTTTAAAAATCGCACCTTTTACTCAATAGTGTCGGATGGAGGAGAATATGAGAGTCCTAGACTCAGGTACCCCGAGTAAAAACTAAAATGGCTATAGCTTAGTTAAAACCAGGTAGTTAATGAACGCGTAAACTCATTGTAAACCCGGAAATTACTTTGACCGCGTACAATTGAAATTGAGTTGAAAATCTACCGATGAAATCAGAAATTTTGTTTTAAAACTCTTTATAATATCTTCCTAAGAACAAAATCGTAATAGTGACAACTAATGTTATCAAATTTACATTTCGCGGTACATCTGAGATAGATCAGGTAGATATCGAAGGCAGAGATTTGTCCCGAAGTTTTTTTTATTGTGCTCACCTATATGAGTATTGGACATAATTTATATATAGATTCATCATAATTAACAGCAATAGGTTACTTGGACTGTACAATAATCTTATCACACAATAAATAACATATATTGTTAAAATATGCTAGAATATTTTATTATTAATATTTTATCCTGTATTGTTGTTTACACGATTGGATAAAAAAGACTAGTGTTTAGTGTAATGAATTAAGTGTAACATTATTTAGTTGACTCTACTCAACCAACACAAAGTATAACGGTTGCTCTGTTCAAGTAACTTGGTATTTTTTGTACTGTAGTTAGCATGTCAGTTCTCATTATCAATCTAAATATAGTTTGTAAAGCTAATGCATATTATTATAATGAATAATGTTCGCCTTTTAAATGTATAACAATTGGCCCTAAATTAGCTCTAGGGCACGTGCTGTCTGCAAAGGGAAATCATTCAGCCAAGGATAAAGAGGTATAATATAATTACAACAACAAATGCGATTACACTCTGCATTTTTTACTCTTTAATTATTTCTCTCGTTTCTTGTGGTTAGTTTGTAAATACATCAGTTTTTAGTCGCTTGCAACGCGACTCTACAGCTCACTATGTCGGTCGGTTGGTCGGTAAGCACTGACTTGAGCACTCGATTGCAGCCATGTATATGGCCTTGTTAAAATAGGTAGCAGAGGCGGATACAATGCGGCAACCCACCTCTTTAAAAAAATATTTTTTTCAATATATTTTTCAAATTATTTGTGTATATTTAATGATTATTTTTCGGCTGTTCTCTGTCCGATATGGCTACTAAATTCAAATACGTAATTACCAAATGTATCGTTCATTATGTGTGTACTTCCTGTTTTTTGTTTGTGTTTTGTTCTGTCCTTTTTTTATTTCTCACAATGCATTACATTTATTACACCTGGCTTCTCCTCCACAATTGCAATTGGAGTAATCAAATTGATGTATTACTTCTAGGGATCTAGCCTCTCCAATTCCTAAATTATACATTACTGATATGATATAACTTAAGGCTAGCCTCTACGCCTAGCAAGGAAGTCTTGAAGTAGTTATTGAATAGTGAATTATTATTTAGAACCGTATTTAAGGAATATATCTCACTTAAATGTTATTTGCATAAACTCTGTGTAGGCAGCATTTCGTGAAACACCAACTACAGTATTCAAGTTCAAGTTCATAAATAAAATACAATAAACTTGAATTAATAAATATAATTGTGTGAAGAGGACGACGCATTCATTATTTTTTTCTGTTTCACAAACTGTATTTCTACATTACTAGGCATATATGAATATTTTTTTAAATTTATTTAAAAACGATATATGTACACATTCATTTAACTAATACTTCTGAATTTTCCTAGATGTTTGCACTTTACCACATGATTCTGGAACATGCGCAGGAACTTCAGTGGTGCGATATTACTTTGACGGAACGACATGCCTGGCATTTGCCTATATTTGCAATGGAAATGGAAACAATTTTTTAAGCCCATCAGCATGTGCAGATGCATGCCAAGGTAGAATGTCTGATCCCTAATCTAAAGTTTTTTTACACTTTATAAATGTAGCTTGAACATGCATAACTTTAACGGTGTGATGATTGATGGCATCACATGTGACAAATTTACCTAATATCATAGTAAGAGAAATAGAAACATTTTATATACCTAATCACGCATTTGAAATGAATAATTTTACATTTAGACATGTTCTCTTCATGAATTATGTACTGTTATAAATGTTATGTCTTATGTTTTATTTTGTTGTTAGTTGCTTCATGTGATAGCTCTCCTTGTCTTAATGGAGGTACTTGTGCCAACACTGATACAGGCTACAGTTGTACATGTACAAGTTTGTATACTGGCACAATGTGTGAAACACTAGGTAAGATCACGCCAACAATTCCATAATTATGTGGTATTTGATGGCATCACAACCATTTACCTAATATCATACTAATAGAAAATAAAATATTTTATATGCCTAACATATTTGAAAAGGATATTAACACATTGATATACTTTCTCTCCATGAATTGTTTATGTACTGTTATATTTTTATTTGTTTATTAGTTAAATACTGACTTAACTTCCATGCCTACAAATAAATGCTGAATGACGTAGTTAAGTTGAATATTAATGTTGGTATATTTCCAACAAACAACTACTATGAAATTATAGAACTAAATTTATGGGAAAATAAACTTATCGCTTTAAAGAAAGAATCACTATATTTTAAATCTCGGATATACTTTGAATATAATACTATGAGAGACGTAATACACGAAAATAGAATACTAATATCACGGAAAATAATACCTAAAATTTTTTAAAAAGAAATGAACTGATAGAATGTATTTCTTTTGTAAATGTAATTCCAAATGAATGGAAGATGATTATAGCAAATGAAGTTAATATACAAGATAATAGAAGCAATAGTGATTTTCTGTTTAAAAGTAACCGTAAAGCAACTTTTTATTATAATCATTAGCAAAAATACTGCTTCAATATCACAAATGAAATGGTATTTTCAACTAAATGACAATAATTTAACTGGGAAGAAGTTTTTTTTTTCTTTTTAAAAAATAAAAACAACAACATTTATTCAACATAAACAGACAGTTGACATTGTTTATGGTCAAGACACACAGAAGCCAACGTGGCTTGTTTTTGTAGTCTCTAAGCATAAAACATAAAACATAGACGGACGCATTGCAATTATAAAAAAAATGACACAGAGACAAAAAAAGAAAAAAACAAAGTGAGATCAAGCAAAATAGTTACAACTCCATGATGCAGTGTACCCATCCAATTTGGACCACCGTCGGGTTTCAGAGATTTCGCTCCTGATGTCTACGGCTGACTTTCGCAGCCAGCCGCAGCCGTCAGTCAGTTCTGGACATCCCAGGACTGACTGAGTGAGTTGTATGATTTAACACAAAAATCGTCCAGTTTAATTTTAAGTCGTTGCATTGGATTCTACCTTGTAAGTTTTATTAAGAGATAAATGTAGAAAATTCCAGAGTTAAGGTCAGGTGTATACAAAGGTGTTAGTTTTAAGACTGGCTCGAATGAGTGGCAGGTGATAATGATATTATTGTGTTTTTTGATAAGTGTAAAATTGTTTATTGTGTGTGAATTTACTAGATATTATGAGTGACAAGTGTCCAGCGGTTATTTGAAACATGGTGACACCGACATTAGGTATATGCAGGTCCTCGATTTAAACATTTTTTGTGTGTTAAAAATCATGGTAAACTCACATAAAACACCACTGTTAGTTAGTTAGTAGTAGTTCATCACTGTTTTATATTACGATTCTGTGTTGATTTTTATAATATTTTCCCATTAAGTATATTACGTGCATTACCGATGTTGGTACGAGGTATTGGACAGAACATTCTCTTGTATCATGGGGAAAAGAATTTATTTTTCTATGGTTGCAAATGTATTTGCTTTTGTAGTGAGTATTTGCGTTAGTTCTAACTGCCAACTCTCAAACATCTTCCAGCCAGTCGTTTACTGTTTTATCGTAATTTTATATTTGTTATCTTTATCAGTTACAACTCCATGTGATAGTTCTCCTTGTCTTAATGGAGGTACTTGTGGCAACGTTGCTACAGGCTACAGTTGTACATGTAC
Source organism: Antedon mediterranea (assembly GCF_964355755.1). NCBI lineage: Eukaryota > Metazoa > Echinodermata > Crinoidea > Comatulida > Antedonidae > Antedon > Antedon mediterranea. The sequence goes on from NC_092677.1 coordinate 15,407,135, forward strand.
AGGCTCATATACTGGCACCAGATGTGAAACACCGGTCACAGGTTAGTTGGAATTGTATTTCTGTCCTCGTAATATTGTTATAGATCGCAGTGTGCTCTTCATGACCAGATTTTTTAATAAACTATGCAAAAGAACAACATTTATTTTACCTTATTCTTAATTTTCGTAGATGTTTGCACTTTACCACATGATTCTGGAACATGCGCAGGAACTTCAGTGGTGCGATATTACTTTGACGGAACGACATGCCTGGCATTTGCCTATATTTGCAATGGAAATGGAAACAATTTTTTAAGCCCATCAGCATGTGCAGATGCATGCCAAGGTAGAATGTCTTATCCCTAATCTAAAGTTTTTTTACACTTTATAAATGTAGCTTGAACATGCATAACTTCAACGGTGTGATGATTGATGGCATCACATGTGACAAATTTACCTAATATCAATTGAAATGAATATTTTACATTTAGACATGTTCTCTTCATGAATTATGTACTGTTATAAATGTTATGTCTTATGTTTTATTTTGTTGTTAGTTACTTCATGTGATAGTTCTCCTTGTCTTAATGGAGGTACTTGTGCCAACACTGATACAGGCTACAGTTGTACATGTACAAGTTTGTATACTGGCACAAGGTGTGAAACACTAGGTAAGATCACGCTAACAAAGGTAGTTTATCACCAGCATAAATATTCTGGGAGGTAGATGTAAAAGGTTACCTAAAAACTTCCATTGTCCAATGTTTCATACAGTAATATCAATAATTGTCAAAGAGTTATGTTGAAAATTACTTCAATCACTCAACTTACTATTTGAACTATCTGACATTTCCATTCTATGCTGTATGCCTACTTCTGGACCCCATGCCTCTCATTGTCCAACAGAGACACTTGCACCCGTTCTGTGACAATGTTACCGTTGTTTATTATATTATTGTAATGTGTTTTGTGTGCGTTTCTTATTAGTTACAACTCCATGTGCTAGTAATCCTTGTCTTAATGGAGGTGCTTGCACCAACACTGCTACAGGCTTCAGTTGTACATGTACAAGCTCGTATACTGGTACAAGATGTGAAATACTGGTTACAGGTTAGTTAGTATTGGTTTGTAATCGATAACTTTTATGAACAACAATAAAACGAATGTTATGGTTTGAGATGTCAAAATGTTTGTAACAGTCACAGTACAAAAACAGGGACACTACCTACCATTAATTTAGAATAATCCTGTGTTTAAATATGCTAACACACACACATATATATATATATATCAAAAAGCTAAATCAAAAGTTAGCAGAGCTTTCGGGCAACACTAGCCCTTCATCAGTGCAAGTGAAGGAATTTGGATGCCCAAATTTGAGTTAGTGCTTAGTGCTTACTGACTGACCCACATAGTATAGAGTCGCGTTGCACGCACGCGACTAAAGTTACAAAGTTATAGTGATGCTGGTAGCAGCCGATATTAAAGTTAGTTATCAGTTTCTTCATTTAAAGCATATATTTTACATATTATTTTCATTGGCCATTTAGCTTGTACTAGTAGCCCTTGTCTTAATGGAGGTACTTGTACCAGTGTGACTACGGGCTACAGCTGTACATGTACAAGTACATACACTGGCACAAGATGTGAAACGCTCGTAGAAGTAGGTAAGTTTTCAATTGCTAAAACAAGTAGAAATATATGGCTCATTGCTTATGTTTAATGGTGACTCTGCTATACTTGATCTCAATTTACTATATGCTAAACGAATCATGTATAAGTATAAGAGTATGTTGATCCAGAAACAGAGTGTCACCACAACCCACAATTATTATATTTTCTTATGACTTCATTTTTATATAATTATCTAAATTGGTAAGATGTGTGTGCTTTTCCCGTTGAATCTGGTCCATGCAATACGCAAGTCTCAGTTCTGCGATACTATTACAACAGTGCTATGGCAGCTTGTAATGCATTTGTATATTTCTGCGAGGGAAATGGCAACAACTTTGAAAGCATGATGGATTGTGAAACGCAATGCAATGGTAAGAGTTTTCATTAACTTATGTCTTATGTTCGTGTGGTTTTCCCAGTAATCGCCATAATACATATACCATTTAAATGTAGTGGAGTTGGGCTTGGTGCTTATGATACTTGGCTACCAATCTATGGGTCCTGGGTTCAAGTCCTGTCATATGTCTCAGGATGTCAGAACTCCACTCCCAAAGACTTGTAATAAGTTTTTGTTTGTTTAGAGCATCTTGTGTATTTGTTGAGAGAAGGAAAGTGATTGAGTTCACTTGTGGTTATTCTTGACAATTTGCCTAAAATTGAAAAAAAGCAGCATTGAGTGAACCACAAAAGGTCACAGTAAATTAAACTTCAGGAGTCTCCATTCAGGAGACACAAGTCAGGAGTCCAGAGGTGTCCCCCATTACGGTTCTACTGTATACAGTTGTATAAAACTAAAAATAAAATGATATGTTTTTGTATAGTACAATGGCTATCTTTGCCAGCTGATGAGAACTTCTTATAATTGTTATTAAACTGTTTGTTAATTGCTTGCCGATATTTAGGTAACTGAACTAAATAACTTCATTATTATGTAATATCTATAGTTGCAGCAAATCCATGCAGCAGTTCTCCTTGTAGTAACATGGGTACCTGTAATAATATGGGAACAGCGTATAGCTGTACATGCCTTAGTGGTTACACTGGAACAACATGTGAAACTATTGGTAAGTAGGACAGGGTGAAGCCTCATTTTCCAGTTAAGCTTGACTTTTAACTTTTACGTCGTATACATAGTCCATGACGCAGGCCAAAAAAATCATATAAAGGTTATGATGGCCTTTACGGTAGTAGACGGATACCGTTTCACACTTATCTACCTATTATTACAAAATACGCCTACGAGAAATGTTAACACGTGTGTGTTATCAAAAAGATTTAGCATTGACAAAAGATAGAAAATAAAATTCACATTTGAGATTACACTCCCACGTTTTATAAATAATACTTATTATCGTTCAACCTTATGTAGATCTACTGTGCAAATGTATTTGTGTGTTTAATGTAAACTTTACCTATTCATGTGCATGAAAACAATTCTTTCTCAATCTTTTTGCATTGTAGTCGCAACCCCATGTGATAGTAGCCCCTGTCTTAATGGAGGTACTTGTATCAGTTTGACCACAGGCTACAGCTGTACATGTACCAACTCGTACACTGGTACAAGATGTGAAACATTAGGTATGTCTGTAGTAACATTACAGTTATCTTCAGGAGCTGAACAATAATCTCTATCACAGCAGCAACTTACTATAACTATTATCCTCATCTTTACCCAACATAATTTTTATTTTGAGAAAATGCATTTTGTATAACAAGAGTTTGCAACGAGAGTTAGTAGGCCTAATAAGCGAGAGATCGGAAACGGAAGAAAGACGACATCTGTACACAACTACCTGTATGTTTTAAATTAACAATAATGTATTGTCATTTGTATATTATTATAACTGTTTCGTCTGTCTACGTGTCACCTACCATCTATTCTTATTTTATTGTTAATGTTAGTTACTACTCCGTGTGATAGCTCACCTTGTCTTAATGGAGGTTCTTGTGTCAATGATGATATAAATTTCAGTTGTTCATGTACAAGTTCATATAGTGGTACAACATGTGAAACACCTGGTACGTTTTTCTGATTGTACTCACAATATTTAATTTTGTTTGTCTTATTGCAAAAAAACAATCAGAAACAAAATATCCACTTACAATACTATTTAAAAAACCAATACTTTCTAAACTACAGTTATTCTAATATGATGCTAAAGTAACGCATTCTTTAATTCGAATTGAGAAACATTTTTGGTGACATAGCCAGGATTTGAGTCTAAGACCCATATTCACCTTAACAGATATGATTAAACATGTGTAACTATATTTAAATCATCAATTATCAACTTATATGAATTACCGTTACTTAGTATTTAAGGGAAATATCTCACTAGAATGGTGATTGGAGAACGGCCGCTGGGATCGGTTAAGTGAGGGAATACAATACTCATACACAAATCCAATACTACCCAGGCTACAGTGACACTTGTATCATTGCTCTTAGTTCTCACAAATGTCAGATCATTGTCTTCATAATCATTATCTTCTTATTAAATCGGCACCATTACTATACCTATTTATTATTTTATAATTTCTTTATTATATTGTAGTTACCAATCCATGTGATAGTTCTCCTTGTCTTAATGGAGGTACTTGTACCAACACTGCTACAGGCTACAGTTGTACATGTACAAGCTCGTACACTAACACTAGATGTGAGACAGTCGTAGAAAGTAAGTTCTCGCATATTATATGCTACTGTTATTGTCATTGTAAATTCGGAACTAAAAAACACCCCACCCCACCGACCTCTCATCTTAGTGCTGACCTAAGACATTTTTGAAAAATTAGGGCTGTCAGGTACCCGGAGATGGCACTTTACATTTACATGGTTTTCATATGAACTTTATTCAGACATTCAAAACCAAAAATTACGTGAAAGTTTGAGATCGTAATGTCTTCATATGAAAACCATTAATAACATTATAAATATTACTAAACTAATATATCTCTAAATTTGTATATGGTAATATTAATGATATCTCTCAGATTGTATACTTTGAACTAAGAATACGCAAATATCCAATCGAAATAATTAATAGAATCTTCAATAAAAGATTACCTGACACTTTTGTTTGATGATATTTGTGTATAGCCTATTTCTTCATAAAACCTTAAATTGGTATGCTTATGTATGTATACGCATGTGTATATGTGGGTATAGATATAAATCCAAAGGCAAATTACTGAAAAAATTGACAATGCTGTGGGTATCAGTGGCTGGATCTCAATGGAGATACAAAAATAAAAAGCGAAAAGCTAAATCAAAACGATAAAGTAAACAGCCAGAAAAATTAGCAGAGCTTTCGGGCAACACTAGCCCTTCATCAGTGCAAGTGAAGGAATTTGGATAACGTCATAGTATAAAGCTGTCAAGTGCTGTGGGTATAGATATATATATATGTATATATGTATTAGTACGTGTTTGGTACGTTTGTATGTATGATGTATTTGTATATACTAGATGGCACGCTCGCTTCGCTCGCGTACCATCTAGGTCGTGCCAACAGATGGTTCTCGAATACACAGTATTTCCAGCGAGAAAAAAATGGAGATTTCAAATGTACGTACCGCAGGACTATAATACATTGTCGTTTACAGAAACGAATAAATATACACAATGATTTATGTAGTCAACCAAAATTAGCACCCTGGGAATTACTTCCGAGAGAGAAACAAAATGAGTCAAATTTTTTTATTTGGACTAATTTAAACAAACCTAATTTGTGTTTTGTATGTAACATAAGGGTTGGGGGATGGGGGAAGAAGATAGGTACAAAGAGGAAACATTTTAAAATATATTCTTATCCACTCAGTAACGAAATATTGTTTTTAATGTTTTATAGGCCTATAAATAATGTACCACTAAATACAGTAAAACATTTACGATTTAATACGGTACTTTGTTAAAACTCTCACTTTCATAGTCGATTGAAATAGTAAAGTACATGTAACGATACACCACTACGACGTTTATATATTTTTAAATTATTAATTAATACAAACGTTGTGAAGCAACTGTCAGTAATAACGTTTATTTATTTGTATATTATATGTTTATAATCTAACAGTAGGGCCTATCTACACTCACAGTAATAAAGTTTATTTGTATATATTTTTATATTACATCTAACAGTACCAACACTCACAGTAAGAAATTTGCGATTCAAATTGCGATCAAAAGTGGTTAATACCTTAACAGTATTGTACAGCATTGCAATACTATTTATGTTTATTCTCCAAGGGGGCCCATAAATCTAAATCTATACCTGTATAATGGTTAAACCAAATAATTTGGAATGTTTATTTGTATATTATATGTTTATAATCTAACAGTAGGGCCTACCCACACTCACAGTAATAAAGTTTATTTGTATATTTTTATATTACATCTAACAGTACCAACACTCACAGTAAGAAATTTGCGATTCAAATTGCGATCAAAAGTGGTTAATACCTTAACAGTATTGTACAGCATTGCAATACTATTTATGTTTATTCTCCAAGGGGGCCCATAAATCTAAATCTATACCTCTATGGTTAAACCAAATAATTTAGAATGTTCCATTCATCACAAATCAATACATTTGTAAAAACGTATATTAAATCTATCAAAATAGTATTTTTAAAAGAAAATCGGCCTGTCTTCAACATTATGATGCTGTACTCGAACTGTTCAACCGGTTTTCAGCTATTAAAAACAATTATCGTAGGAGGAGATAGAAAAATGCGAAGCCTCCTCGCATTTTTGTGGCGGGTATTTTTCAAGATGAACATCCATTAGACAGTGTATACCACGATCGGAAAACACCCCTATTTTATCGTAGGAGGAGATAGAAAAATGCGAAGCCTCCTCGCATTTTTGTGGCGGGTATTTTTCAAGATGAACATCCATTAGACAGTGTATACCACGATCGGAAAACACCCCTATTTGGGGCAAATCGTTGAACCTAAATTCGTTTTAGTCGTCAATAACTAATTATCTAACTTAATTTAATTAGTAAACAGGGTTACATCAGGTGGTTAAAATCAGTACCGAAAGTACGAACCAACTTTATATACCATCGAGTAAAAATTCTAGAAGTAAGGCGCGATTTACCGAATTTTGCCCTTACGTAAATTTATATATAGATATACACATATGTATGTATATCGACCTATACGTGTCTAAATATGTCTAATTTAAAAAGAAATTATGTATGTAAACAAAGAAAGAAACACCCCAAAAAAATTTAAAAATTAAGAAAAATATGTTAATTGATTATTAACAAGGCCAACAGCCATTAAGTCGCGTGCTACAATGCATAGTGATACCGGACCGACAGACAGACCGACCGACAGACCGACAGACAAACAAACCGACAGACCGACAGACAGACCGACCGACCGACATAGTGAACTATACTGACCGAAATTACTAAACATGTTTAAAAATGTTGAAAGGTTTAAAAACATTTATATTTTTTTAATTTACACGTGCGTAGCCTGTCACTTTTGACGTGCTCGTATAACGTAATTTCGAGTTGAAAAGAAAGTCAAGAAAACAGAAATCGGGCAAAAAGAGTGCGCAATAACATTTAACGCGTAGTGCGCGCGCAAAAATATGCGCACTCATGGCAATTTTGTAAACGCTTAAAATTGCATGAAACGTACTCTTATTTCATCGAAAATAAATTTTGAAAATTTTAAGCGCGCGTACGCATGCGTTACATGCGCTACGCACGTAATTGTATTGCCATATTATGATGATTTATGCCCTGAAATTTATGAGTACCAAATTTTATTTAATTGTGATTCATGGTTGTGAAGATATGATTACAAACGTGATTTCGTTAAATCGTGCGTAGACCGCGTAATTTTTTATTGCGCACCGTGAAAACATAACCACATCGATTCCTGGCCATTAGGAATATACTGTGAAAAATTGACCTAGCTAGATTAAACTGATATCAAGATAAGGTCAGAAAGCGATAAAACGCATAGTGATACCGGACCGACAGACAGACAGACAGACCAACAGACAGACAGACCGACAGCAGACCGACAGACAGACAGACAGACCGACCGACCGACATAGTGAACTAAAGAGTCGCTTCCACGCGACTAAAAACATATAAGCATGGTTAATGTATAAGATTATAAAAGAAAGAAAATGTATTAATGATGACATGTATAAAAATTAATCAAAGATAAAAACGCATCTCATTTGTATTTATGACAAAATTGTTCAAAGAGAAAAAAAAATTGTTGATAACGCAGGTATAAAGAAAGTTATATAAGATTATAAAAGAAAGAAAATGCATTTACGTTAACATGTATAAAAATTAATTAAAGATAAAAACGCATTTTAAGTTGTATTTATTTTCAAGCAAAAGGAAGAATTAAAAAGATAAAAATTGTTAAAAAGAGAAAAAAATGTTGTTAATTGATAATGTATGTACAAAGAATATAAGTATAATTAATATATAAAGTCTCCAGGACCAGGACTTCTACTTTGAAAATATCAGCCCTACTGAAGGCCTAAACAAGTGGATCTTTTTTCCCTTTATCTGGGAGAGGGCCCACCCCAGCCTACGCTCTGTGCTAAAATGCCATAATGAAAATATAAATACAATTATTGTATTAAAATACATATAAGATCATCATTACTTTTAAATTCCAGATGTTTGTGACGTACCTCATGATTCTGGTTCAAATTGTGGGAATGCAATCTATGTATTGAGATATTATTACGACAGTGGTTCGTCAAGCTGTATTGCATTTTCATATCAATGTAATGGAAATGGCAACAATTTTGATTCAATAGAGTCGTGTATGAATGCATGCCAAGGTAAGTTAAGTGAAAGCGCATATTTATTTACAGTTTTTTTTTTCAAATAATACACACCAAAAGAAAATACAACGCAACACATTGTCAATTTATCACCACCTCTATATGATCGTTAGATTTCTGCTTAGTGAAACCTGACTAAATCTAAAAATAAAAGGGGCAAAAGAACAGCCAATATTCCAAACCAACATCGGCACCCCTCAAGGTGATAGCTTAAGCCCGGTCTTATTCACTGTTTACCTTGAGTCTGCCCTACAAGGAATCCGAAAAAATAACCAAACAAAAATCCCTCAAAAGATAACATATGCTGATCATGTAGATTTTTTAAGTCTAAACAGCAAGCATAACGTCAACCAATTAGAACGCCATCTATCAACTTTCAACTTAAATGTAAATTTAAAAAAAACAGAACACACGATCGTAAGACGACAAAAAGAAGACATACAAGAACAATGGAGAAACACGAAAAAAGTAGGATCGCTCCTTGGTGACAGACAAGACATAATTAGAAGAAAACAACTAGCGCGTGTTGCAATGACCAAACTAAACTCGATGTGGCTTCGAAAAGATAAAATCAAATTAAAAATACGTAGCTTTACAACTCACTAGTAAAGTATATTACTCTACAACTCCGAAACATGGGGGCTCACAAAAGAAGAAGCACATAAACTTGACACATTTCACAGACAACAACTTCGCAAAATTATAGGTATCAGGTTTTCCAGACAGGATATCGAACATAAATTTATACAGAAGGACAGGAACAAAACAATTTCGTTAGAAATAGTCGACGCACGATGGAGACTATTGGGTCACATACTCAGACAAGACCCATATACACCAGCACAGCAGTAAGCTATTATTTCAGCAACACTACCAATATAAAATTTCGAGGAAGACCGAGAACCATCCTACCAATAACTCTCAGCAACGACCTACTCACCCTTTATAAGCAGAACACAAACATCATGTATCCCGGACAATTGAAAACCAAGAACGACATCAAACAACTTAAAACAACAAGCCAATGAAAGATCCGATTGGAAGAAACTGGTAAAAGAGAAATACGGAGCAGTCGACAGATTTTTCAGCGGAGAGGCAGTAATCATCATCATATATATGGTCATAATTATATTTTATTAAATGTGTTTTGTCTCTTTATATTAGTAGTCTCAACTCCATGTGATAGTTCTCCTTGTCTTAATGGAGGTACTTGTACCAACACTGCTACAGGCTACAGTTGTACATGTACAAGTTCGTATACTGGCACAAGGTGTGAAACACTAGGTAAGATTACATTAAACACAAATATCGGCTAATTAGTTGAATGTCTTGGTATATATCGTGTGGTATCATTGTGATCAGAAACAACTTACATTACGTCACTAGCTAGTTTCGATACAATGAAAATGAATAAAAACACATCACAATTAAACATAGTTCTATTGTTTATAGATGTTCATTATTTTCCAGTAATGAATGATGAGCGGCACTTATTAATGATGAACGTTTTGTGAAAATATTTACTTAACCTTACCAATAGTAGCTGGTGCATGCACAATAAATGTATGATATTATGTACATTAGATACAATGAAAATCAATATAAACACATCACAATTAAAAATAATTCTATTTTTTATGGATGTTTGTGCATAATATTGGCCTATTAGGCTAGTCAATCTAGCATTTTGAGTGAAACAAATTGCAAACAGAGATTTTTTTTTTTTAATGGTTACATATGATAAGGTAATTATTTTTTGAACGTCACACCTCTGACACTCATCCCGAAGGTATGCAAATTAGCTTAAATATGCAAATTAGGGTGAAATTACAGGGTTGCCATATCTTAAAAACTACTAATCGTAGAGAGTTCATTTTTGTACAGTCTGGTTCAAAATATATATATTTATATTTGCTCTAATGAGACATTTTACAGAAAAATGTCCGGAAGTACCAAATGTTGACCCTTGACCCCATTTCTCAATATTTACATAAATATGTGATTAAAATGTATGTAGAGACTTTATTTTGGACTCAATGACTTGGATATTGTTTTTCAATACCCACCATAGAACTGTATTATAATTCCTAAAATCACAACTTCGTCACGCACCTCGAAAGTATGCAAATTAGTAGTACAAGTAATATTAAATATGCAAATTAGGGAGTGAAATTACACCGTTGCCATATCCCGAAAACCGCTAATGCTACAGTGTTGATTTTTTCACTAAAATATTTAAAATGTATATATTTATATTTGCTGTAATGAGATATTTTACAAAAAAATGCACATTTGACCCTCGACCCCATTTCTCAATATTGCATATACAGTATAATGAAAACTAAAATGTCTGTAGAGACTTTGTTTTGCCCTCAAATGACTCGGATACAGGTTTCTAATAGCCAACATAGGAATGTTTAGTAAATCTCAAAATCACACCTGTATCACTCACCTTCAAAGTATGCAAATTATTAGTACAAGTTACATGAAATATGCAAATTAGGGGGTGAAATTACAGGTTCCTATATGTATCGAAAACCGCTAAGGTAGAGAGTTGATTTTTTCAAAAACTTGTTCAGAATGTACATATTTATATTTGCTCTAATGAAACATTTTACGAAAAAATGACCGGAAATACAACAATTGACCCTCGACCCTATTTATCAATGTTTGCATACATAATGCGACTAAAATGTCTGTAGATAATTTTTTTGGACTCAAATGACTCGGATACAGTTTTCCTATTGTCAGCATAGGACCTCTTTGTAATTCCCAAAATCACATCTTTGTCACATACCTTGAAAGTATGTAAATTATTAGTACAAGTTACATGAAATATGCAAATTAGGGGTGAAATTACTGTCTTCCCATATCTCGAAAACCATTAATGCTAGAGAGTTGATTTGAATTCAGAGTTGATTCAGAATGTACATATTTATATTCGCTGTAATGAAACATTTTATGCAAAAATTGTCTTGATTGAATTATGACATTGGACCCTTGATCCTATTTCTCAATATTTTCATATAATTCAACTAAAATATCTGTACAGACTGTTTTGGCCTCAAATGACTCAGATACAGGTTTTCTATAGCCAGCATAGAACTGTAGTAATTCTCAAAATCACACCTTTGTTATTTCCCTAGAAAATATGAAAATTAGTAGTACAAGAGGTGAAAGTTGCCATATCTCTATCGGTCATTAGCGTTTTTCGAGAGACATAAGGCTGTAATTTGCATATTTCATATAACTTGTACTAATAATTTGCATACTTTCGAGTTGCTTGACTTTTGGAATTACTAAACGATCCTATACTGGCTATATAAAACCTGTATCCAAGTCATTTGAGGCCAAAACAAAGTATGTACATACATTTTAGTTGCGTTATATGCAAATAATATTGAGAAATAGGTTCGAGGGTCAAATGTCATACTTTCGATAAATTTTTTTTCAATAATGACCCAGATACAGATTTTCTATAGCCAGCATAGAACTGTTTAGTAATTCTCAAAATCACACCTCTGTTATTTCGCTTGAAAGTATGCAAATCAGTAGTACAAGAAAGTTGCCATATCTCTCTCTCGGTCATTAGCGTTTTCGAGATACATAAGGCAATTCACTGTAATTTGCATATTTCATATAGCTTGTACTACTAATTTGCATACTTTCGAGGTGCTTGACTTATACTGGCTATAAAAAACCTGTATCCGAGTCATTTGAGGCCAAAACAAAGTCTGTACATACATTTTAGTTGCATTATATGCAAATATTGAGAAATAATAATAATAATATCCTGGATTTATATAGCGCCTAATGTTGTGTAACCTCTAAGCGCTGTACATAAACTAATACAAAAAAAGGGAATTCCAACCATGCCAAAATGAAGGCGTGATTTTGGGAATTACAAAGCGGTCCTATGCTGACTATAGGAAACATGTATCCGAGTTATTTGAGTCCAAAACAAAGTCTCTACAGACATTTTAGTCGCATTATGTATGCAAACATTAATAAATGGGGTTGAGGGTCAATTGTTGTATTTCCGGTCATTTTTTCGTAAAATGTTTCATTAGAGTAAATATAAATATGTACATTCTGAACAAGTTATTGAAAAAATCAACTCTCTAGCCTTAGTGGTTTTTGATATATAGGAACCTTTAATTTCACCCTCTAATTTGCATATTTCATGTAACTTGTACTAATAATTTGCATACTTTGGAGGTGAGTGATACAGGTGTGATTTTGAGATCTACTAAACAGTCCTATGTTGGCTATTAGAAACCTGTATCGAAGTCATTTGAGGGCAAAACAAAGTCTCTACAGACATTTTAGTTTCATTTATATATGCAATATTGAGAAATGGGGTCGAGGGTCAAATGTCATACTTTCGGTCAATTTTTTGTAAAATGTTTCATTGGAGCAAATAGAAATATGTACATTTTGAATACGGCTGTGAAAAAATCAGCTCTCTAGCATTAGTGGTTTTCGAGATATAGGACAACTGTAATTTTTTCCTCTTATTTGCATATTTTATTTACATTGTACTACTAATTTGCATACTTTCGAGGTGTTTGACAAAGGTGTGATTTTGGGAATTACAAAGTGATCCTATGCTGGCTATTAGGAACCTATGTCTGGGTCATTTGAGGGCAAAATAAAGTCTCTACAGACATTTTAGTCACATTGTATATGCAAACATTGAGAAATGGGGTCGAAGGTCAAATGTTGTACTTCCGGTCGTTTTTTCGTAAAATTTTTCATTAGAGTAAATATAAATATATACATTTTGAATAGATCAGTGAAAAAATCAACTCTCTCGGACTAGTAGTTTTTGAGATATGGTAACCTTGTAATTTCACCCTAATTTGCATATTTAAGCTAATTTGCATATCATCGGGATGAGTGACAGAGGTGTGATGCTCAAATTTTGATCTCCTCATCATATATGACCATTTAAAAAAGAAAAATCTCTGTTTGCAATTTGTTTCACTTTGGGCTGTTTTTTTTGCTAGATTGACTAGCCTATATTTCGAAAAAAAAAAAAAAATTAATAAAAACAACAAATATATGTCGAAATTTCGATATAGCAAACAACAAATAAAAAAAATGTTTTGTTTTGTGTTTTTTTACGTATGTCGAAATTTCGAAAAACAAAATACATTGCACATTGGCCGTCGTTCATTTCAAATGTCTAATATTAGTGTTTTAGAAGTAAATTTCATATTGCCAGTTTGTTAATTCTATGTTGTCTCCCAGGGCTAGACAGTATAGCTCTTAGGCATAGCTAAACGAAGTTATACATAATTTCCCGGTTTACGCACGTATTTATATGTTGACATTTTAAAATTGCAAAACAAATAACAATTTGTTGTTTTATTTATTTGTTGTTTGTTTTGCTATCATGTCAAAATTTCGATATAGCTAGCTATATTTATATTCATGTGACAGGATTAGGCTTTCTTAACAAAAAAGAGCTATTTCTGCAACATCTTGTGTATTACTATATTATACAGGAACTCGGCTGTTCTAATGCTTGACAAGAAACAACAGGTCATTTAACATAATACTTTTCCTCTAGATATATGCACCCTATCACTAGTAGCGGGAACATGCGCAGTAGATCCTATGTTACGATATTACTTTGACGGCACGACATGTCAGCCATTTGCCTTTTATTGTAATGAGAATGCCAACAACTTTCAATCCAGCGAAGATTGTGAAAGTGCACGCGGAGCTAAATATGTGAACTAACAAGGACAAATTTTAAAGAAAAATACAATATTTCTTTAAGGAAAAGTTAAAGATTTTAAGCTGTTTTTATGAATTTTTTTTTATTGAATTTTTTTACTATAGGCGTTAATCCATGTAGTTCTGCTCCTTGTCAAAATGGTGGGGTATGTAATACTCTTGGAACAAGCTTTACCTGCACGTGCTCTGGTTGTTGGATTGGAAATAACTGTGAAATAGGTTTGTTTCTTTCGTATATTTAGTGCACGCCCGTAACCTCCAGTGAAAAACTGCAATGAGCTTTGGTGGTCTCTAGTTTGAAAAGGGCAATAGAAGAAAAAGAAGGGTTCATTCGTTAGCTTATTTACAAGTTATCGACGTCTGTTTTTGTGAAACAGGTCAGTGGCCTACCAACATTTGCAAGAAAATAATTTTAATATTGATATAATCAACATAATGATTCTACTCTTTGATTAGAGGGTAATCATTTATTATAACATTGGTAATTTGTTTTCACTAGCTCAAAACCCTTGTGCCAACAACGTTTGTCAGAATGGAGGAGCGTGCGTTGCAGTAGCTGGTTCCTGTACTTCTTACACATGTACCTGTCCATCATGTTTCTCAGGAACATTCTGTGAAATAGGTAATTTTACTAAACTATTAGTGATGTGCATGCCGCAGACAGACTATGACTATGCCTTCTTTCTTGATCAGTGTAAATTTGAATGTATACAGGGCATTAAATAAATGGTTTTTCTATTAGGCCAGGATCCATGTGCTGGAAGTGCATGTCAAAACGGAGGAGTGTGTACTGCTATTGCTGGTGTTTGTACTGCTTACACGTGTTCCTGTTCAGCATGCTTCACCGGTGCTTTTTGTGAAACAGGTCAGTGGCCTACCAAAATGTGCAAGAAAATAATTATAATATTGATATAATCCACATAATGATTCTACTCTTTAATTAGAGAGTAATAAGTTATTATAACATTGGTATTTTGTTTCACTAGCTCAAACCCCTTGTGCCAACAACGTTTGTCAGAATGGAGGAACGTGCGTTGCAGTATCTGGTTCTTGTACTTCTTACACATGTTCCTGTCCATCTTGTTTCTCAGGAACATTCTGTGAAATAGGTAATTATACTAAACTATTAGCGATGTGCATGCCGCAGGCAGACTAGAACTATGCCCTCTTTCTTGATCAGTGTGAATTTGAATGTTTTCAGGCCATTAAATAAAATATTTTTTATTAGGCCAGGACCCATGTGCTGGAAGTGCATGTCAAAACGGAGGAGTGTGTACTGCTATTGCTGGTTTTTGTACTGCTTACACGTGTTCCTGTCCAACATGCTTCACCGGAGCTTTTTGTGAAACAGGTCAGTGGCCTACCAACATTTGCAAGAAAATAATTATTTATTTATTTATTTATTTATTAGGTTATATGCATGCATTCATGCATATAACCTCTTGATTCTGTCAAAATCTTTATTTATTTCTTTATTTATTTATTTATTTGTCCGTCAATTATCTTGATATCAGTTTCATGTAACTAAGTCAATTTTTCAGAGTGTATTCCTTATGGCCAGGAATCGATGTGGTTATGTTTTCACGGTGCGCAATCAAACATTACGCGGTCTACGCGCGATTTTACAAAATCATGTTTGTAATCATATCTTCACTAGCATGAATCACAATTAAACAAAATTTGGTACTCATAAATTTCAGGTCATATTTCATTATATGGCAATACAATTACGTGCGTAGCGCATATAACGCTTGCGTACGCGCGCTTAAAATGTTCAAAATTGTCAAAATTTATTTTCGATGAAATTAGAGTACGTTTCAGGCAATTTTAAGCGTTTAAAAAATTGCCATGAGTGCGCCGATTTTTTCACGCGCACTGCGCGTTAAACGTTGATGCGCCCTCTTTTTGCCCGATTTCTGTTTTACAATCTTTCTTTAATAATATCATCATATTTGATTCACGTTTCAACTCGAAATTGCGTTATACGAGCACGTCAAAAGTGACTGGCTACGCACGTATAAGTTAACAAAATGGTGAAAATATGCTAAATTTTAAAATTAATATATATCGTCAGAATGCAGGGGAACACCTATTTTTTATCTCATTTTCTTGAAGTGTATGTATCATATGTATGATTTATTGTCAAATTAAGAGAACAAAAGTTGATTAAGTCATCATTAATTGCATATTAAATTAAAAAAAAATAATTTCGACAATCAAACAAATTATGACATTTTCTTAAGCCAAAATACCAAACTTAACATTAACTTTCTTCCTTCCAAAGTTCATATATTAAAGTTAAAAGTATATAGTTTGACAGTGCATCATTTGTTTACATTTTAAAGATGTCATCATAGTAAAAAATTATAATTCATTCTATTTGCACCAAACTGGTTACTGCATAGTAAATACACGGAGGAATTTTTCTACAACTTTTAGTCAGTTGTGTATGGCTCGATGGTCTGTGCTCGTGTCTATGGCATTCAAGGTACCGAGATCGAGTCTCACCTCGGGAAACGAAATAAGATTTTTTTTTTATTATCCGTATTGTTTGTTCAAATTTATTTCTTAGTGTATAGATTATACACATGATTTATAATGAAATCTAGATAAAAATTAACTTATGTCTTTATTAGTATGTAACAACAAATGTGGTTTATGACATTATACGCATATGGATCTTTGATCGGATTGTGATACCGGCTATGGTGGTCGCGTTAGCAAGGTCCTATCATATATTATAAATAATTAAAGATTCTGAGAAAATCAATCAATCAATATATCTTTTAAAAGTCAATTATCTTTATTTAAATCAATGCATATAACCTATAATTCGTCATAATGACGAATTAAATCTAGTTTATTTATTTATTCTTTCCTTAGCACTATTTGTCCGTCAATTATCTTGATATCAGTTTCATCTAACTAAGTCAATTTTTCAGAGTATATTCCTTATGGCCAGGAATCGATGTGGTTATGTTTTCACGGAGCGCAATCAAACATTACGCGGTCTACGCGCGATTTAACGAAATCACGTTTGTAATCATATCTTCACAAGCATGAATCACTTTTAAACAAAATTTGGTACTCATAAATTTCAGGTCATATTTCATCATATGGCAATACAATTACGTGCGTAGCGCATATAACGCATGCGTATGCACGCTTAAAATGTTCAAAATATTCAGAATTTATTTTCGATGAAATTAGAGTACGTTTCAGCAAAGAATATAAATAGGTAAAGAATCAACAGTACGCGCTGTTATACATAGAAGGATAGGAAACGCGGACGCTTATTCATGGACGCGTAAGAATCCAGCAGCCGAACGACGGCGGGCTCTAGATATGGTTCCCGTCTAATCCCACGTTTCGATGTATCGTGATGATCTGATGTGTTCTCGCGTCTGTGCTCTACTAATTTTGATATTATTAATATTTTGATAATTATTTTGATAAATAATCATCGTTTGCATTTTGATAGATATTTACAATAAAAGTTTTACCTTACCCACGCCTGAAGGTGGCGCACCTCTTCTAGAGAAAAAGAAATGCGCCACCTTCAGGCGTAGGCAAATAGTAACCCGGATGTGGTTTACACCGCCAACGGAACTGTTGTATCTTTTCCTTTTATTATCTTTGGTTTCAGGCAATTTTAAGCGTTTAAAAATTGCCATAAGTGCGCAGATTTTTGCACGCGCACTGCGCGTCAAACGTTATTGCGCACTGTTTTTGTCCGATTACTGTTGTATAACCTTTCTTTAACAATATCATCATATTGTATTATCTTTTCAACGCCAAACAGCGTTATACGAGTACGTCAAAAGTGACAGGCTACGCACGTGTAAGTTAACAAAATGGTGGAAATATGCTAAATTTTAAAATTAATATATATCGTTAGAATGCTCGGAAACACCGATTTTTTATTTCATTTTCTTGAAGTGTATGTATCATATGTATGATTTATTATGAAATCAAGAGAACAAAAGTTATTAAGTCATCATTAATGGCATATTAAATTTACAAAAATTAATTTCGACAATCAAACAAATTATAAAATTTTCTTAGGCCGAAATAACAAACTTAACATTAACTTTCTTCCTTAAGAAGTTCATATATTAAAGTTAAAAGTATATAGTTTGACAGTGCATCATTTTTAAAAATCTTTAAAGATGTCATCATAGTAAAACATTATAATTTATTGCGGTATGTAATAATCTATCTGCACCAAAGTGGTTACTGCATAGTAAATACACGGAGGAAGATTTTCATAATTTTTAGTCAGTTGTGTATGGCTCGGTGGTCTTTGCTCGTGTCTATAGCATTCAAGGTACCGAGTTCGAGTCTCACCTTGGGAAACGAAACGAAATAAGATTTTTTTTTTATTATCCGTATTGTTTGTTCAATTGTATTTATTTCTTAGTGTATAGATTATACAGATGATTTATAATGAAATTTATTTAAAAACACAAAATGTGGTTTATTACATTATATACGCAGAAGGATCTTTGATCGGATTATGATACCGGCTATTGTATTTGCATTAGCAAGATCCTATCACATATTATAAATAACTAAAGATTCTGAGAAAATCAATCAATCAAAATATCTTAAATCAATCAATTATCTTTATTTAAATCAATGCATATAACCTATAATTCGTCATAGTGACGAATTAAATATAGTTTTAATATTGATAACATCAACATAATGATTCTACTCTTTGATAAGAGAGTAATAATTTATTATAACATTGGTATTTTGTTTCACTAGCTCAAAACCCTTGTTCCAACAACGTTTGTCAGAATGGAGGAGCTTGCGTTGCAGTATCTGGTTCTTGTACTTCTTACACATGTTCCTGTCCATCATGTTTCTCAGGAACATTCTGTGAAATAGGTAATTATACTAAACTATTAGCGATGTGCATGCCGCAGACAGACTAGAACTATGCCCACTTTCTTGATCAGTGTGAAGTTGAATGTATACAGGCCATTAAATAAAATGTTTTTCTATTAGGCCAGGATCCATGTGCTGGAAGTGCATGTCAAAACTGAGGAGTGTGTACTGCTATTGCTGTTTTTTGTACTGCTTACACGTGTTCATGTCGAGCATGCTTCACCGGTGCTTTTTGTGAAACATGTTAGTGGCTTACCAAAATGTGCAAGAAAAGAATTACAATATTGATATAATCAACATAATGATTCTACTCTTTGATTAGAGAGTAATAATTTATTATAACATTGGTATTTTGTTTCACTAGCTCAAAACCCTTGTGCCAACAACGTTTGTCAGAATGGAGGAGCTTGCGTTGCAGTATCTGGTTCTTGTACTTCTTACACATGTTCCTGTCTATCATGTTTCTCAGGAACATTCTGTGAAATAGGTAATTATACTAAACTATTAGCGATGTACATGTCGCAGACAGACTAGGAATATGCCCTCTTTCTTGATCAGTGGGAATTTGAATGAATACAGGCCAGTAAATACAATTGTTTTCTATTAGGCCAGGATCCATGTGCTGGAAGTGCATGTCAAAACGGAGGAGTGTGTACTGCTATTGCTGGTATTTGTACTGCTTACACGTGTTCCTGTCCAGCATGCTTTACCGGAGCTTTTTGTGAAACAGGTTAGGGGCCTACCAAAATTTACAAGAAAATAATTATAATATTTATATAACCAACATAATGATTGTACTCTTTGATTAGAGAGTAATAATTTATTATAACATTGGTATTTTGTTTCACTAGCTCAAAACCCTTGTGCCAACAATGTTTGTCAGAATGGAGGAGCTTGTGTTGCAGTATCTGGTTCTTGTACTTCTTACACATGTTCCTGTCCATCATGTTTCTCAGGAACATTCTGTGAAATAGGTAATTATACTAAACTATTAGCGATGTGCATGCCGCAGACAGACTAGAACTATGCCCACTTTCTTGATCAGTGTGAAGTTGAATGTATACAGGCCATTAAATAAAATGTTTTTCTATTAGGCCAGGATCCATGTGCTGGAAGTGCATGTCAAAACGGAGGAGTGTGTACTGCTATTGCTGTTTTTTGTACTGCTTACACGTGTTCATGTCGAGCATGCTTCACCGGTGCTTTTTGTGAAACATGTTAGTGGCTTACCAAAATGTGCAAGAAAAGAATTACAATATTGATATAATCAACATAATGATTCTACTCTTTGATTAGAGAGTAATAATTTATTATAACATTGGTATTTTGTTTCACTAGCTCAAAACCCTTGTGTCAACAACGTTTGTCAGAATGGAGGAGCTTGCGTTGCAGTATCTGGTTCTTGTACTTCTTACACATGTTCCTGTCCATCATGTTTCTCAGGAACATTCTGTGAAATAGGTAATTATACTAAACTATTAGCGATGTACATGTCGCAGACAGACTAGGAATATGCCCTCTTTCTTGATCAGTGGGAATTTGAATGAATACAGGCCAGTAAATACAATTGTTTTCTATTAGGCCAGGATCCATGTGCTGGAAGTGCATGTCAAAACGGAGGAGTGTGTACTGCTATTGCTGGTATTTGTACTGCTTACACGTGTTCCTGTCCAGCATGCTTTACCGGAGCTTTTTGTGAAACAGGTTAGGGGCCTACCAAAATTTACAAGAAAATAATTATAATATTTATATAACCAACATAATGATTGTACTCTTTGATTAGAGAGTAATAATTTATTATAACATTGGTATTTTGTTTCACTAGCTCAAAACCCTTGTGCCAACAATGTTTGTCAGAATGGAGGAGCTTGTGTTGCAGTATCTGGTTCTTGTACTTCTTACACATGTTCCTGTCCATCATGTTTCTCAGGAACATTCTGTGAAATAGGTAATTATACTAAACTATTAGCGATGTGCATGTCGCAGACAGATTAGGACTATGCCCTCTTTCTTGATCAGTGGGAATTTGAATGAATACAGGCCAGTAAATAAAATTGTTTTCTATTAGGCCAGGATCCATGTGCTGGGAGTGCATGTCAAAACGGAGGAGTGTGTACTGCTATTGCTGGTGTTTGTACTGCTTACACGTGTTCCTGTCCAGCATGCTTTACTGGAGCTTTTTGTGAAACAGGTCAGTGGCCTACCAAAATGTGCAAGAAAATAATTATAATATTGATATAATCAACATAATGATTCTACTCTTTGATTAGAGAGTAATACGTTATTATAACATTGGTATTTTGTTTTCACTAGCTCAAAACCCTTGTGCCAACAACGTTTGTCAGAATGGAGGAGCTTGCGTTGCAGTATCTGGTTTCTGTACTTCTTACACATGTACCTGTCCATCATGTTTCTCAGGAACATTCTGTGAAATAGGTAATTATACTTAACTATTAGCGATGTACATGCCGCAGACAGACTAGGACTATGCCCTCTTTCTTGATCAGTGGGAATTTGAATGAATACAGGGCATTAAATAAATGGTTTTTCTATTAGGCCAGGATCCATGTGCTGGAAGTGCATGTCAAAACGGAGGAGTGTGTACTGCTATTGCTGGTGTTTGTACTGCTTACGCGTGTTCCTGTCCAGCATGCTTTACTGGAGCTTTTTGTGAAACAGGTCAGTGTCCTACCAAAATTTTCAAGAAAATAATTATAATATTGATACAATCAACATAATGATTCTACTCCTTGATAAGAGAGTAATCATTTATTATAACATTGGTATTTTGTTTTCACTAGCTCAAAACCCTTGTGCCAACAACGTTTGTCAGAATGGAGGGGCGTGCGTTGCAGTATCTGGATCCTGTACTTCTTACACATGTACCTGTTCATCATGTTTCTCAGGAACATTCTGTGAAATAGGTAATTATACTAAACTATTAGTGATGTGCATGCCGCAGACAGACTAGAACTATGCCTTCTTTCTTGATCAGTGTGAATTTGAATGTATACAGGGCATTAAATAAATGGTTTTTCTATTAGGCCAGGATCCATGTTCTGGAAGTGCATGTCAAAACGGAGGAGTGTGTACTGCTATTGCTGGTGTTTGTACTGCTTACGCGTGTTCCTGTCCAGCATGCTTTACTGGAGCTTTTTGTGAAACAGGTCAGTGTCCTACCAAAATTTTCAAGAAAATAATTATAATATTGATACAATCAACATAATGATTCTACTCCTTGATAAGAGAGTAATCATTTATTATAACATTGGTATTTTGTTTTCACTAGCTCAAAACCCTTGTGCCAACAACGTTTGTCAGAATGGAGGGGCGTGCGTTGCAGTATCTGGATCCTGTACTTCTTACACATGTACCTGTTCATCATGTTTCTCAGGAACATTCTGTGAAATAGGTAATTATACTAAACTATTAGTGATGTGCATGCCGCAGACAGACTAGAACTATGCCTTCTTTCTTGATCAGTGTGAATTTGAATGTATACAGGGCATTAAATAAATGGTTTTTCTATTAGGCCAGGATCCATGTTCTGGAAGTGCATGTCAAAACGGAGGAGTGTGTACTACTATTACTGGTGTTTGTACTGCTGTACCAACGATTTGCAAGGAAATTGAATTAATTTTTTTTTTTAAATTAAAGGACATATAGTTCTACTAATATTTTGATTGTTTGTTTTTATTAGCTCAAAACCCTTGTGCCAACAACGTTTGCCAGAATGGAGGAGCTTGTGTCGCACTATCTGGTTCTTGTACTTCTTACACATGTACCTGCCCATCATGTTTCTCAGGAACATTCTGTGAAATAGGTAATTATACTTAACTATTAGAGATGTGCATGTCGCAGACAGACCAGGACTATGCCCACTTTCTTGATCAGTGGGAATTTGAATGAATACAGGCCATTAAATAAAATTGTTTTCTATTAGGCCAGGATCCACTCTGTGAAATAGGTAATTAAACTAGCCGATTGGCGATGTGTATGCCGCCGACTGACTATAGGGCCATGCTAAGTGTTTGTCAATGTGTTTTATAATTAAAAAAATGAGAACAATCCATTTATAAAAAAAAATTCTATTAGGTCAAGATCCATGTTCTGGAAGTGCATGTCAAAATGGAGGAGTGTGTACTGCTATTGCTGGCATTTGTACTGCTTACACGTGTTCCTGTCCAGCATGTTTCACCGGTGCTTTTTGTGAAATAGGTTAGTACCCAAAAAAAGTCTACACGACAATTATATCAATATGTGTTTCACAATAATCGACATACTGTAATTATACTCCAAGTATACATGTTTTGTAATTCTTTGTTTTTATTAGCTCAAACACCCTGCGACAATAACCTTTGTCAGAATGGAGGTGCCTGTGTTGCTGTTACTGGTTCTTGTACTGCATACACATGTATCTGTCCAACGTGCTTCTCTGGATCATTCTGTGAAATAGGTAGGCTGGATAAGTAAACATGAATGTAAATGTTCATCTAGTTTTTAATAAAAACAAATGAATGTATACTATTATTTGTATCAAAGCAATGGTAAATTACGAAAATAGATGGTAAATACCTTCTTGACGGTTCCGTTGTTTTTTTTTTCTCTTTTGTGGGGATTTTACCCACTTTTATTTCTTATAAAAATTCATATGTTTGTAAATAATATTTATCTTTATATAATATGCACAATTTTCATTAATATTTGTTTCTCTACTCTCAATTAATACAGATGTAAGTTTTTCTTATACATACATTAAGATATAATAATAATTATAATTATAAAACAAAATTATATTTTCATAACTATATACAAGTATTTCAACTCAAATATCCATAACAAAATAATTATAATTTTTAATTAATACCAATTATCAATATGTTATACTTTAAACATGTTCATAGCATTTCTTTAACACTTTCTTTTTACATGAACATAATTATAATTTTCTTATGGTATTATATTTTATACACATTAAATTTAAGTATAAATTGTTAATATACACATATAATTCCTTTATGAATGTATATTTCTAATTTAATCATGCTTTGATTCTTATGTAACATTCTTCTACATAAATTCATATAATAATTCATAGTTTTATCTAGTATAGTTTGTTGTTTGCAACATTTTATCTCATAAAAAAAAAATTGTTTATATTTCTACCAAGCTAACTTTTTTTTTTTTTCAATTATTAATAAAACATTTGAAGTTATATATAGTATTAGTTGAGCAGCATGAATTATAATAGTACAATGTAGTATTTTCTTTTACAATAACTTATTTTTTATTTTTTATTTTAAACGATTATCAGATGACTGCTAAACACACTATGCATAATGTATCACTTGTTGTTAAAACACAATTATTTGCTTTAACTTTACATATCCGAGATAATATTTTGTATCATCTGCCATCTTTTCCTTCCATTTACTTTATCAATATATATGTCACCTTTTATTCGTAATGTAATACTGTATTTAAAAGAGTTCCATATAGATATGGACTTATGCAACTCTGACATTATTTTGTCTTTATATATAGTAAATGCAGTTAAGGAATAGATGTAACCTATTAATCTAATTTCTGTTCCAAGTACAATGTTTCTAAAGGATACATTGTCATACCCCAAAAATCTTAGAATATTACAAATTTTTATCCAGAATTCTCGAATATATGTACAACTAAATGACATATGGTTTTCATCTTGAATATCCCCACATTTTTTACAGGTACCGGTATCCTTTATTTTCCATATAAAAAGCCTTTTGTTTGTTGCCAAGATTCTATGTAATAGTTTATAATTAAATTCAGCTAATTTTTTGTCTTTCATTTTGCATATTTTATTTTAGCCAACATGATTTCCAATATATATAATTATTATTGAAATATTGTTCCCATTTTTTGTGTGCAAGGGGTAAAATAAATACCTCTTTTACAAAACTTAAATATACTGTTGTTGTTTGTATAACTTCAAACCGATTTTCAGCAGTATAATCTATAATATTGAAGATACAGTTATTTGATATTTTTATAGTGCGTTTCCATTCTTTAGGTATCGCCTTAATTATGCATAAGTATTCGTTTAGCCAATTGGATTTACATTTTAATTTAATTTTCAATTCTTCTGAAGTTAAAAATTTATTCTTCTTGACGATATCTTTAATTAAGATGATATCACTTTCGATCCAATGTTTATACAATAGTGATTTATGTTTTAATTGTATCAAGGAGTTACCCCACAACTGCTCATTCATTATTTCTTCATAACTTTGCACAGGATTTTTATTGCATTTGTTATATTCCGTACAAGCTTCCGTTGTTCATTACATGGATAGATAACTAAAAATTGATAATCTAAATATTTCAGAATAATGGCAAAGCTCGATCAGTGGGTTATATGATTTTTTTTCCATATCACACGCTCACAAATTTATAACACTTCTTTGAATAATTCCTTGTCGGTGCCAATGGCGTTAATAATACTGATACAATTCTAAAATGTTTTCTGTTTGCCTATTCGCATTCCAGTTATAATACTGAATCATTTAATATATTTTAGGTCAGGATCCATGTGCTGGACATCTTTGTCAGAATGGAGGATTGTGCAATGCTATTGCTGGGGTCTGTTCTGCGTACACATGCACCTGTCTAGGATGTTTTACTGGTTCATTTTGCGAAACAGGTTAATCAGCAAGCTTTTACTGGATATAATTATTGTATTACTTTATTATTTAGATTTTTATTTGTGTTGTGTAATGTTTAATTTGTGATAATCTTTGCCAGACTTTTTCCTGCAATATCTTGTTCCTGACCAGCTTAAATTTGCCTGCCTAGCTTAAATTTGCCTGCCCAGCTTAAATGTGCCTGCCCATTAATATAATTCTTTAACTCATCTTCAACAAAATGAATCATCAATATTTTGATACACACTGTACGTTTTTTCAGGTCAGAATGCTTGTGGTAACAACCTTTGTCAGAATGGAGGTGCTTGTGTTGCTGTTGCTGGTTCCTGTACTGCTTACACATGTTCATGTAACGGATGCTTTACTGGAACTTTCTGTGAAATAGGTAAACTATATAACTATTTTTAGTTATGTTATTTATAGGCAATATAAATACCGTTCAGCAATAGGCCTAACTGTGTACACAATGTTATTCTTCGCTTTAGGCCAGAATGCTTGTGCTAACAACCTTTGCCAGAATGGAGCTGGCTGTACCGCTGCTGCTGGTTCTTGTACCTCTTACACTTGTACCTGTCCATCATGCTTCTCAGGAACATTCTGTGAAATAGGTAGTTACTAAACTATTAGTGATATAAATGTCACAGCAGACGTATTGCGGGCATGAACTCTCTTTGTCTGTGTGTTTTAAAATGTTTACATTCTCAACCCAAGGCTTATTTGAGCAACCTCACATAATATGAACTTATTAAATATGTTATTAAAAGTGTTTTATAAATTAAAATGAAACAATAAACAAATGAATAAATACAGGTCATCCATTGAATAATATTCTTTTCTTATTAGGTCAGGATCCATGTGCTGGAAATCTGTGTCAGAATGGAGGAATGTGTACTGCTATCGCTGGTGTATGTACTTCTTACACGTGTTCCTGTCCAGCATGTTTCACCGGTGCTTTTTGTGAAACAGGTTAGTACCCTAAAAAAACATGTTAGTGGCCTACCAACATGTACAAAACAATTGTATCAATATGTTATACTTGATAATCAACATTATGATTCTACACCTTATAAAATTGATTTCCTTAGCTCAAAATTCTTGCGACAATAACCTTTGTCAGAATGGAGGTGCCTGTGTTGCTGTTACTGGTTCCTGTACTGCTTACACATGTATATGTCCGACATGTTTCTCTGGAACATTCTGTGAAACAGGTAAACAATTATTTTCATTATTTCTATTCTATAATTATAAATATGTTAATTTTAACTGAAATAATATAAATGACTTTTAGTAATAACTTGGTAAAAAATGTATGTTTCTATTTCAGGTGAGAATGCTTGTGCCAACAACCTTTGTCAGAACGGAGGTGCTTGTGTTGCTGTTGCTGGTTCCTGTACTGCTTACACATGTACATGTCCAGCATGCTTCACTGGAACATTCTGTGAAACAGGTAATTATTAATTAATTCTCTTTAGTTATGTTATGTACCTATAGGCAATAAAAATAGCTTCCAGCAATTCACAATGCTTTTCTTTTTAAAGGTGAGAATGCTTGTTCTAACAATATTTGTCAGAATGGAGGTACCTGTGTTGCTGTTGCTGGTTCGTGTACTGCATATACATGTTCCTGTAGTGGATGTTTTACTGGAACTTTTTGTGAAATAGGTAGACCTTTGAATTATTGTAGTCTTTAGGCCAAAGTGATATTTTTTTTTATAGATTTTGTGACAACAACCTCTTTCAGAAATGAACTGCTTGAGTTGCTGGATCTTGTACTGCATACACGGGTGTATGTTCACATGTTCCTGAACATCCTGAACTCTTATAGTTATACATTATTTAGGCTCTATTACTTTCAGCAATAACTTTGTCTACTATTTTGTTCAGGTCAGAATGCTTGTGACAACAACTTGTGTCAGAATGGAGGTGCTTGTGTTGCTGGTACTGGTTCGTGTACTGCATACACATGCATCTGTCCAACGTGCTTCTCTGGAACATTCTGTGAAATTGGTAAATTCAGTTATAGTTAAATGGTAGTATTATCGTAGGCAATATAACTTAGTTCTAAAAATACAATAACTTGTTACACATGTATTGTTGTTTTGTTTAGGTCAGAATGCTTGTGTCAACAACATTTGTCAGAATGGAGGAGTTTGTAACACTGTTGCTGGTTCTTGTACTGCATACACATGTACCTGCAGTGGATGTTACACAGGAGCATTCTGTGAAACAGGTAAACAATTATACTTCTACAGTCATTCTCTGGTGTGATGATAACGTCTAAAATAGTCTTCATTCGATTAACACAAATATCTGCTACAGTAATGAATCTACATGTACCACTGTTTGGATATTGTACCCGTTTTATTCAATAGAAAAGTAGTGCGTGTATTCTGCTGCTCAATGTTTATCCCCCAGATATTTCATTTTCAAGTCATATTTATTTAAAACACTGTAAAAAGTAATAAACAATAATTCAATGAAAGTTAGATATTCTGAATGCAAGGTTTTTTTTTTGTATTTTTTTAAACAGATACCAGTGCTTGCGCAACAGATATTTGTCAAAACGGAGGAACCTGTATTATTGGAGCTACGTGTACACAATTCTCTTGTTCCTGTCCGGCTTGTTCTAGTGGTTTCATGTGTGACGTCAGTAAGTTTATATATATATATATATATAAGTAACAACGTATCTGTTGTGTCATATGCGCAACCAGTAAGTTCAGAGACGTAGAAAAAAATGCACGTGGTGACATTGTTCTTCCACATCATCGTCATCCACATAATAATAAATGAAAAAGAATGTATTAAAAATTAAAAGTTGGCTCATTTTTGTATAAGATGTAATGGTAATAATTAAAAAAGATACACTTTTCCCTCCTCACCCCCTAACAAAAGAATTTTTTAACCAAAAAACTTCTTTCGATTTTATTATCTCAATTTAGATTTTTACTTATTTATGTTTATCTCCCTTGATTAATACACAGTAACATTTTTGCTATTTAAAAAATAATGTTTGTAAATCTAACGATAATAATCTAAGTCTAATTTCTTCTGGTACTTAGTTGATTGATTTAAATGAACGTACTTCCTTTTTTAATACCTTATTCATTTGTTTTATTGTTATTGATTGAGTGAAGTGAAAATAGTCTAGGCTATAGGGCCTACATATATATATATATATATTTATAAAATGTAGTATTCATTTGTTTTATTGTTGCTGATTGAAAGAAAGAAAATAAATGATTACGTTGAATTGAATTGAATTGAAGTTATATTTATTATCAAAGTATTATAACAATTACGATTGTTTTGATTATTTATGAACAATTTAGTTACTAATGCGTGCAGCAACAACCCTTGTTTGAACGGTGGACAATGTCAGACATCAACCGATTCATGCAATGCATTTTCATGTATTTGCCCTTCTGGCTTTTCTGGTACAGTATGCGAGGGTAAGTCTTATTTCTTTTTTTTTGTAATGGTTGAGTTAGTTTAACTAAATGTTTAGCTACAGGATGATATATAGCTAGCACCTGAATGAATATGTGCGCTATATAAGTTTTTATTATTATTGCTATTACTATGAGTTTCTTTGTCATCAAAACAAATATTTATAAGAAATAATACATAAAAAGAAAAGCTCAAAACAGCTTGTGAACAAAAGACTAGACTATGTAAAAAGTAAAATACTACCGATAAAATTGTCACTTAATATGAACAAGGCCATATACATGGCTGCAGTTGCGTGCGCAAATTTGAGTTAGTGTTTACCGACCGACCGACATAGTGAGCTGTAGAGTCGCGTTTGCACGCGACTAAAAATAATAACAATACTCCATAATTATCAAAACTGCAGTCTTTCTTATCTAAATCTTTGTGTACGTTGTATTCTTTTAATCTGTGAAAACATGTGGAAATAAATATCTAGGATAGTATTAGTTTCATAATTTGTGAATTCCTTTCACAAGTTGTGAAAGTAATTTTATTAAATTATTTCAAATTAAAATTTAAAAACAATAATAAGTGTAAATATCATTCATATCTAACGATAGTATATTTCATTATTTGATTGTTTTTATGTATCCCACACACTATGTTTAATTATTATTATTATTAAAGATACTTTATGAAAATAATTCAAAAAATAAATCAAATAGAAATAATAATGTTGTATTTAATAGTTTCAACAGGTCCCTGTAGTAGTTCTCCTTGTCTGAACGGAGGTCAGTGTACTGACTTTACAACATTTTATACCTGTGCCTGTCCAACTTCATACACTGGTACAAGATGTGAAATATTTTGTAAGTTATATTGAAAAATATACAAATTGTCCAAAATAAATGTCATGGTTCAGTATTATTTTCAATTTTAAGATAGTTCGTCTTGTATCTTTTTTTTCTTTTCCATTTATTGCTCTTTAAAAATCATCACACGAGAATTGTCTCATAATGACAACAAAGCATGATCATTTAAGTTAACAATATTTTTGCTTGTTTATAGTACAACCATGCAGTTCAAACCCATGTCTTAACGGTGGTGTGTGCCTTCAATCTGGAACAATGTACATGTGCGCATGTGATACTGGATACATTGGGACAAATTGCGAGACTTTCAGCGGAAGTAAGTATCTCAACAAATAAAAGCAAAATTAGTCATTGTTTTCTTTTTCTAGAAAACCAACAAAATGAAGATTTAAAGATATTTTGTTTTTGAGTAGTTGAATCATTTTAGTGGAAACATTTTTGTTTATTGTTTCTGTTTATTTATTTTTAAAGTCTTGGAAATTAAGTTACTTATGAATTGATTTCTAAGTAAGTAAATTCTGGCACTTTCAAATTAAAGAATTGATTGATTCAACAGTGTTTGGTAAAGGTGCTTCTATAATAGGAAAAAATTCAGAAACTCAAAATAGGCCTAAAAAATTACATTATTGACTGATAACATTTGAATGTGACAATGTAAGTAGGCCTAGTATTACTGGGTGTTAACTTCATTAACCCAACCAACAAATATGATAAAATGTGGTAATAGTTGTTTGTTGTTATTACAGCGAGTCCATGTGATTCAAATCCATGCCAGAATGGAGGTGTCTGTAGTCTAACTACTACATCAACTTATATGTGTATGTGCTCTGGAAGTTACATAGGAACCAACTGTGAAACATGTATGTAAGATGTTTTTTTTTTCTAATTTTTTTTGGCTTCAAATTCATTTAGTGTACGGAAAACATAACAACTAAAGACGAAGCTTAATTCTATTTTACTCTGTCTACTTAACGTTGCCAAAGAATAAGAACATTTTTTATTTTTAAATTATACATCAGGGAATAGTGAAATTAATCACCCTTTCCTGGGTTAATGAACACAGGTTACAGGCACAAAAATATACTTAAAATACACAGCGAACAATGTCTTTTCTTCAGTTCTTTTTAAATTAAAGATAAACACAAATTAGCTCGGCCTATTTATCATAACTTGCTGTTGATTTTAAACTTGTCTACGCTTTGCCTCGGCTTGATTGTTGTAACTTGTTATTTACCCGTGCAAAACATCAAATAAATGTAATAATTGATGTTTTTCTCAGTTTCTGATGTCAACTCATGCGACAGTAGCCCTTGTCCAGCTGGTCAATTATGCTTCTATACACCAGTAATGTACCTTTGTACGGATTCAGGTAAGCCTATCACAATTTCAATTAATTCTCAGTGCTGTTTCTTCACATATGGCAACTTGTGTACAGTATAATAATTATAATTTCGTAATTGCTAAAAAAAAATCTGTAAAACGTTACCTATAAGCCATTTAAACAACTTACTTTTGTTATGCTCAATATTTTATCTGTTTCGTTTTTTGACCTTTTTTGTATTGTTTTATAAAATATTTCTTTTTTGTATTGTTGCATATTTGTATTGTAGGGGCCCTCATGAGACAAGCTATTGCTTCTAGTGCGGCCCCAGTTATTGTCAAAAATCTGAACACATGTGTATGAATAAATGAATGAATTAATGAATACAGGAGTCAAATGATTCCTGTATCATGTAATTTTTATTTCAATATTTTTGTTATAGCTACTACTGGAAGGCGTCGCAGAGATGTTGAAAGTGAGTTTTCATTGCATAGTGTTCATCTTTTTTATATATAGATGTGTTGTTGAATATTCAATTTAAATACATTTTTTTGCATCCAAAAGTAATAAATAGTAGGGTAGGGTCAACTACAATTAGTGAAGGCAGATTCTCAAAAGTTGGCGAAAAACAAATTTGATTCAAAAGGAATGCAATTGTAAAAATTAAATTAAAAATAAAATAAATAACTCAATAAATGAATAAATACCTAACCACAATCAGAAAATGATTCCAATATTTTAAAAAGATAGTAATATTCATCACTGTGTAAATGATTGTTTCAGTTTCGTTGGAGTTGCCAGGCTATTCCAGGGCTTGCTCTCCCAATCCATGTAATAACGGTGGTTCATGTGACCCTTTTGAAGTTGATGGCCGTGAATTATTTCTATGTCAGTGTTTACCTGGATGGAATGGACCAAGGTGTATGAATGGCAAGTACACGTTGGGTGTAATCACATTCCTTGTTTTTTGTTATGTTTGTAAATCTGTTTATCCCCATACAACATTAAGATTAGTTAATGAGAAGGCTGCTAAATCAGCCAATATCATTAACAGCTATGTTGTTATCTGGCCTCTTGTCTCCAAACTGTATAAATATACTAAAATATATAATAATTCAAGTAGCTACTTTTGATCAAAAGCAATTGTTGGAATGTGCTACAGCTATACAGGCATCTCACGATATTTAAATGTTCTGCCACTACCGAATGAATGTAATAAACGTCATTGATTGGTTACAGCTGTGGAAAACGGTACGTCTGATCGTGAAGATCCGCAAGATCAAGATCAAGATTACATCCACTATACAATGGTGATTGTACTTTGTACATTGACTGTGGTTGTATTGGGGTTACTTCTGATGTTGAGCTGTGTCATCATCGCCAAACGAAGTAGCATAGTTAAGGACAAGATTGCTTTGGTCAACTAGATTCGACATGCTTGTTGGGTCGTGGGTTGGTAGGTTTGTCCACAGTCGGATCGGATTATGTTTATAATCACATTATACCACCCTCGTATTACGATAATCTAATGTTAGTGATATTAAATAGCAAAGACGAGTTTTATATTAGACAGTGTTTTTATATATTTAAAAAAATTACTATTAAAATGGTTGGTATGCTAACTAAATAGTTGACCAAATTTAATAAACTGTTAAGTTTATGTTGGAGCTCATTAAATCACTCAAACTTGTTAGAAATATTGTTTAATTACATGATAATAGTTTTAGGCATGTACTTAATTATTATTATTATTTTTAATCTTCGTGTACACAACCATAAATAAGTAATATTTAATATGCCTATTTTGAGTTAAATGTAAAAAAATAGAAAATGTATAATATTAGGCTTAATAGTAATATTATTCAAATGTTGCCATCGCCATTCGCTAATCATTTTTCCTTTCAATATTAATATTATTATTGTAGCTCTAATAAAATAGCTTGATAATGCAAATGTTTTGGTTTTATTTTTAGTGATTAGTACTAGAAACTAAAACAACAGCTAATGGTGAGCAATCAATCTTATAACTGCTCATTAGCATAATAAGTATAGGCCTCGGTAGATTTTATTAGAGAGGTTTCGCAATCTTACGAATATGATAACGAAAACGGATACGTCACGCACACTTATTCGTTTTCGTAAGCCAGTAAAAATCTGTTTCGCGTGGTATCGAAATATTGAGGGCGCCGTCCAAAATATGACTGCGGTAAATTTGAGCGAAGAGAAGGTACGTATTGCTTGGTGCTTGGCTGCCTAGGCCTAGCGTAACGTCAGAGCGAGTGAGGACTTTAAAAACTGCTATTTATCTAAATTGACCTGGCTCCACAAATAATTCTAGGAGACTTCAACAAATGCACTTTGAAGGATGTGCTACCTACTTATGAACAAGCAATCTCTGTAGAAACAAGAGGCAGTGCTACACTGGACTTATGCTACTGCAATGTGAAAAATGCATACACAAGCAAAATCTGTTCAAAACTTGGAAATTCTGATCATAACAATATACATATTATGCCAAAATACAAGACAAAATTAAAACAGTCAAAACCAGTAGTTATACAACAGCAGTTGTGGAGTACAGAGGTGGTTGAAAAGTTGTGTGGCTGTCTAGCATGTACTGATTGGGATATTATGCTCGATGTTGATGATACACTTGATGTAAGGGTATCTACAATCTCAGCATACATATCCTTTTGTGTTGATATGGCTATACCTAAAGTAACAAAAAAGATATATGCAAATGAAAAACCATGGATCTCTAACCAACTAAGGAAACTGTTACAAGATAAGCGTATAGCGCATAGAGGAAAAGATACTCCTAAAGTCAAGGAAATTCAAAAGGAAATAAACAAGTGTATAAAAAATAGTAAACTGAAATACAAAAAAACACTAGAAAATAAATTTAAAGACAAAAATCCTAAAGCAGCATGGAAAGCAATTAAAACACTAACCGGCTACAAAGAAACCATATTGCGTGTACATGGAAGTGAGAACTTCGCTAATGACTTAAACAACTTTTTCTGTCGTTTTGAATCCGAGATATTAGTTACCAAAAATGAAAATGAAGACACAGAAATCCGCGAAAATGAGACTTCATTAGTAAACAATGCAGTCATAAATGTAGTTGATGTGCGTAATGTATTCGCCAAAGTAAAGCCTGGTAAAAGTACTGGCCCTGATGGAATTGGAAATCGTGTTATTAAATACTGCAACCAAGAGTTGGCACCGATATATACCAAACTTTTTAATGAGAGTTTAGCAAGTGGTACAGTGCCCAATCAATGGAAAACGGCCTGTATCTCACCTATTCCTAAGATAAAAAATCCCAAGGAACTTAATGACTATAGGCCAATAGCTATCACATCCAATGTTGGTAAGTGCCTAGAAAAGATTGTACTTAGGCAGTTTCTTGATCAGACCAAATTGTTTCTCGATCCTCTCCAATTTGCCTATCAGAGTAATAGAAGTGTTGAAGATGCTGTGCTCTTCCACTTACATAATATTTACCAACATTTAGATGTGCCTAAATCATATGTAAGATGTTTGTATATAGATTTTTCTAGTGCTTTTAATACCGTTGAACCTGGTTCATTAGTACGCAAACTTAAAGAAATGAACGTAAACGACACATTGACTTCATGGATATATAATTTCTTAACAAAAAGGTTCCAGTATGTTAAACTAAACGGTATTTTATCTGATAAAAGAACTGTTAGCATTGGCACGCCACAAGGGCCTGTTATCTCCCCAATGTTGTTTTCACTGTTCACCAGCAGTTTCAGAGCCAATTCAAATGAATGTTGTATAGTAAAATATGCAGATGACCCAGTCATCACTGGATACATTACTGGCAATGATGAAACAAGCTATAGACAACTAGGATGTGATTTTTATCACTGGTGCTGCAATAACAACCTGAAACTAAACATAAAGAAAACAAAAGAAATGCAAATTGATTTTAGGAAAATTAAAGAACCCTTAGAACCTCTGATTATAAATGAAAATGAGATTGAAGTAGTAAATGAGTACAAATATCTGGGTTGTATAATTGACAATAAGCTAAATTGGATAAATAATGTAAATAAAGCCACATGCAAAGCCAACCAAAGGATGTTTATTTTAAGAAAAATGAAGTACCTACAAATTGACATAACTATACTTAAATTGTTTTATAACTCTGTAATTCTCAGTGTAATACTTTTTTGTAATGTTTGTTTTTATGGTAATACAATGCAAAAAAATAAAATTAAACTTAATCGAATAGGAAATAGAGCAATTAAACTAGTAGGAGAGCACTTACCTGATGTTGAATCCTTGTATAAAGAAAATGTGTTAAAAAAAGTAAAAAGTATCATTGATGATGAAACACATCCTCTTCACAAACAATTTTGCTCTCATGAATTCTGGCATAAGACTACGTGCACTTAATACCAAAACAAAACGGTTTTGGTGCTCGTTTGTACCTAATGCTATACACTTATATAACTCCAGAGTACAAAGGTAAAATGTAACCGATAATTTTTATCTAATTTTAACAATTTTTAGCCTCTTAACTTTTTGTGTGTGTTTTTGTAAATTATATTTTATATTTTTGTATTTTGCCAGTTTTCAAATCACATTTCTGTTTTTTAAATGGACAATAAAGTATATATGACTATGATGACTATGACTATTTTAGTAAATTACTTTAGTAATTACTATAGCATGATTGACATGCGCAGAACCCATTATTCGACTGTGCGCATGTTTATTGTGGTATATTAACCATTTATGTGAAAAAATAAAAGGGTCGAAAAATGGCCATTTGTCGAAAATTTGCCTGTACTATATATAGTACAGGGATTTTTTCCCAAAAATGGCCAAATTTCGACCTTTTTATTTTTCGTTAAAACCGATAACTATAGCATAATTGACATGCGCAGAACCCGTTATTCGACTCTGCACATGTTTATTGTGCTATAGTAACCATATATGTCCAAAAATGAAAGGGTCGAGAAATAGCTATTTTTCGAAAATTTCCCTGTACTATAGTACAGGGTTCTTTTCCAAAAATTGCCAAATTTCGACCTTTTTCTTTTCGATAAAATTGGCTACTATAGCATGATTGACATGCGCAGAACCCATTATTCGACTGCGCACATGTTTATTGTGGTATAGTAACCATTTATGTGAAAAAATAAAAGGGTCGAAAAATGGACATTTTTCGAAAATTTGCCTGTACTATAGTACAGGGATTTTTTCCAAAAATGGCCAAATTTTGACCTTTTTATTTTTCGATAAAATTGGCTACTATAGCATGATTGACATGCGCAGAACCCATTATTCGACTGTGCGCATGTTTATTGTGGTATAGTAACCTTTTATGTGAAAAAAATAAAAGGGTCGAAAAATGGATATTTTTGAGAAAATTTCCCTGTACTATAGTACAGGGATTTTTTCCAAATAATTATGACCAAATGTCGAACTTTTTATTTTTCGATAAAACTGATTACTATAGCATAGTTGACATGCGGAGAACCCATTATTCGACTCTGCGCATGTTTATTGTTCTATAGTAACTCTTTATGTCAAAAAATGAAAGGGTCGAAAAATTGCTTTTTTTCGAAATTTCCCTGTACAGGGATTTTTTTTTTAAATGGCCAAATTTCGGCCTCTTTATTTTTCGATAAAACTGGCTACTATAGCATGATTGACATGCGCAGAACCCATTATACAACAGTGCGAATGTTTATTGTGGTATAGTAACCATTTATGTGAAAAAATAAAAGGGTAAAAAATGGCAATTTTTCGAAAATTGGCCTATACTATAGTACCGGGATTTTTTCCAAATATGACAAAATTTCGAACTTTTTATTTTTCGATAAAACTGATTACTATAGCATAGTTGACATGCGCAAAACCCATTATTCGACTCTGCGCATGTTTATTGTGGTATAGTAACCATTTATGTCCAAAAATAAAAGGGTCGAAAAAAGGCTATTTTTCGAAATTTCCCTGTACTATAGTACAGGGATTTTTTCCAAAAATGGCCAGTTTTCGACCTTTTTATTTTCGATAAAATTGGCTACTATAGCATGATTGACATGCGCAGAACCCATTATTCGACTGTTCGCATGTTTATTGTGGTATAGTACCCATTTATGTCAAAAATGAAAGGGTCGAAAAAAGGCGATTTTTCGAAAATTTCCCTGTACTATAGTAAAGGGATTTTTTTCCAAAAATGGCCAAATTTCGACCTTTTTATTTTTCGCTAAAACTGATTACTATAGCATAATTGACATGCGCAGAACCCATTATTCGACTCTGCGCATGTTTATTGTGGTATAGTACCCATTTATGTCAAAAAATGAAAGGGTCGAAAAAAGGCGATTTTTCGAAAATTTTCCTGTACTATAGTACAAGGACTTTTTCAAAAAATGGCCAAATTTCGAACTTTTTATTTTTCGATAATACTGATTACTATAGCATAGTTGACATGCGCAGAACCCATTATTTGACTCTGCGCATGTTTATTGTGCTATAGTAACCATTTATGTCCAAAAAAACTGATTTCTAAAGCATAATTGACATGCGCAGAACCCATTATTCGACTCTGCGCATGTTTATTGTGCTATAGTAACCATTTATGTCCAAAAATGAAAGGGTCCAAAAATAGCCATTTTTCGAAAATTTCCCTGCACTATAGTACAGGGGATTTTTTCCCAAAAATGGCCAAATTTCGACCTTTTTATTTTTGATAAAATTGGCTACTATAGCATGATTGACATGCGCAGAACCCATTATTCGACTGCGCGCATGTGTATTGTGGTATAGTAACCATTTATGTAAAAAAATAAAAGGGTTGAAAAATGGGCATTTTTCGAAAATTTGCCTGTACCATAGTACAGGGATTTTTTCCAAAAATGGCCAAATTTTGACCTTTTTATTTTTCGATAAAATTGGCTACTATAGCATGATTGACATGCGCAGAACGCATTATTCGACTGTGCGCATGTTTATTGTGGTATAGTAACCATTTATGTGAAAAAATAAAAGGGTCGAAAAATGGATATTTTTCGAAAATTTCCCTGTACTATAGTACAGGGATTTTTTCCAAATATGACCAAATTTCGAAATTTTTATTTTTCGATAAAACTGATTACTATAGCATAGTTGACATGCGCAGAACCAGTTATTCGACTCTGCGCATGTTTATTGTGGTATAGTAACCATTTATGTCCAAAAATGAAAGGGTCGAGAAATAGCCATTTTTGAGAAAATTTCCCTGTACTATAGTACAGGGAGTTTTTCCAAATATGACCAAATGTCGAACTTTTTATTTTTCGATAAAACTGATTACTATAGCATAGTTGACATGCGGAGAACCCATTATTCGACTCTGCGCATGTTTATTGTGCTATAGTAACCCTTTATGTCAAAAAATGAAAGGGTCGAAAAATTGCTTTTTTTCGAAATTTCCCTGTACTATAATAGTACAGGGATTTTTTTTTTAAATGGCCAAATTTCGGCCTTTTTATTTTTCGATAAAATTGGCTACTATAGCATGATTGACATGCGCATAACCCATTATTCAACTGTGCGAATGTTTATTGTGGTATAGTAACCATTTATGTGAAAAAATAAAAGGGTAGAAAATGGCAATTTTTCGAAAATTGGCCTGTA
Source organism: Antedon mediterranea (assembly GCF_964355755.1). Lineage (NCBI taxonomy): Eukaryota > Metazoa > Echinodermata > Crinoidea > Comatulida > Antedonidae > Antedon > Antedon mediterranea. Next base: position 15,446,236 of record NC_092677.1, read on the forward strand.
CTATAGTACAGGGATTTTTTCCAAATATGACAAAATTTCGAACTTTTTATTTTTCGATAAAACTGATTACTATAGCATAGTTGACATGCGCAAAACCCATTATTCGACTCTGCGCATGTTTATTGTGGTATAGTAACCATTTATGTCCAAAAATAAAAGGGTCGAAAAAAGGCTATTTTTCGAAATTTCCCTGTACTATTGTACTGGGATTTTTTCCAAAAATGGCCTATTTTCGACCTTTTTATTTTCGATAAAATTGGCTACTATAGCATGATTGACATGCGCAGAACCCATTATTCGACTGTGCGCTTTTTTATTGTGGTATAGTACCCATTTATGTCAAAAAATGAAAGGGTCGAAAAAAGGCGATTTTTCGAAAATTTCCCTGTACTATAGTAAAGGGATTTTTTTCCAAAAATGGCCAAATTTCGACCTTTTTATTTTTCGCTAAAACTGATTACTATAGCATAATTGACATGCGCAGAACCCATTATTCAACTCTGCGCATGTTTATTGTGGTATAGTACCCATTTATGTCAAAAAATGAAAGGGTCGAAAAAAGGCTACTTTTCGAAATTTCCCTGTACTATAGTACAGGGATTTTTTCCAAAAATGGCCAAATTTCGACCTTTTTATTTTCGATAAAATTGGCTACTATAGCATGATTGACATGCGCAGAACCCATTATTCGACTGTGCTCATGTTTATTGTGGTATAGTAACCATTTATGTGAAAAAATAAAAGTGTCGAAAAATGGATATTTTACGAAAATAGTAAAGGGATTTTTTTCCAAAAATGGCCAAATTTCGACCTTTTTATTTTTCGCTAAAACTGATTACTATAGCATAATTGACATGCGCAGAACCCATTATTCGACTCTGCGCATGTTTATTGTGGTATAGTACCCATTTATGTCAAAAAATGAAAGGGTCGAAAAAAGGCTATTTTTCGAAATTTCCCTGTACTATAGTACAGGGATTTTTTCCAAAAATGGCCAATTTTCGACCTTTTTATTTTCGATAAAATTGGCTACTATAGCATGATTGACATGCGCAGAACCCATTATTCGACTGTGCTCATGTTTATTGTGGTATAGTAACCATTTATGTGAAAAAATAAAAGTGTCGAAAAATGGATATTTTTCGAAAATAGTAAAGGGATTTTTTTCCAAATATGACCAAATTTCGAACTTTTTATTTTTCGATAAAACTGATTACTATAGCATAGTTGACATGCGCAGAACCCATTATTCGACTGTGCGCATGTTTATTGTGCTATAGTAACCATTTATGTCCAAACATGAAAGGGTTGAAAAATGGGCATTTTTGAGAAAATTTCCCTGTACTATAGTACAGGGATTTTTTCCAAATAATTATGACCAAATGTCGAACTTTTTATTTTTCGATAAAACTGATTACTATAGCATAGTTGACATGCGGAGAACCCATTATTCGACTCTGCGTATGTTTATTGTGCTATAGTAACCCTTTATGTCAAAAAATGAAAGGGTCGAAAAATTGCTTTTTTTCGAAATTTCCCTGTACAGGGATTTTTTTTTTAAATGGCCAAATTTCGGCCTCTTTATTTTTCGATAAAACTGGCTACTATAGCATGATTGACATGCGCAGAACCCATTATACAACAGTGCGAATGTTTATTGTGGTATAGTAACCATTTATGTGAAAAAATAAAAGGGTAAAAAATGGCAATTTTTCGAAAATTGGCCTGTACTATAGTACCGGGATTTTTTCCAAATATGACAAAATTTCGAACTTTTTATTTTTCGATAAAACTGATTACTATAGCATAGTTGACATGCGCAAAACCCATTATTCGACTCTGCGCATGTTTATTGTGGTATAGTAACCATTTATGTCCAAAAATAAAAGGGTCGAAAAAAGGCTATTTTTCGAAATTTCCCTGTACTATAGTAAAGGGATTTTTTTCCAAAAATGGCCAAATTTCGACCTTTTTATTTTTCGCTAAAACTGATTACTATAGCATAATTGACATGCGCAGAACCCATTATTCGACTCTGCGCATGTTTATTGTGGTATAGTACCCATTTATGTCAAAAAATGAAAGGGTCGAAAAAAGGCGATTTTTCGAAAATTTCCCTGTACAGGGATTTTTTTCAAAAATGGCCAATTTTCGACCTTTTTATTTTCGATAAAATTGGCTACTATAGCATGATTGACATGCGCAGAACCCATTATTCGACTGTGCGCATGTTTATTGTGGTATAGTACCCATTTATGTCAAAAAATGAAAGGGTCGAAAAAAGGCGATTTTTCGAAAATTTCCCTGTACTATAGTAAAGGGATTTTTTTCCAAAATTGGCCAAATTTCGACCTTTTTATTTTTCGCTAAAACTGATTACTATAGCATAATTGACATGCGCAGAACCCATTATTCGACTCTGCGCATGTTTATTGTGCTATAGTAACCATTTATGTCCAAAAAAACTGATTTCTAAAGCATAATTGACATTCGCAGAACCCATTATTCGACTCTGCGCATGTTTATTGTTCTATAGTAACCATTTATGTCCCAAAATAAAAGGGTCCAAAAATAGCAATTTTTCGAAAATTTCCATTTTTTCCCAAAAATGGCCAAATTTCGACCTTTTTATTTTTGATAAAGTTGGCTACTATAACATGATTGACATGCGCTGAACCCATTATTCGACTGCGCGCATGTGTATTGTGGTATAGTAACCATTTATGTGAAAAAATGAAAGGGTTGAAAAATGGGCATTTTTCGAAAATTTGCCTGTACTATAGTACAGGGATTTTTTTCCAAAAATGGCCAAATTTTGACCTTTTTATTTTTCGATAAAATTGGCTACTATAGCATGATTGACATGCGCAGAACCCATTATTCGACTGCGCGCATGTGTATTGTGGTATAGTAACCATTTATGTGAAAAAATAAAAGAGTTGAAAAATGGGCATTTTTCGAAAATTTGCCTGTACCATAGTACAGGGATTTTTTCCAAAAATGACCAAATTTTGACCTTTTTATTTTTCGATAAAATTGGCTACTATAGCATGATTGACATGCGCAGAACGCATTATTCGACTGTGCGCATGTTTATTGTGGTATAGTAACCATTTATGTGAAAAAATAAAAGGGTCGAAAAATGGATATTTTTCGAAAATGGCCAAATTTTGACCTTTTTATTTCGATAAAATTGGCTACTATAGCATGATTGACATGCGCAGAACCCATTATTCGACTCTGCGCATGTTTATTGTGGTATAGTACCCATTTATGTCAAAAAATGAAAGAGTCGAAAAAAGGCGATTTTTCGAAAATTTCCCTGTACTATAGTAAAGGGATTTTTTTTCCAAAAATGGCCAAATTTCGACCTTTTTATTTTTCGCTAAAACTGATTACTATAGCATAATTGACATGCGCAGAACCCATTATTCGACTCTGCGCATGTTTATTGTGGTATAGTACCCATTTATGTCAAAAAATGAAAGGGTCGAAAAAAGGCGATTTTTCGAAAATTTTCCTGTACTATAGTACAAGGACTTTTTCCAAATAATTATGACCAAATGTCGAACTTTTTATTTTTCGATAAAACTGATTACTATAGCATAGTTGACATGCGGAGAACCCATTATTCGACTCTGCGCATGTTTATTGTTCTATAGTAACTCTTTATGTCAAAAAATGAAAGGGTCGAAAAATTGCTTTTTTTTCGAAATTTCCCTGTACAGGGATTTTTTTTTTAAATGGCCAAATTTCGGCCTTTTTATTTTTCGATAAAACTGGCTACTATAGCATGATTGACATGCGCAGAACCCATTATTCAACTGTGCGAATGTTTATTGTGGTATAGTAACCATTTATGTGAAAAAATAAAAGGGTAAAAAATGGCAATTTTTCGAAAATTGGCCTGTACTATAGTACAGGGATTTTTTCCAAATATGACAAAATTTCGAACTTTTTATTTTTCGATAAAACTGAATACTATAGCATAGTTGACATGCGCAAACCCCATTATTCGACTCTGCGCATGTTTATTGTGGTATAGTAACCATTTATGTCCAAAAATAAAAGGGTCGAAAAAAGGCTATTTTTCGAAATTTCCCTGTACTATAGTACAGGGATTTTTTCCAAAAATGGCCAGTTTTCGACCTTTTTATTTTCGATAAAATTGGCTACTATAGCATGATTGACATGCGCAGAACCCATTATTCGACTGTGCGCATGTTTATTGTGGTATAGTACCCATTTATGTCAAAAAATGAAAGGGTCGAAAAAAGGCGATTTTTCGAAAATTTCCCTGTACTATAGTAAAGGGATTTTTTTCCAAAAATGGCCAAATTTCGACCTTTTTATTTTTCGCTAAAACTGATTACTATAGCATAATTGACATGCGCAGAACCCATTATTCGACTCTGCGCATGTTTATTGTGGTATAGTACCCATTTATGTCAAAAAATGAAAGGGTCGAAAAAAGGCGATTTTTCGAAAATTTTCCTGTACTATAGTACAAGGACTTTTTCAAAAAATGGCCAAATTTCGAACTTTTTATTTTTCGATAATACTGATTACTATAGCATAGTTGACATGCGCAGAACCCATTATTTGACTCTGCGCATGTTTATTGTGCTATAGTAACCATTTATGTCCAAAAAAACTGATTTCTAAAGCATAATTGACATGCGCAGAACCTATTATTCGACTCTGCGCATGTTTATTGTGCTATAGTAACCATTTATGTCCAAAAATGAAAGGGTCCAAAAATAGCCATTTTTCGAAAATTTCCCTGTACTATAATACAGGGGATTTTTTCCCAAAAATGGCCAAATTTCGACATTTTTATTTTTGATAAAATTGGCTACTATAGCATGATTGACATGCGCAGAACCCATTATTTGACTGCGCGCATGTGTATTGTGGTATAGTAACCATTTATGTGAAAAAATAAAAGGGTTGAAAAATGGGCATTTTTCGAAAATTTGCCTGTAGTATAGTACAGGGATTTTTTCCAAAAATTGCCAAATTTTGATCTTTTTATTTTTCGATAAAATTGGCTTCTATAGCATGATTGACATGCGCAGAACGCATTATTCGACTGTGCGCATATTTATTGCGGTATAGTAACCATTTATGTGAAAAAATAAAAGGGTCGAAAAATGGACATTTTTCGAAAATTTGCCTTTACTATAGTACAGGGATTTTTTCCAAAAATGGCCAAATTTCGACCTTTTTATTTCGATAAAATTGGCTACTATAGCATGATTGATATGCGCAGAACCCATTATTCGACTCTGCGCATGTTTATTGTGGTATAGTAACCATTTATGGATTTTTGGAAAAAATGGCCAAAATAGGCACTTTTCAAAATACTATTATTATGCAATAATATTGCTATATATGCGCATTTATTGCGTTATTATCATCTTATAGACGTATGTAATCCTTCTTGTTCGAAAATACTAATAAAAACTCGGATTCCAAATAAACTTATATTATTCCGGAGTGTATTCCAATTAAAGTTTAATTTAATCTGAAACTAAAAGAGCCAGTCGTACGGGCCAGATAGAAAACTTTAAAAAACAGGTTGTTAATATGGTCGGAGCACTGTTACACTTTGTATGTCTTGGTTTTATCTGTGTGCATCAGGAGAATGGAATGTGGGGCTAGGCTTATCTGACAACTTTGGGTAATTTATGTCTTCTTTAATTACAAACATTGCAAGAGGGCTCTTTATATTATGGTTCCCTGTCATTTGATATTTTGCTCTTGGTTACACGTATAGTAACTACTGCCATTGATTTGTTATACACTATCCCTTCATTTTAAAATATATGTAGGCTAAAAAGTTGAAGCAATAGTGGATATGGAACTTTACTGTTGACTGTTCAGACTTTACGAAAAGTAGAAGACGCTAAAGAAAAATTGTGCTGTGTGAATTAGATTTGTGCACAAACACATAACGAAAGTATAAATGCCAAACTATTATTTTTTTATTAGGTGTTTTTCGTGGTGTATTAATTATTTGATACATTAGAGATAAAATAAAAAGAGTGGACAAAAATCGAATGAAAAACACATTGCTGCGGAAACACGAATTGTTAAGTTTATTCATTTACATTTTATTTGTATTTCACTGGTTATGATATTTTGCAATTTTTTTTTGTATGGGAGATTTGTTACCTACTTGCTACTTTGTCTACCTTAAAAATAATTCGCATGACATGATATATGCGCACTTTTCCCGGCCCCTGACAAATTATTTATAAACAAAAACAAACAATTTGTCAAGAATACAATTCGGAACTATTTACGGCCATTGATTTTGTTATACACGGAGTAATCCTTTACTTTCTTTTAGAAATATCTGTAAGCTACAGAATATGCTGTGTGAATATCAATGTACCGCCTTAGAAAGTGACAACGTGCAGGAAAGGGACATGCACGTTGAAGTCTGTCAATCAGCCGACAGATTAAAACATTTTAATTATAAAATATGAATTGTTAAGTTATCAATTAAGATGTAAAGTATTGGAATAATAATAATGCTTACGGACTCTGAAATCAATACAAAATATAGTCGAAATTAGATGATGCGCTCGTGTATTTTTCGTTGATATTTGATATTTAGCAGTGATGGGAAAAACGACACCCATTTGGATTCGTTTTAATTGTGTGTGTGAGTGTTTTTACATTTTTTTTATTTCAGTTTTTTTGTGTGTGTAAGGTTTTGTATCATTTTTGCTAGTTTTGTAATTACATTGTGGTCTAGTTTTATTTTTAGCTTTAAGGTGATACTCAATAATTACATTTGTCGCGGATTCGAACTCTAACGTACTAAGCATTGATATCAATGGCCACGGCGATTTACTCACTAAGCCAAACCGTGATTTAAGGAAATCATTCTGTTCACAATGGTAGTAATGTGACGTCATTGTGTCCATTATTATGAGCGCATCACTTTTTTGGTCGACTCAATAGCTCACTCTGCCGGTCGGTTTGTTGGTTGGTCGATCGGTCGGTCGATAAACACTAACTCAAATGTGCGCACGCGACTGCAGCCATGTATGGCCTTGCTTGTTTTATAAAGTACAAGAAAGAGTAATCTTATTTTAACGTCTTAACATTGTATTCTCTAACGATTTTCTTTTCTAATTGCAGTGTGATGTTAACAATATTTACATTTATGAGGTTTAGTCTATTAATTAACTCGTTCGAAAAGAGTTGCAATGTAGATTTATGTCTTAAATAACTAGATTTAGACGAGGTTCGTGTATATTATTATTTGTGACAAATTTACAATTAAAACCGATATTGCCGAGAGAAAAATGCATGAGCCCAGAATTAGGTCCTCTGATTATTTTCAATGTGCGGATTTTGCAATTCAAACGGTTATCAACAGTATTCAATTGTTCATTGTTATTATTATTATTAAACCACTGACTTCCAGGCTCCTCGTTGACTATATTTCAAAACACTTTATTATTTACGCTATCATTGATAAATTATATTAATTATTTTAATGATAAATGTTTAGACGTGTACACGCAACCTATTATTTGACTTAATAAACCAAAAATCAATGACTGTCCATTAAGTATAATAGAAATAACGAAGCAAGGACAGTGCATTGTTGTGTTAACTTCCACTTGACTGGTCATAACTTAATTAATTCAGAAGTCAATCAATAATTGCTTGACATTATATACGGCCCAATTATGTTATATTTACGTCATCAGATTGCATCTCACACATTTCTGGTCACAATAAAAAGAGTTTTATCCAACGATTTTGGATCTCGTTTCTGGACACTATATCTCCGACAATAGAAGTTTAATCCAACGATTTATGATCGCGTCTCTGATCACCATATCTTTGACAATAGAAGTTTCATCAACCGATTTAGGAAAGCGTTTCTGGACACTATATCTTTTGACAATATGAGTTTCATCAACCGATTTAGGATCGCGTTTCTGATCACAATATCTTTGACAATAGAAGTTTCATCAACCGATTTAGGATCTCGTTTCTGATCACTATATCTTTTGACAATAGAAATTTCATCAATTGGTTTTTGGATCTCGTTTCTGATCACCATATTTGTTGGAGATAGAAGTTTCATGCCCCAGTTTTAGGGTCTCGTTCCTGATTATCTTGACCGATTGAGTTTTTTGGTAAGTTTACAATTTTATATCTTTCTTTTTTAAAACTAATAAATCTATAAAATAATGTATACACAAATACACAATCCAATACATCGATAACATTTTATATATTATTATTATACAACTAATAAATATTATAAAGTATAATGGTACTTTGACATTTATGACTTGAAAGATGAAAATATAACCAATATTCATCTTTCATCACCGTATGAAATTATTTGTTCGATAATGTTATAACACGCCTAATTCTTTAACAAAAGTCTTGGCCAAAGCTTTAGACTCTTCGAAAAAACAGCGTTTAATATTTTAAGCATGGAGTAGAACAATTATAGACGGAAATTAATAAAACTCAATACCATATTTATTTTAACCCTTTGAAAACGAAGAAGTTTCTACCCCAAGTGACTGAGGCTAAATAAGGTATTTTAAATAGGTTTAGGAAAAATGCAAAATAGGGAATGGAAACTATACTAGCACAATAGGCATAGTGTGCATAAGGAATACCATTACATTACTTGTTTATCTATTTTTCTTGTTCGTTGTTTTATTTAAAGTTTTATATTCTGTTTATCCCGAATTTTTTGTTCCGGTGGAAGAAAAATTGCCTTAGTAAGAGTTTGAAGGACAACAAAGTACTGTATCTTATCTAATCTCATATTATATTGTAATCTTGTCTGCACTACTGTACAGCACTTTAATGGTACAAGGATTAATTTAAAATAGGCAAACCTTGACTTATTAATTCAATATAATTATGTAGTTTGTAAATACAGTTCTTCTACATTGCCTCTTATTGTTTTTAATCCACAGCATTTTGTTTAGCTTGCTATTCTGTGATGTTTTCAAATAAGTATTGGATAGCAGCCTATCTGTTACTATCTACAGTACAAGGTAATACAATGTTAAAAAAAGAAGAAACAAGGAATTTACGGTCTAAACTAACATTGAAACCGCAATGAGACACAATTTACACCTCGATGAGACATATATACCACCATAGAAAACCAATTTAGTACGATGAGAAAAAGATAATACCACACTACAGAAAAAACTAACACTACGATTAAAAAAACAAATTTAAACGACGATGATACCATACAAATTGAAAAGATAAGAAAGACACCGCTATAAGAAAATTAATTTTCACCCCAATAAAACAACAGTTTACACCAGGATGAGACAGAAAGGACACCACGCTAAGAAAATGTACACCACACATAATTAGACAACACAAATTACACGCGTGATATCAATATAGTTTATTGATACTGCGAGCGTATGATAGTGAGCTTTTCCAATTGGATATAAATAAATGATAAACAAAGTAAATCATCTAATAATAATGATAACAATGTTGTGTTTCATTTCAGCTACTCCACCTGGGCTAAAATCAGTACTGTTCGTAATTCGTGCGAATAATGGATTTTCTCCAGAACAATCGAGTAATCGACCAATCAGAATTCGATGTGCACAAGCATGTTTACGGTTAGGTTACGACGAATGTAATTTTTTTAGGATTAAAGTAGGAATGTCTGGATGCGAGACTAAATATCCAGCAGCGGAAAATGAAGTGACCCGGGAGTACGAAATCAAGGTACAGGCCTAAAATGCATCTTTGTTTACTTTATGTGTTGTTGCTCATTCGGATATGATGCATTTATTTTGAAGTATACAAAATTGAGTTGAGATGTTGTACTACATTTTCCATTTGTTGGTCTCAACACCATCGTTTTCGCAACCCCAAACCCGCCACTGATAAAAGGGCGTAAAATGAGGAGATTTGCACATGTCCTTGTTACTATCCTACTATTTTTGTTTAAATATCCATTCCCTACAATGTGACGTTTTGTAAAAATAATGCATATATATATTACTTTAAAAACATTAAACCAGATCATTCCTAGACTTGAAATATGCGTTTTATGGAAAAGTATGCAAGCCCGTAGCCCGAGGCGTTCGAGGGTTCGAACGAACTTCCCTCCTTTCCTGAATTGCCCTTTCAAACGAGACTAGGCATAGCCCAGATTCTTTGCATATTCTGTAGTATAGCCAGCAGGCAAATGTAACTTTTATTACTAAATAGGAGGCCTAGAATATAACAAGATCATCTTATAAAATTGCTAATAATCCCGTCGCCTTCAATGTATTTCCAATTGCCTTTTATTTTAATTACCAAAGGAAATTTTGATCTTTTGCGTTTAAATTTGGTTCCGTTAAAAATCAACATCCCGTATATTCCGTATGCAACGTCGCTTTTGTGTTTGTAAATGGTTCTGGTCAATATGTGTTACGTATAAAGGATGAATGTTTATTTAGGCCTAATTTATATGTTTGTTTTCAATTTATTTTACATGCGATTGCAAGAAGTTTGTGAATGTGTGTTCACTGTTAAAAATGTTGTTTCTGAAAAGAAATCAGAAATGAATAGTTAAAATACTTTTAGTAATGATAGTATTTATTACCGATGAGACGTTCTTTCTATGCCTACACTACAAGTGAATATACCAGAGCACTTGTTTTAGGGTAGGCCTATTATAAAATAATATGTTGATTGAGGAAAGTAGAATCTACCGTAGAATATTGACAAAAAACTATGGATATAGAAGAATATTAAAAGGGTGGGCGATTTACCCACAAAGTGTACATGCAGAAATTAACCAGATTAATTACAAACCACATTATCATTATGTATAAGATACAGCCAGGTTTTATTTGCATTTTATTTTACTGCAATTATAATGACAGCAAACCTAATTAAAAAAATCTTAAATTCAAACGGTTTCCACTTTTGGCAGGCAACTGTTACCGCTTTGATGTTTAGTCCGTAACACGTCTTATAATATCCAGACGATAAAATAAATCAACTATAGTAGGCATAGCTAATATAAAACGATCACGAAATGTATAATGAACACAAAAATGTATTTAGTGCGCCAAATACAAAATAGCGCGAAGCAATCAAACCCAATCGATTTAAAAAACACGGCCGATAAGTGAAAAATACATAGCTAGGTGGCCCGCGGCACCATAAAACATTTCAAAAGTTGGTATAATTATTGCAACCAAAAAAAAAAGTGCCCGATCGTCTTATTTGTTGGGCCCGATTGTCTAGGCCCGATCGCCTCTGTTTCCGATCGTCTTACAATGGCCCCGGTCGTCTGTTACCCTCCTGGACGGTCTTTCGGCCTAGCCTAGCTTGGCTTTTGTATGTCTATCTGGTAAACATCGGAAAATACGAACATCGACGCTAGCTATAGGGCTATATAGGCCTAGCCTGACGTATGGTTTCTGCTTTAATTACCTTTCTATTTTTGCCAGACTCCGTTGGTACAAATTGAGGGAAACCCACTATTTTAGTGTGAACGTTAGGAGTCTTCCATTTGTTTTGGCGAATCGATCGAAAAGTGGGTGAATTACAGAACAAAAACAAAAATATCAATCGACTTGTTTTTTTTACATTTTAACCGCTTAAAGGTGGGAGCCAATTTCTAACATTGCATCACCTTGTAAACTAATGTTAATGGAGGGAAAATTAATGTTAAAAGTAAAATTCATTGTGTTTTGTCTGGTTGTACAATGTTTATTCCATGGAGGCCTACCTACCTCTCGCGATGTATTTTATGAGTTTTGTCAAATTGGATAGAAAACAAACTCCCTAGCTACTGTAATTTTAGCTATTTTGTATATTTATTTAATGAAAATCATGTAAAGTTGGTCCAGTTGTTAAACTACGCCTCGGGATTGTTGACAAAGAGTCAAGTCAAGTTTGATTTCAGTTTGATTCTTATGTGTTTTTAATTTCATTTTAGATGCAAGATGGGGCTTTCATCAAAATAACAGGTGACGTGATCTACCAACAAGCATTGGATCAGTGTCTGCAACTGAAAGGAACTCCTGCGTCCTACGAGCAACTGGTGTCTGCCATCAAATACGGAATGAATATGACATGTGATCAGTGTTGGCTATTCAGTGGAGAATTAACCTTCAGCAATGAAGACACCGGGTGTGATCTTGTGGATGCATCGACTCGCTTCAACCTGTATCCAGAACTTGATGAACTATATAGTTGCTTCTACTGCTACATTTACTCAGACCAAGCAAAAGACAAGCATAGCTACTACCCTGCTAGCAAGCTTCTCCATCTTAGAAGAAATAAAGATACAGGGTATAATTATGATGAGGCGGAAACCCGATGTCAGGACGAGTTTGGAGGTCACATGGCGCTACCTATGGAGGTGTATAATGCTAGTTTAAGTGGTGTTGACAATTGCATAGGAGGACGATCGTGGTTTTCACACAATATGTCTGGAAAGTGTTGCTATGAAGACTCTAATGTTACATGTTGGTCTAATATTCTAGTTGGTGGAAAATTTAAAGTAATGAATCTTCTAGATAAATTGTATAGCGTGTTTTGTTCGCTAACAAACAACAATCTGAACGAGTATCCATATCCATCTCATAGGGTACTAGCAATTAGAGGAGAAAGTACGAACAGTCTCACATACGAAGAAGCTGTGGTAAAATGCGGTGATATTGGCGGTTCAATTGCAACGAAAGATCAAGTTAACCAGGCTTACATGATGGGTTATCAATCTCAAATATTTGGTTGGGTTGCAGAACAGGAAGCAGTAAAGTCATGTTCCGTGTCCACCAACAACTGTCCATCGATAGGCTTACTTGAAGACATGGAAATCAATCCTGAGTACGACGCATTTTGTTACATTCCTCCTGATAATTTTTAGCAATACAATTCCAACATTTTTTTGGGCAAAAACTGATATCATACTATAGTATTTACAAACTAAACAACCAGTTATAAAATGTTCAATTAGTAATTCACGTACGTGTATACTATACAGTCAAACATACAGGGAGACATTTCAGTCCTACAGAATGTGTAAAACAACAAGCAAAATGAAGTTGCATATTTTAGGCCTATGCTTTAATTGCTCTTTGGTGTATTTGAAAACAAGAATATCCTATAGTAGAACCTCTACCATTGGAACTTTAAAAGTATAAATACAACATACTAAACACCACTTTATTTATTATTTTCTTTATTTTTTTATTGTATGTGCTGTATCAATATTAAGTTTAGGAAATCTATTTTGCACGATGTTTATAGGATAATTAGCAAATAGATTGATTGGTGTTAAAATGAATACATTTTCCAACACAACACAGTACACTATAACGATAGTAGGACTATTACTGTACTTGCTAGACCAAACACAAATAATAATATATTGATTTTTTTTTAATATCAACAATTGTTGAATTCTTGAAAATGTGAATTATAAGTGTTAGTTATGTATTACAGTATTTCATTCATATTATTTAAAACATGTTTTGCTAAATTATTGATAGTAAATATTTGAACTTGACATAATGGTTACAAGCTATGAAAATGTATGCTTTTTTAACGAAGTTGGAGTTGTAAACACTTTTTCATTAACTGTCATCGTAATTTGTTTTAAGATAGCTAGTGATTAAAATGTTTAATTAGATGTGGTCATTAGTTAGTATTCGAATCACCTAAATAATCTTTTTATAAAAGTCATCGGTCAACTTTTACGAAAGTTATATTTATGAAAATAGATATAAAACCAATGCTGACACATTCAAGCAATACAAATGGAATAGCAAACAGTAAGACAAGTTATACAAATATATAACATTTATAAAGTTTAAAATCAGTAGTAAGGTAGGCCTACATAAAGAGATATAAATAAAACAAAGAACAATTATAAGCCTACTTCTAAATCTAAGGTCACTATCAGTATAAATCAAAACGACTGAGGTGAGTCTGAAGACTGTACTGATTGAATTATGGAAAAAAAAATGTGTGGTTTCGCTGGATATTCAATCACTACATTATTTAGAATAGTTCAATAGAACTCTGATTCAGAAACTTCAATTTCGCAGGTTGTCCGCCACAAACTGATTTATCATATCAATGAGATTTTAAGACACTATTCAGCTAAGAACTTTCTAATGTTTACAGATAGGTTTACAAAACGTTAAAATCTATCAATAATACATTGAGTATTTAATATAACTTTTTGGATTTCCCAACAAAAACATTTTACCAATTTGAATTTCCAACTGATTTATATTTTTATAATTTTACTATAAAGAAATAACAAGCAATGTGTTAACTTCGTTTTAAATTAAATAAAACAGACAAACAAATAAAATGTCTTTTTATTTTAATTTCAGTTTTGTCATATTATCATATTAAAGGAAAGGAACACCCTGGGCTAAATGTGCCACTGTGCTTATAGATAAATGTAACAAAAACATGATTACGATGGTTCAAGGTACAATAGTAAGCAATTTAGTTAAAAAATAGACTTTTAAACGACAACATATCGGAAATTGAACAGCGCCATTTTGACAGGTTAAGAGCAATTATGTGACGTCAGATTAGGTGGACGCATTCAAGCAAATCCAAGCGCCCATCGTCTTACTACAGTATTTCAATATGGAAGTGCGGGATATAACCACAAATAAAATCAATTAAATAGCCTAACATACCTAATATTTTCGGAATATGGCTTGGAGTTTTTATAATTCAGAAAATTTGGAACCAGAATATACAGAAAGAGAGTTAGTTTTTCGTCGTGCTGATGAGGAAAAAAGAAGAGAAGAAGAACATTCTCGAGCATAACAAGCCGTCGAAGAATGGTGTACTTTCGGCCAGTGTATCTGTACTGTATGCCTTACTAGGCCTAGAACTCGTGTTGAACGAAAATAAAGTAGACACTGCATCGTCAACCAACAGCCTCCGTTTGGAAGGTTTGTCAGTTAATTCCCCTACCAAATCCCGTTTGAAACAGCTAGGCAATAAAAGTAACAATAGATTAACAATAGCTGAAAGATTTACGAATTGGCTTGCAGAAGAAAAGATCGATCGAAGGTTTGTTTACCAAGCCAGCGCATGCTCATACCGTGTCATCGCCGTCCTGCATGACCGCATGTCGCGTTATTAGCCAATCATATTAGCGGATTCGCTTAGCCAATAGAAGCGCTGAATGCAACCGCGAATCTTAAAATTTTCGTCGGCCGTATCTGACGTCACAAACAGGCTGCCATGAGCACAAGATGGCGATTTTCAAATGTCTTGAAAACAGCTTTAAAATCCTGTTTACTAAAAAACTACAAATCCGATTTAAACATAAATTTTGTTGAATATTAAGTTGGTAGGGTTACTTCTATAATAGTTAGGTAAGATATTAGGGTGTTCCTTTCCTTTAAGTAATTCATCTGGTGAAATTAGTGTAAACATTATATAGTATATAGCTCATACGACTTACATAGTAGTATATCATACGACTTATTACAGTAGTATATCATACGACTTATTATAGTAGTATATCATACGACTTACATAGTAGTATATAGCTCATACGACTTACATAGTAGTATATCATACGACTTACATAGTAGTATATAGCTCATACGACTTACATAGTAGTATATCATACGACTTACATAGTAGTATATAGCTCATACGACTTACATAGTAGTATATCATACGACTTATTATAGTAGTACTGTATATCATACGACTTATTATAGTAGTATATCATACGACTTATTATAGTAGTATATCATACGACTTACATAGTAGTATATCATACGACTTATAGTATTATATCATACGACTTATTATAGTAGTATATCATACGACTTACATAGTAGTATATCATACGACTTATAGTATTATATCATACGACTTATTATAGTAGTATATCATACGACTTATTATAGTAGTATATCATACGATTTATTATAGTAGTATATCATACGACTTATTATAGTAGTATATCATACGACTTATAGTAGTACATCATACGACTTACAGTAGTATGTCATACGACTTACAGTAGCATATCACACGTACGACTTACATAGTATATCATACGACTTATAGTAGTATATCATACGACTTAGTATCGCTAGTACGTACGACTTACATCAGCATCTCGTACGTACGAATTACAATCATTAGTTACTTCCATCTCGTACGTACCAACATTTTCTGCTTTTCTTTTTATTTCATTTTGAAAAATAAAATGAAATAAAACTTTAATCTAAGTTATATATTGCATTGCAATTCAACGAGAAAAATGGTTAGTGGTAAGTACACGCTCAAAACCGATTACTTTTGATCACTTAATTTGATAATGATTGCTTTTCACATAAAATACCTACTGGAAAAGTGTCTTTATATTATGAGAAAAATATTTGTTGTGATGTTATTTTATGACTAGGCTATTCAAATTCAACATTTACTTTAGAAATGTATTAATGGTATAAACGAACAGGAATTGTAACCCAGTGAGATGTAGCAAGGGCATCCAGTGTTTGTTTATGTCTGAAAAAATTGTGTTATTGGTAATAGAAATTTCAACTAATTATTTTCGTTGTTGGTAAGAATTGTTTTTTCTGTTCGTTGTACACAGTAAATATAAAGTAAGTAAATATAAATTATTTTATTCCTTTAAAAGTCTATAATATAGATGGGTTTGTCGCAAAGAGCAACATAAAAAAACAATTCGTCATGCAATAGAAAAAATTAATAAAAATGTATAGAATTGTTGAATTAAATTCGTTTATCTCTTTAAAAGTGTAATCACATTTTTTTATATTTTATTAGTAATAATAATAATAATATTTCTTTTCACAAATAATAGAGCAAAACACAGAGTAATGGCATATGCGAGCGAAATCGGACATAAGTCGCATATGTATATTTGTAATGACAGCCAAAAACAAAAAAAGCTGAAAAATTACATTTTTTAAAATCTTTTACAGTCTATTTCCTATTACGTTCTATTTTTAGTCTCTAAATCTAAATTATAGTATATGCGCTCACTGAACCCGTTTGAAAAATATCAGATAGGTATAAGACCGCTTGGACGCCGATTTAGAGAAGTCCGTACTAACAATTTAAGCTTTTCTGCGTTTGCCTATTACGATACGTGCATTACGAGATGGTGCGTTTATCATGGTAAAATGTGACGTATGCTATCATAAAGCATCATATCAGTGTCTGAAACGAGCAACTGGTGTCTGCCATCAAATACGGAATGAATGGGACATGTGATCAGTTTTGGTCAGTGGAGAAGTAACCTTCAGCAATGAAGACACCACGTGTGATCTTGTGGATGCATCGACTCGTTTTAACCTGTATCCAGAACGTGGTGAACTGTGTATAGTTGCTTCTACTGCTACATCTACCCAAACCAAGCACAATATACACATAGCTACTACCCTGTTGGCAATCTTCTCTACCTTAGAAGAAACCGAGATACAGGTTATAATCACGGTGAGGCAGAAACTTACGGTGGCTGATTTCCGCCAAAGAAACAAATTATTTTATAATAATACGGCGTGATAACGCCGTAATTAGGGCGTTATAACGCCGTATTAAGGCGTTATAATGCCCTAATTTTACAATCCGTTCACACGTACATGCGCAAGCGTAGTACATCAACAAACCCAGAGCCATAAAAGTTTCGACTATAAATGGATTGAATCAATTTGTTTAAAGGTTTTTGTTAAAATAATAATATTATTTTGATGATTTTAATCAAAATAGATTTAATCCATTTAATTTAACGGCTCTGGCTGTGCGCTCTATGCACGCTCTACGCGTGCGCGTTTATTTTGTACAGCGATTCTCTAATAGTAATGCATTGTTTTTACATTTTGTTGTTTAAAATTCATTCATTCATTCAAGTAAACATTCATTTCTACGATAAGAAAAAACATTTTTTTCAATTTACAAATAAATTATGAGATTAAAATCATCTTCGCCGTAACTTATGATTGCGTTATCTTAACAAAAACCTTTAAACAAATTGATTGTTTTGATATTAAATTAGATATTTAAAACCTTGTGAAAGTTATACATTTTTTAAGCAAATGACTCGACTCCATACACTACATAGGCATATTGGACACAAAGATGGCCAGTAATGTACCACGTGAATTTCTAAAATCTATGAATGCGCCGAGAGGTTTGTTGATGTACTACGCATGCGCATGTACGTGTGAACAGATTGTATATTTAGGGCGTTATAACGCCTTAATACGGCGTTATAACGCTGTATTATTATAAAATAATTTGTTTCTTTGGCGGAAATCAGCCACTGTAGAAACTCGATGTCAGAAAGAGTTCGGAGGTCACATGGCACTACCTAGAGATGTCTATAATGTTAGTTTAAGTGGTGTTAAATGTGTTTGGAATCAGCGTAGGAGTTTTTGCTCACTTTCCAACATCGACCTAAACCAGTATCCACCACTGGGTAATAGCCATTAGAGGCGTCGGTACAATTTGGTGATATTAGTGGTACACTGAAAGAGCACGCTTCATTACTCCAGTATTCGATTGGATCGCAGAACAGAGAGTAGTAAAATCATGTCCCATAGTGCATGGCAAAAACTGTGAATTTATAGGTTTATTTGAAGAAACCAAAAAAAAACCCCATTTTAGGTTAGGACGCTTTTTGTTATAATGTTCCTATATTTAGCACTGGACTCCGGTCTGGAAGAAGGTTGGGGATGCAATTTCCTCCGTATTCTATGAACAAGCAAGGTGTAACTAATACGACACTGCATGTTTTGATATTTGTTATGTATGAATAAAAGTCACGTACGTGATTGTAAACTATATATTTTACTTTACTTTTATAGATTTAAAGCTCTATTATAAATAGTATTATTCATTTTTCTAGCGAAGTATGAGTAATCAATGAATTATAATAACTCATATTGTAATAAAAAAAAACCTTAAAAATAATTATTTACAGAGTTTTCGACTGTTTATTATACCCATTTTCAACTGAAAAAAAAGAAATGTAAATTTTAATTTCATTGAAAAGTATCTCATACGCAAAACGTTCTTTTATTCTACTTCTTTTTAATATCATTTATTGAATAGCAATTAAATAAAACCTTTAATGTTAGTTCAATTATGTTTTATTGTTAATAAGGAGAAAATAGTTATTATGTACACGATCAACCGATAATATTTGCTCACATAATTGAATTATGATTACTTTTAACATAAAATACGTACAGCAAACATAAATGTCCTTATAGGAGAGATAGAAACAAAACATTTTTAGTGATGTCAACTCCTGACTAGCCAAGTGAAAACTTAATTTAAAAGTCAATCATTATTCATATACACGAACAGGAATTCCAACCCGGTGATATGTAGCCATGACCACAAGTATATATTTACAACTGACATATAAATATATCCCATTATATGATTGCTCTTAACTTTGATGCTGCTAAATAGAAGTTTCAACAACTGATGTTCAACAACTGTTGGTAAGATTATACTTGGTTGTTTATTAAATAATGTCAATCAAATTTTCTATTTTACAATTATTTTATATTTATAAAGAATATTTATATAATGTTTTTTTTTTCATTATTTGTTGGTAAGAATATTATTTTGTTATTGCTGTTTTTTTAAATATTGTAAATCGAAAACTACTGATACAAATACAAAGTATATGCATTAATTAATATCGATTTTTTTATAAAAAATATTTGATGTACAGCATATAAGATGGAACATGTGTACATTTTCAAATAATTGTTGGTGTCGAACCAGAAATACTGTTTATATGTTTTTTATATTTCATTAATTCATTTATTTTTCATAATTAAATTATTCGCTATTGTTTTGTATGCAAATATTGGGTTCCGGACTGTTTCCACCTGTTATTTTGCCACCCAGCATATAGCCACCAGGCCTTTTGCCACCCGGTCTTTCTCCACCGGCCTATTGCCACCCGGCCAATTACCACCCTGTCCATTTCGCCACCCGGCCTTCAACCACTTGGGTTTTTACCACCTTAGGCCTTTTGCCACCCGGCCAATTGCAACCCGGCCTGTTACCACCTTAGGTGTTTTGCCACCCGGCCTGTTGCTACCCGGCCTTTTGTCACCCGGCCTATTATTGCAGTTGTGTAGTTATTATTTTAAAAGAAGCCAGGCTGTGTATTACTTACTAAAATATATTTTGAAATAAATAAACTGATTCTTTATCTCAATACTATTGTATTATATAAATCTGAAGAAGGACTAGATTTAGATATTACTATTTCGATATAACAACCTATTTCTATAACACCTATTGAGAGTAGGCCTTCTTCAGTCCTCAAAGAACGTTGGTGGTCATGGCTTTCCAATAGTTCTATTCTCAGCCAACTATAAATCTCAACATGCATTGCACGCGGATTGATATTTTAGTTTTCTTCTGTAATTCACCCACTTTGAAGAACGTCAGGCTAGGCATAGAGATATTATCTCTATGGGCTAGGCCTATAGCTATTGTACGATGTTAGTACGTCGCTGCTGTTTACCAGCAAGGCCTACAAAATCAAGCCTACTGTAGCTAGACTTGATTTGGTCCACGAGAGGAAATTCACCGCGTGCTACTTAGGTAGTGCATTGTTTCTCTCTTTTTATCATAATTTACCATAAAATGTACATTTAAGAAAAGGGATGACCTGGTTTAATATTTTTATTAATATCATATATTGCATTATTTGACAAAACGTCAAAAATTGTAGGGATGGGTCTTTAACTTTTTAAAAGTTCATAATACAGGAGGTTTTGTTGCAAAGAACAAAAAAAATAACAACAACAATTTGTTAAATGTATTCTTTATCTTTTCATTTCCAGTGGCATTTCTTAGTTCGTGTTCTGTGATGTTGTTTATGTATTGGATAGCTGCAGTCATTTTAATTGCTACGGCACATGGTAACTAAGTCTGATTATTAAGCTGTAACTAACTATAGAAATTGAAGTGACGAAAAACGAGAACGAAAAAGAAGATGACGATGATAATGATGACGGTAATGCCGATGACTATGATGATGATGAACCAATGTCGGTTAACGTTACTAAAAGTAGATATCTACAAAATACGAAGGTGATGATAACGATAAAGTAAAACTGCTAAAAACGATAATATGAGTATTACAAGATTTCTTCTCCTTTCAGCTCGAACACCAGGGCTTAGAACAGTGCTGTTTCGTACGAAAACTGGAACCATTTCAGCAAAAATGAGTGATCAACCAATCAGCATTCGATGTGCACAAGCATGTTTAAGATTAGGTTACGATGCATGTGATTATTTTAGGATTAGTAGGCCTTTGGTTGAAGGAAGCGTGCCTGGATGCGATATTAAAAATTCGATAGCAGATAATGATGTGTTGCTGGAATACGAAATTAAGGTATGTGCTTAATATTCTATGGCGATTCTCAAGAAGGGTGAATGGGAAGCTATTGAGTGCGCAAGGGTACAGATTATCTCCCCCAATAAATAACACAAACATACTTTGCCTACGATTTCATTCCAATGTAAAAATATTCGGGTAGGTCTCCGAATAATGATTTGTGTGTGTAGTAGGCTACTAAACGATTAAAATGTGTGGTAAAGCACTGAGCTTGATTCTTGCTGTAGACAACATAAACGTTTTAATTTTCATTATTACAGTTTCAAAATGGCGCATTCATAAAGGTAATGGACGAAGTAAACTACCAGCAAGCATTAGATAAGTGTTTGCAATTAAAAGGAAATCTAGCATTTTACGAGCAATTGGTGTCTGCCATCAAATACGGAATGAAAATGACATGTGACCAGTGTTGGCTTATCAGTGGAGAAGTAACCTTCAGCAATGAAGACACCGGGTGTGATCTTGTGGATGCATCGACTCGTTTCAACCTGTATCCAGAACGTGATGAACTGTATAGTTGCTTCTACTGCTACATCTACTCAAATCAACCACAAGATACACATAGCTACTACCCTGCTAGCAAGATTCTGTACCTTAGAAAGAATAATGGTACAGGCTATAATTACGTTGGGGCAGAAACCCGATGTCAGTCAGAGTTTGGAGGACACCTGGCCCTACCTATGGAGGTTTATAATGCTAGTCTAAATGGTGTTACAATGTGCTTGGACAAAAAATTTTGGTTTTCTCACAATATGTCTGGAGCTTGTTGTGTAGAAGATTATATTGATACGTGTTGGTCTAACATATTAGTTGGAGGAAAATTTAAAATCACAAATCTCGAAAAAAAAAAGTTACGAAAGGCTTTTTGTTCGCTATCAAACATTGATCTCAACCAGTACCCGTATCCATCTCATTGGGTAATAGCTATAAGGGGAGAACAAAAGAAGAGTCTCACATTTAAAGAGGCGTCGGAAAAATGTCGTGATATCGGTGGTACAATTGCAACAAAAGAGCAAGTTAACAAGGCTTACTTGAAGGGATATTTCTCTCCCATCCGTGGTTGGATTGCAGAAGAGAGAGTAGTGAGGTCATGTTCCATAGTACACGGCACAACCTGTGAATATATCGGTTTATTTGAAGAAACCACCACCACTTCAGCTGAGTATGACGCCTTTTGTTACGTTCCTCCTGATGGTAATTAACAATGGAATACAGCCATGCACGCTCAGCCTTTATAACAATTATCGTTATTGAAATGATAGTAGACATGTGATGCCACTTGTAATATGCTAATTTTTTACCTGCACCTTAATTATATCAGTAGCAGATAAGAACTCACATTACATTTACATCTAATATTGATGAAATTACTTACAAATGAATGTTTTATATTAGCAATATAACTAATTTTACTAATTAACAAAACAATTAGGAATTGTGTAGCATAAAAAGTTTTCACAATATATAAACATACAGTACGCTTACTATACTATACTGTAATATAACAAGTGATAATAAGTAATAAATAAGTAGTGACCAACTAACATTATGTTTACAAAATATATAATTATGTTAACTGTATTCAGGCAATAACACATACTGTAATCCGTAACAATAGACGACCAATTATTTGTATAGTGGGGTTATGGCAAGCCTCAGCTGTCTGAAGTATTCAAAATATTATATTATTATATCATTTTTTAATTATATTATATATTGTATTGTAATGAATTATACGTTTTGCATTATATTACTTGGTTTTAGCATTATATTATATCTATTTCTAATATATTATGTGAAAAATGTAACAAATTATTGACTTTTTGTATTATATTATTTGGTTTTAGCATTATATTATGAACATTTAATATTATATTATTAATAAAATACATTATATTATAATATAATTGTATTATATTAAACGCATTTACTTTACTTTATAACATACAACATTATTATATTATACGGATTCGTTAGTTATATTATTATTTTGTATGATGTTTATTATACGTCACGGCTTATTTCAGTTCTTCTAACTCTTTCTCTCCCTCCCCCTGTTCACTAGCAATCAGCGGCCGGCAGAATCTGAATTGTGACTGTTGAAGAATAACTACGTACTAGGCCTAGCCTAGGGGATCTAGACAAGTGACCAAGGATCACCGGACAGCTACAACTAATACTACAATACAATAATACTACTACAATAACTACTACTGCTACTACCTAGGCCTAGCTAGTGAGTAGTAGGTAGCTACTACTAGGCTCTAGGGCGTATGTATGATGTTAACTACAAGGGCCTAGGCCTAGACTTAAGTTGTAGTAGCCTGCTGCCTTAGGCTAGGCTACTACTACTACTACTACTAGGCAGCCCATGATGGGTACGAGTAAGCCAAAATGTTGGATATATGTAAACCAAAATTTGGGTACGAGCGTGTTGGCATGGTATGGGTACGGGTTGACCTGTATCCTTCTAGCTAATCGTACTATGCCTAGGCCTCAAGTAAGTCTACGCTACCCAGTCCGGCTACAATATGGTCTATTTTGTTTTATAGCTTTATTGATAGCTGGGTTCAAATCTGGGTTGGGACGGCTTTTTCTCATTCTAAAACAGATTTCCTTATCATAATAAAATAATATATGAATTTATTTGTAATATTATTGTAATGTATACATAATATAAGTAATTGCCATTGCCTTTATTACTATTAATTATGTATTATACGGTTACCCCTTAATTATACTATAGTATAATTTCCTTGTTATATTTTACAATATTTTCTTCCTAATTCTACAATTTTGTCTTTCACAGCACAAATTTATCATACTGAATCATCACACACCAAGTCTCATAAATCTCTACTGTATTTGTCCAAGCTACTCCAGCTACATGGTATTGCCTTGAGGCTAAATTACACGGTATACTGGCACTACCATCATTCCTGGCTCGTCAACCTGTACCACATAAGCACAGTTTCAGTTTCAGTTTATTTACCATTTCAATTTCTGAACATAAGAGATGAACAACTTATATGGATGGATAATCGTAAGAGCGAAGCTCGTTTACCGGTCACCCGTTAGTGCAGTGACATTACAGACAACATAAAGACAGGACAAAGGTGCAATACTTAACAAGACATGTGAACACTTGTGTTTGCAACCCCTTGGATAAAATAATATATTTATATAATGGAGAAAGTTAGATATTATAATATTTCTTTTTGATCATACAATGATAATTTTTAAATTACTTCTTAAGAAGTCATACTACTGATTCAAAATAGTGACTTACACCCTGTGGTCAAGGCTTTCTTTGCTCTTATGCTTATATCCTCCAACATACAGAGTACATAGGACTTTTTTTATTCATAACTGTTGGAATTGTTTCCCAATACATAGTACCTATTGGTATTATATCTAAAAATACAAAGGCGGCTAACACAGATAGTTCCATATATACAGTACTCCTTTATAAATAAATGTATCTCTCCAAACTACTCCCAACTACCTAATCTAATAATAGTACTATTAGCATACTACTATACACTTTGTAGACAAGAAATAAGTTGTATACACTACAGGACTTATGGTAGTACAGTCGATCGCCCTCTCACTGGCCCGGTCAACATAATCTATACCTAGATTATTACAGTAATTAAAGTACATTATTACAGAGTTTTTTTTTTTTTTGCAGAAATCAAAGTTATGTGTATAGAAAGCAGTACTCGTATTAAAAACTAAGCAGGTTTTTGAACGCAAACTGGCAGGATATTTTGAATATTTTTTGTTGTTGAAATGATGGAATCCTAACTTCAATTTCCACGAACCCTTTTATTTAAATTTATTTGAATAGACCTCCATGTAAACTCATTAAAGGCTACATGATTGTTTTATATTTTAATATGTGATAGTAGAAAATCATTGTGTATAATGAGGACTATGAATCTGATATTTACTTGCATTCTCATCTTTTTAAATTATTATTTATAATGCCGGTAATGAGTTTAAAATTTAATTACCGTATATTGACTATTTTTGATAATCATCATTCAAGATTCAAGATTCAAGAAATTTTATTTGTCCATAAAAATGGAAATTCACTTTGCTTGGTAGATTAAAACAACAATATTGCAACAATTTAAAAACGTGCAGTATTATAACAGATTAAAAATACAAGATAAAAAGTAAAAACACTGTTAAAAATGTAAAACTATGTCCTTATAAATTCATTTATATTTCTTTTGTGTAATATAGTTCATATATTATGTATTAAGTAAATTGGTAAGGCCCTATACTGTTACTATTTAAGGAAAGTTTATATACACTATTATTTTATGCCTACCAATATTAGTATTAATTGTTTATGTAAATATTTTGTCTAATTGCCTTGATTTTTTGTATAGGCCAATGGCATCAATGTTTTTCTCAAAGCAAATTAGCCTAATAATGCCACATTTAGACACATGATTCATTGATTTCTGATATTCTGTACTTGTGTATGCATTACTAAAATAGTAGTTAATATATTTCATTTATAATGTATGTATAAACATATATTCATATTTTGTTTAACATTTTTAAATTTAAAAATTATTACAATACCTATCTACCTTTCTGATATTGTTACTATTATATAATATTCTTTGAGGCAGCAATAAAAAAAAAAATTGGAACAATTAATTTGACTTATACTGTACTATGTTAGTTCAGGAGATGAAGTGTGTGTGGGCAGAAACTAGTGTGTTGGAGGTTGGTGGTGTGAGGTGTATAGTTGTCACTTTAAGACCTAAATTAGATGTTTTCTGAAGAAAAGAAGTAAGCGCATACGCTTTCAAACAACTCCAAGAAGATTCACACAAAAATAATTACTTTCCAATAAAGTAGTATAACAGTGTATATTACAGTACATTGAATAAACTCGAGCGGAATAATAACGCACATAAAAAAACATTCATTTTCTTTTCGAAAAGTGCCCTCTCTAGTTTTCTATAAATTTATTAATAATTATTATTAATTAATGAGTAATATGAACATATTTTTAACATTCAATGCTGGAAGCTGGTTCTACTCCTAACAAAGTTTCATATCTCCAAATTTCATCAACGTATTCAAAGCACTTCAATATTAAATATCACATTTAACATAAAAATTCGGGTTTTGGATAGAATTTTGCTTAAAAACATATACAAAAAACATCGATAAAAAATACTTTTCGTATTCAAAAACATTTGATACTTGGTATAAATGTTCACTATAGGTTGCTCTATTCACAGACAAAAATTGCATTCATGAACGTTTTTTGTTGGTTGTTTTTTCAAAATAGTTATTAGCTTGAAAAAAATGAGTTGGAATTGTATGGTCTTTCATAAGTGTACATTTTGTAAAAACGTAAATTTAAAAAATCAGTGATATGGCTTGATAGTTATGTTTTGTTTGCAATATGGATGGAGCAACCTATATTGAACATTTATACCAAGTATCAAATGTTTTTGAATACGAAAAGTATTTTTTATCGATGTTTTTTGTATATGTTTTTAAGCAAAATTATATCCAAAACCTGAATTTGTAATGTTAAATGTAATTTATTTAAGTGCTTTGAATACGTTGATGAAATTTGGAGATATGAAACTTTGTTAGGAGTAGATACAGTTTCCAGCATTAAATTTTAAAAATATGTTCATATTACTCATTAATTGATAATAATTATTAATAAATTAATAGAAAACTAGAGAGGGCACTTTTCGACAAGAAAATGAATGTTTTTTTATGTGTGTTATTATTCCGCTCGAGTTTATTCAATGTACTGTAATATACACTGTTATACTATTTTATTGGAAAGTAATTATTTTTGTGTGAATCTTCTTGGAGTTGTTTGAAAGCGTATCCGCTTACTTCTTTTCTTCAGAAAACATCTAATTTAGGTCTTAAAGTGACAACTATACACCTCACACCACCAACCTCCAACACACTAGTTTCTGCCCACACACACTTCATCTCCTGAACTAACATAGTACAGTATAAGTCAAATAAATTTTTAATTTTTTTTTTATTGCTGCCTCAAAAAATATTATATAATAGTAACAATATCAGAAAGGTAGATAGGTATTGTAATAATTTTTAAATTTAAAAATGTTAAAAAAAATATGAATATATGTTTATACATACATTATAAATGAAATATATTAATTACTATTTTAGTAATGCATACACAAGTACAGAATATCAGAAATCAATGAATCATGTGTCTAAATGTGGCATTATTAGGCTAATTTGCTTTGAGAAAAACATTGATGCCATTGGCCTATACAAAAATCAAGGCAATTAGACAAAATATTTGCATAAACAATTAATACTAATATTGGTAGGCATAAAATAATAGTGTATATAAACTTTCCTTAAATAGTAACAGTATAGGGCCTTACCAATTTATTTAATACATAATATATGAACTGTATTACACAAAAAAAGTATAAATGAATTTATAAGGACATGATGATTATCAAAAATAGTCAATATAATTAAATTTTAAACTCATTACCGGCATTATAAATAATATTTTAAAAAGATAAGAATGCAAGTAAATATCAGATTCATAGTCCTCATTATACACAATGATTTCCTACTATCACATATTAAAATATAAAACAATCATGTAACCTTTAATGACTTTACATGGAGGTCTATTCAAATAAATTTAAATGAAAGGGTCATAATATGTCTTCGTCTCCAGTTCGTGGAAATTGAAGTTAGGATTCCATCATTTCAACAACAAAAAATATTCAAAATATCCTGCCAGTTTGCATTCAAGACCTGCAACCTGCTTAGTTTTTAATACGAGTACTGCTTTCTATACACATAACTTTGATTTCTGCAAAAAAAAAAAAAAACTCTGTAATAATGTACTTTAATTACTGTAATAATCTAGGTATAGATTATGTTTACCGGGCCAGTGAGAGGGCGTTCGACTGTACTACCATAAGTCCTGAAGGTGGATACAACTTATTTCTTGTCTTCAAAGTGTATAGTAGTATGCTAATAGTACTATTATTAGATTAGGTAGTTGGGAGTAGTTTGGAGAGATGCATCTATCTATAAAAGAGTACTGTATATATGGAACTATCTGTGTTAGCCGCCTTTGTATTTTTAAATATAATACCAATAGGTACTATGTATTGGGAAACAATTCAACAGTTATGAATAAAAAAAGTCCTATGTACTCTGTATGTTGGAGGAAATACCCATAAGAGCAAATAAAGCCTTGACCACAGGGTGTAAGTCACTATTTTGAATCAGTAGTATGACTTCTTAAGAAGTAATTTAAAAATTATCATTGTATGATCAAAAAGAAATATTATAATATCTAACTTTCTCCTTTATATAAATATATTATTTTATCCAAGGGGTTGCAAACACAAGTGTTCACATGTCTTGTTAAGTATTGCACCTTTGTCCTGTCTTTATGTTTTCTGTAATGTCACTGCACTAACGGGTGACCGGTAAACGAGCTTCGCTCTTACGGTTATCCATCCATATAAGTTGTTCATCTCTTATGTTCAGAAATTGAAATGGTAAATAAACTGAAACTGTGCTTATGTGGTACAGGTTGACGAGCCAGGAATGATGGTAGTGCCAGTATACCGTGTAGTTTAGCCTCAAGGCAATACCATGTAGCTGGAGTAGCTTGGACAAATACAGTAGAGATTTATGAGACTTGGTGTGTGATGATTCAGTATGATAAATTTGTGCTGTGAAAGACAAAATTGTAGAATTAGGAAGAAAATATTGTGAAATATAACAAGGAAATTATACTATAGTATAATTAAGGGGTAACCGTATAATACATAATTAATAGTAATAAAGGCAATGGCAATTACTTATATTATGTATACATTACAATAATATTACAAATAAATTCATATATTATTTTATTATGATAAGGAAATCTGTTTTAGAATGAGAAAAAGCCGTCCCAACCCAGATTTGAACCCAGCTATCAATAAAGCTATAAAACAAAATAGACCATATTGTAGCCGGACTGGGTAGCGTAGACTTACTTGAGGCCTAGGCATAGTACGATTAGCTAGAAGGATACAGGTCAACCCGTACCCATGGCATATGCCATGCCAACACGCTCGTACCCAAATTTTGGTTTACATAATATATCCAAAATTTTGGCTTACTCGTACCCATCATGGGCTGCCTAGTAGTAGTAGTAGTAGTAGCCTAGCCTAAGGCAGCAGGCCCGGCCCTAGCCTACTACAACTTAAGTCTAGGCCTAGCCTAGTACTAGTAGGCCTCTAGGCCTAGCCTAGGCCTAGGCCCTAGTAGTTAACATCATACATACGCCCTAGAGCCTAGTAGTAGCTACCTACTACTCACTAGCTAGGCCTAGGTAGTAGCAGTAGTAGTTATTGTAGTAGTATTATTGTATTGTAGTATTAGTTGTAGCTGTCCGGTGATCCTTGGTCACTTGTCTAGATCCCCTAGGCTAGGCCTAGTACGTAGTTATTCTTCAACAGTCACAATTCAGATTCTGCCGGCCGCTGATTGCTAGTGAACAGGGGGAGGGAGAGAAAGAGTTAGAAGAACTGAAATAAGCCGTGACGTATAATAAACATCATACAAAATAATAATATAACTAACGAATCCGTATAATATAATAATGTTGTATGTTATAAAGTAAAGTAAATGCGTTTAATATAATACAATTATATTATAATATAATGTATTTTATTAATAATATAATATTAAATGTTCATAATATAATGCTAAAACCAAATAATATAATACAAAAAGTCAATAATTTGTTACATTTTTCACATAATATATTAGAAATAGATATAATATAATGCTAAAACCAAGTAATATAATGCAAAACGTATAATTCATTACAATACAATATATAATATAATAAAAAAATGATATAATAATATAATATTTTGAATACTTCAGACAGCTGAGGCTTGCCATATGGGGTAGTACAGTAAGTAATTAAGATTATTATTAAGAGTATTTGTATTTCTTTAGTTTTTATATACACAACGTCGAAATTAAATCTAAAATGTATTTCTTGGAAATAATATTAAGAAAATACATTAGTAGTAGAAAGCTTTTTTTTTTTAGTTGTAGTTTAGTTTAGAGATTAATACTGGTTACTGTAGTAATATACCTCTCCATATCTTAATTCAATTGATTCTCTATACATAGTGAAAAAAATAGTATAATTGGCTGTGATATACAAAATGAAAACATACTATTTGTATGAGAATTATATTGTATATTTTAGAGAAAGTGTATGGCAAGCCTCAGCTGTCTGAAGTATTCAAAATATTATATTATTATATCATTTTTTTACTATATTATATATTGTATTGTAATGAATTATACGTTTTGCATTATATTACTTGGTTTTAGCATTATATTATATCTATTTCTAATATATTATGTGAAAAATGTAACAAATTATTGACTTTTTGTACTATATTATTTGGTTTTAGCATTATATTATGAACATTTAATATTATATTATTAATAAAATACATTATATTATAATATAATTGTATTATATTAAACGCATTTACTTTACTTTATAACATACAACATTATTATATTATACGGATTCGTTAGTTATATTATTATGTTGTATGATGTTTATTATACGTCACGGCTTATTTCAGTTCTTCTAACTCTTTCTCTCCCTCCCCCTGTTCACTAGCAATCAGCGGCCGGCAGAATCTGAATTGTGTGACTGTTGAAGAATAACTACGTACTAGGCCTAGCCTAGGCCTACTAGGGGATCTAGACAAGTGACCAAGGATCACCGGACAGCTACAACTAATACTACAATACAATAATACTACTACAATAACTACTACTGCTACTACCTAGGCCTAGCTAGTGAGTAGTAGGTAGCTACTACTAGGCTCTAGGGCGTATGTATGATGTTAACTACAAGGGCCTAGGCCTAGACTTAAGTTGTAGTAGCCTGCTGCCTTAGGCTAGGCTACTACTACTACTACTACTAGGCAGCCCATGATGGGTACGAGTAAGCCAAAATGTTGGATATATGTAAACCAAAATTTGGGTACGAGCGTGTTGGCATGGTATGGGTACGGGTTGACCTGTATCCTTCTAGCTAATCGTACTATGCCTAGGCCTCAAGTAAGTCTACGCTACCCAGTCCGGCTACAATATGGTCTATTTTGTTTTATAGCTTTATTGATAGCTGGGTTCAAATCTGGGTTGGGACGGCTTTTTCTCATTCTAAAACAGATTTCCTTATCATAATAAAATAATATATGAATTTATTTGTAATATTATTGTAATGTATACATAATATAAGTAATTGCCATTGCCTTTATTACTATTAATTATGTATTATACGGTTACCCCTTAATTATACTATAGTATAATTTCCTTGTTATATTTTACAATATTTTCTTCCTAATTCTACAATTTTGTCTTTCACAGCACAAATTTATCATACTGAATCATCACACACCAAGTCTCATAAATCTCTACTGTATTTGTCCAAGCTACTCCAGCTACATGGTATTGCCTTGAGGCTAAATTACACGGTATACTGGCACTACCATCATTCCTGGCTCGTCAACCTGTACCACATAAGCACAGTTTCAGTTTCAGTTTATTTACCATTTCAATTTCTGAACATAAGAGATGAACAACTTATATGGATGGATAATCGTAAGAGCGAAGCTCGTTTACCGGTCACCCGTTAGTGCAGTGACATTACAGACAACATAAAGACAGGACAAAGGTGCAATACTTAACAAGACATGTGAACACTTGTGTTTGCAACCCCTTGGATAAAATAATATATTTATATAATGGAGAAAGTTAGATATTATAATATTTCTTTTTGATCATACAATGATAATTTTTAAATTACTTCTTAAGAAGTCATACTACTGATTCAAAATAGTGACTTACACCCTGTGGTCAAGGCTTTCTTTGCTCTTATGCTTATATCCTCCAACATACAGAGTACATAGGACTTTTTTTATTCATAACTGTCAATGTTTTTCTCAAAGCAAATTAGCCTAATAATGCCACATTTAGACACATGATTCATTGATTTCTGATATTCTGTACTTGTGTATGCATTACTAAAATAGTAGTTAATATATTTCATTTATAATGTATGTATAAACATATATTCATATTTTGTTTAACATTTTTAAATTTAAAAATTATTACAATACCTATCTACCTTTCTGATATTGTTACTATTATATAATATTCTTTGAGGCAGCAATAAAAAAAAAAATTGGAACAATTAATTTGACTTATACTGTACTATGTTAGTTCAGGAGATGAAGTGTGTGTGGGCAGAAACTAGTGTGTTGGAGGTTGGTGGTGTGAGGTGTATAGTTGTCACTTTAAGACCTAAATTAGATGTTTTCTGAAGAAAAGAAGTAAGCGCATACGCTTTCAAACAACTCCAAGAAGATTCACACAAAAATAATTACTTTCCAATAAAGTAGTATAACAGTGTATATTACAGTACATTGAATAAACTCGAGCGGAATAATAACGCACATAAAAAAACATTCATTTTCTTTTCGAAAAGTGCCCTCTCTAGTTTTCTATAAATTTATTAATAATTATTATTAATTAATGAGTAATATGAACATATTTTTAACATTCAATGCTGGAAGCTGGTTCTACTCCTAACAAAGTTTCATATCTCCAAATTTCATCAACGTATTCAAAGCACTTCAATATTAAATATCACATTTAACATAAAAATTCGGGTTTTGGATAGAATTTTGCTTAAAAACATATACAAAAAACATCGATAAAAAATACTTTTCGTATTCAAAAACATTTGATACTTGGTATAAATGTTCACTATAGGTTGCTCTATTCACAGACAAAAATTGCATTCATGAACGTTTTTTGTTGGTTGTTTTTTCAAAATAGTTATTAGCTTGAAAAAAATGAGTTGGAATTGTATGGTCTTTCATAAGTGTACATTTTGTAAAAACGTAAATTTAAAAAATCAGTGATATGGCTTGATAGTTATGTTTTGTTTGCAATATGGATGGAGCAACCTATATTGAACATTTATACCAAGTATCAAATGTTTTTGAATACGAAAAGTATTTTTTATCGATGTTTTTTGTATATGTTTTTAAGCAAAATTATATCCAAAACCTGAATTTGTAATGTTAAATGTAATTTATTTAAGTGCTTTGAATACGTTGATGAAATTTGGAGATATGAAACTTTGTTAGGAGTAGATACAGTTTCCAGCATTAAATTTTAAAAATATGTTCATATTACTCATTAATTGATAATAATTATTAATAAATTAATAGAAAACTAGAGAGGGCACGTTTCGACAAGAAAATGAATGTTTTTTCATGTGTGTTATTATTCCGCTCGAGTTTATTCAATGTACTGTAATATACACTGTTATACTATTTTATTGGAAAGTAATTATTTTTGTGTGAATCTTCTTGGAGTTGTTTGAAAGCGTATCCGCTTACTTCTTTTCTTCAGAAAACATCTAATTTAGGTCTTAAAGTGACAATTATACACCTCACACCACCAACCTCCAACACACTAGTTTCTGCCCACACACACTTCATCTCCTGAACTAACATAGTACAGTATAAGTCAAATAAATTTTTTTATTTTTTTTATTGCTGCCTCAAAAAATATTATATAATAGTAACAATATCAGAAAGGTAGATAGGTATTGTAATAATTTTTAAATTTAAAAATGTTTAAAAAAATATGAATATATGTTTATACATACATTATAAATGAAATATATTAACTACTATTTTAGTAATGCATACACAAGTACAGAATATCAGAAATCAATGAATCATGTGTCTAAATGTGGCATTATTAGGCTAATTTGCTTTGAGAAAAACATTGATGCCATTGGCCTATACAAAAATCAAGGCAATTAGACAAAATATTTACATAAACAATTAATACTAATATTGGTAGGCATAAAATAATAGTGTATATAAACTTTCCTTAAATAATAACAGTATAGGGCCTTACAAATTTATTTAATACATAATATATGAAAAATATTACACAAAAAAAGTATAAATGAATTTATAAGGACATGATGATTATCAAAAATAGTCAATATAATTAAATTTTAAACTCATTACCGGCATTATAAATAATATTTTAAAAAGATAAGAATGCAAGTAAATATCAGATTCATAGTCCTCATTATACACAATGATTTCCTACTATCACATATTAAAATATAAAACAATCATGTAGCCTTTATTGACTTTACATGGAGGTCTATTCAAATAAATTTAAATAAAAGGGTCATAATATGTCTTCGTCTCCAGTTCGTGGAAATTGAAGTTAGGATTCCATCATTTCAACAACAAAAAATATTCAAAATATCCTGCCAGTTTGCATTCAAGACCTGCAACCTGCTTAGTTTTTAATACGAGTACTGCTTTCTATACACATAACTTTGATTTCTGCAAAAAAAAACAAAACTCTGTAATAATGTACTTTAAATACTGTAATAATCTAGGTATAGATTATGTTTACCGGGCCAGTGAGAGGGCGTTCGACTGTACTACCATAAGTCCTGTAGGTGTATACAACTTATTTCTTGTCTACAAAGTGTATAGTAGTATGCTAATAGTACTATTATTAGATTAGGTAGTTGGGAGTAGTTTGGAGAGATACATCTATCTATAAAAGAGTACTGTATATATGGAACTATCTGTGTTAGCCGCCTTTGTATTTTTAGATATAATACCAATAGGTACTATGTATTGGGAAACAATTCAACAGTTATGAATAAAAAAAGTCCTATGTACTCTGTATGTTGGAGGAAATACGCATAAGAGCAAATAAAGCCTTGACCACAGGGTGTAAGTCACTATTTTGAATCAGTAGTATGACTTCTTAAGAAGTAATTTAAAAATTATCATTGTATGATCAAAAAGAAATATTATAATATCTAACTTTCTCCTTTATATAATAAATATATTATTTTATCCAAGGGGTTGCAAACACAAGTGTTCACATGTCTTGTTAAGTATTGCACCTTTGTCCTGTCTTTATGTTTTCTGTAATGTCACTGCACTAACGGGTGACCGGTAAACGAGCTCCGCTCTTACGGTTATCCATCCATATAAGTTGTTCATCTCTTATGTTCAGAAATTGAAATGGTAAATAAACTGAAACTGAAACTGTGCTTATGTGGTACAGGTTGACGAGCCAGGAATGATGGTAGTGCCAGTATACCGTGTAGTTTAGCCTCAAGGCAATACCATGTAGCTGGAGTAGCTTGGACAAATACAGTAGAGATTTATGAGACTTGGTGTGTGATGATTCAGTATGATAAATTTGTGCTGTGAAAGACAAAATTGTAGAATTAGGAAGAAAATATTGTAAAATATAACAAGGAAATTATACTATAGTATAATTAAGGAGTAACCGTATAATACATAATTAATAGTAATAAAGGCAATGGCAATTACTTATATTATGTATACATTACAATAATATTACAAATAAATTCATATATTATTTTATTATGATAAGGAAATCTGTTTTAGAATGAGAAAAAGCCGTCCCAACCCAGATTTGAACCCAGCTATCAATAAAGCTATAAAACAAAATAGACCATATTGTAGCCGGACTGGGTAGCGTAGACTTACTTGAGGCCTAGGCATAGTACGATTAGCTAGAAGGATACAGGTCAACCCGTACCCATGCCATGCCAACACGCTCGTACCCAAATTTTGGTTTACATATATCCAAAATTTTGGCTTACTCGTACCCATCATGGGCTGCCTAGTAGTAGTAGTAGTAGTAGTAGTAGCCTAGCCTAAGGCAGCAGGCCCGGCCCTAGCCTACTACAACTTAAGTCTAGGCCTAGCCTAGTACTAGTAGGCCTCTAGGCCTAGCCTAGGCCCTAGTAGTTAACATCATACATACGCCCTAGAGCCTAGTATATTCCTACCTACTACTCACTAGCTAGGCCTAGGTAGTAGCAGTAGTAGTTATTGTAGTAGTATTATTGTATTGTAGTATTAGTTGTAGCTGTCCGGTGATCCTTGGTCACTTGTCTAGATCCCCTAGTAGGCCTAGGCTAGGCCTAGTACGTAGTTATTCTTCAACAGTCACACAATTCAGATTCTGCCGGCCGCTGATTGCTAGTGAACAGGGGGAGGGAGAGAAAGAGTTAGAAGAACTGAAATAAGCCGTGACGTATAATAAACATCATACAAAATAATAATATAACTAACGAATCCGTATAATATAATAATGTTGTATGTTATAAAGTAAAGTAAATGCGTTTAATATAATACAATTATATTATAATATAATGTATTTTATTAATAATATAATATTAAATGTTCATAATATAATGCTAAAACCAAATAATATAATACAAAAAGTCAATAATTTGTTACATTTTTCACATAATATATTAGAAATAGATATAATATAATGCTAAAACCAAGTAATATAATGCAAAACGTATAATTCATTACAATACAATATATAATATAATAAAAAAATGATATAATAATATAATATTTTGAATACTTCAGACAGCTGAGGCTTGCCATAGAAAGTGTGTTTAAAAAAAATAGTTTTATGTATATTAATTTTTTTTAGACAGGTTGCCATAATTCATTTATATAACTATTTATATTTCAATGTTTAAGGGCTGAACTTGATTAGCTTGATTAGCTTTAACTATTTTTAGCCCTTCCCTTGATACAGTTATTATTATTTGTATGTTACAATGTTTATAATTTATATATTCATGGGTAAAATAAAGAAAGAAAAGAAAGAAAGAAAAGACAGTAAGTTTTTTCAGTTTTTAATGCTGTTTACAAACATCTTTTCTTGATAATTTTATTGAGAAATTTGTAGACATTTACAACGGATTGATTGGAAACTACTGTTTCTTATAGACTTTAAACTCATTTGTAAATCCTTTCATAGATTATTTTTTTCAATCAATTGTATATAAAATATCGAGCCTATTGTGCTGTATACATTACCTATGATACAATGTGGCGATACAGCACTGGAAATCCAGTGATTAGCCTATCATTTATATAACTATTTATATTTCAATGTTTAAGGGCTGAACTTGATTAGCTTGATTAGCTTTAACTATTTTTAGCCCTTCCCTTGATACAGTTATTATTATTTGTATGTTACAATGTTTATAATTTATATATTCATGGGTAAAATAAAGAAAGAAAAGAAAGAAAGAAAAGACAGTAAGTTTTTTCTATGGCAAGCCTCAGCTGTCTGAAGTATTCAAAATATTATATTATTATATCATTTTTTATTATATTATATATTGTATTGTAATGAATTATACGTTTTGCATTATATTACTTGGTTTTAGCATTATATTATATCTATTTCTAATATATTATGTGAAAAATGTAACAAATTATTGACTTTTTGTATTATATTATTTGGTTTTAGCATTATATTATGAACATTTAATATTATATTATTAATAAAATACATTATATTATAATATAATTGTATTATATTAAACGCATTTACTTTACTTTATAACATACAACATTATTATATTATACGGATTCGTTAGTTATATTATTATTTTGTATGATGTTTATTATACGTCACGGCTTATTTCAGTTCTTCTAACTCTTTCTCTCCCTCCCCCTGTTCACTAGCAATCAGCGGCCGGCAGAATCTGAATTGTGTGACTGTTGAAGAATAACTACGTACTAGGCCTAGCCTAGGCCTACTAGGGGATCTAGACAAGTGACCAAGGATCACCGGACAGCTACAACTAATACTACAATACAATAATACTACTACAATAACTACTACCTAGGCCTAGCTAGTGAGTAGTAGGTAGCTACTACTAGGCTCTAGGGCGTATGTATGATGTTAACTACTAGGGCCTGGGCTAGGCCTAGAGAGGCTTACTAGTACTAGACTAGGCCTAGACTTAAGTTGTAGTAGGCTAGGGCCGGGCCTGCTGCCTTAGGCTAGGCTACTACTACTACTACTACTACTACTACTAGGCAGCCCATGATGGGTACGAGTAAGCCAAAATTTTGGATATATGTAAACCAAAATTTGGGTACGAGCATGTTGGCATGGCATGGGTACGGGTTGACCTGTATCCTTCTAGCCAATCGTACTATGCCTAGGCCTCAAGTAAGTATACGCTACCCAGTCCGGCTACAATATGGTCTATTTTGTTTTATAGCTTTATTGATAGCTGGGTTCAAATCTGTGTTGGGACGGCTTTTTCTCATTCTAAAACAGATTTCCTTATAATAAAATAATATATGAATTTATTTGTAATATTGTAATGTATACATAATATAAGTAATTGCCATTGCCTTTATTACTATTAATTATGTATTATACGGTTACCCCTTAATTATACTATAGTATAATTTCCTTGTTATATTTTACAATATTTTCTTCCTAATTCGACAATTTTGTCTTTCACAGCACAAATTTATCATACTGAATCATCACACACCAAGTCTCATAAATCTCTACTGTATTTGTCCAAGCTACTCCAGCTACGGTACATGGTATTGCCTTGAGGCTAAACTACACGGTATACTGGCACTACCATCATTCCTGGCTCGTCAACCTGTACCACATAAGCACAGTTTCAGTTTATTTACCATTTCAATTTCTGAACATAAGAGATGAACAACTTATATGGATGGATAACCGTAAGAGCGAAGCTCGTTTACCGGTCACCCGTTAGTGCAGTGACATTACAGACAACATAAAGACAAAGGTGCAATACATAACAAGACATGTGAACACTTGTGTTTGCAACCCCTTGGATAAAATAATATATTTATATAATGGAGAAAGTTAGATATTATAATATTTCTTTTTGATCATACAATGATAATTTTTAAATTACTTCTTAAGAAGTCATACTACTGATTCAAAATAGTGACTTACACCCTGTGGTCAAGGCTTTCTTTGCTCTTATGCTTATTTCCTCCAACATACAGAGTACATAGGACTTTTTTTATTCATAACTGTTGAATTGTTTCCCAATACATAGTACCTATTGGTATTATATCTAAAAATACAAAGGCGGCTAACACAGATAGTTCCATATATACAGTACTCTTTTATAAATAAATGTATCTCTCCAAACTACTCCCAACTACCTAATCTAATAATAGTACTATTAGCATACTACTATACACTTTGTAGACAAGAAATAAGTTGTATACACTACTAGAGGACTTATGGTAGTACAGTCGATCGCCCTCTCACCGGCCCGGTCAACATAATCTATACCTAGATTATTACAGTAATTAAAGTACATTATTACAGAGTTTTTTTTTTTTTTGCAGAAATCAAAGTTATGTGTATAGAAAGCAGTACTCGTATTAAAAACTAAGCAGGTTGCAGGTCTTGAACGCAAACTGACAGGATATTCTGAATATTTTTTGTTGTTGAAATGATGGAATCCTAACTTCAATTTCCACGAACTGGAGACGAAGACATATTATGACCCTTTTATTTAAAATTATTTGAATAGACCTCCATGTAAACTCATTAAAGGCTACATGATTGTTTTATATTTTAATATGTGATAGTAGGAAATCATTGTGTATAATGAGGACTATGAATCTGATATTTACTTGCATTCTTATCTTTTTAAAATATTATTTATAATGCCGGTAATGAGTTTAAAATTTAATTATATTGACTATTTTTGATAATCATCATGTCCTTATAAATTCATTTATACTTTTTTGTGTAATATAGTTCATATATTATGTATTAAATAAATTGGTAAGGCCCTATACTGTTATTATTTAAGGAAAGTTTATATACACTATTATTTTATGCCTACCAATATTAGTATTAATTGTTTATGTAAATATTTTGTCTTAATTGCCTTGATTTTTGTATAGGCCAATGGCATCAATGTTTTTCTCAAAGCAAATTAGCCTAATAATGCCACATTTAGACACATGATTCATTGATTTCTTATATTCTGTACTTGTGTATGCATTACTAAAATAGTAGTTAATATATTTCATTTATAATGTATGTATAAACATATATTCATATTTTTTTAAACATTTTTAAATTTAAAAATTATTACAATACCTATCTACCTTTCTGATATTGTTACTATTATATAATATTTTTTGAGGAAGCAATAAAAAAAAATTAACAAATTTATTTGACTTATACTGTACTATGTTAGTTCAGGAGATGAAGTGTGTGTGGGCAGAAACTAGTGTGTTGGAGGTTGGTGGTGTGAGGTGTATAGTTGTCACTTTAAGACCTAAATTAGATGTTTTCTGAAGAAAAGAAGTAAGCGGATACGCTTTCAAACAACTCCAAGAAGATTCACACAAAAATAATTACTTTCCAATAAAATAGTATAACAGTGTATATTACAGTACATTGAATAAACTCGAGCGGAATAATAACGCACATAAAAAACCTTCATTTTCTTGTCGAAAAGTGCCCTCTCTATTTTTCTATTAATTTATTAATAATTATTATCAATTAATGAGTAATATAAACATATTTTTTACATTTAATGCTGGAAACTGTATCTACTCCTAACAAAGTTTCATATCTCCAAATTTCATCAACGTATTCAAAGCAATTAAATAAATTACATTTAACATTACAAATTCAGGTTTTGGATATAATTTTGCTTAAAAACATATACAAAAAACATCGATAAAAAATACTTTTCGTATTCAAAAACATTTGATACTTGGTATAAATGTTCAATATAGGTTGCTCCATCCATATTGCAAACAAAAAGTAACTATCAAGCCATATCACTGATTTTTTAAATTTACGTTTTTACAAAATGTACACTTATGAAAGAACATACAATTCCAACTCATTTTTTTCATTTCAAGCTAATAACTATTTTGAAAAAACAACCAACAAAAAACGTTCATGAATGCAATTTTTTTCTGTGAATAGAGCAACCTATAGTGAACATTTATACCAAGTATCAAATGTTTTTGAATACGAAAAGTATTTTTTATCGATGTTTTTTGTATATGTTTTTAAGCAAAATTCTATCCAAAACCCGAATTTTTATGTTAAATGTGATATTTAATATTGAAGTGCTTTGAATACGTTAATGAAATTTGGAGATATGAAACTTTGTTGGGAGTAGAACCAGCTTCCAGCATTGAATGTTAAAAATATGTTCATATTACTCATTAATTAATAATAATTATTAATACATTAATAGAAAACTAGAGAGGGCACTTTTCGAAAAGAAAATGAATGTTTTTTTATGTGCGTTATTATTCCGCTCGAGTTTATTCAATGTACTGTAATATACACTGTTATACTACTTTATTGGAAAGTAATTATTTTTGTGTGAATCTTCTTGGAGTTGTTTGAAAGCGTATGCGCTTACTTCTTTTCTTCAGAAAACATCTAATTTAAGTCTTAAAGTGACAACTATA
The DNA here is from genome assembly GCF_964355755.1 of Antedon mediterranea. Taxonomy (NCBI): domain Eukaryota; kingdom Metazoa; phylum Echinodermata; class Crinoidea; order Comatulida; family Antedonidae; genus Antedon; species Antedon mediterranea. The sequence goes on from NC_092677.1 coordinate 15,488,143, forward strand.
CACCTCACACCACCAACCTCCAACACACTAGTTTCTGCCCACACACACTTCATCTTCTGAACTAACATAGTACAGTATAAGTCAAATAAATTGTTCTAATTTTTTTTTTATTGCTGCCTCAAAGAATATTATATAATAGTAACAATATCAGAAAGGTAGATAGGTATTGTAATAATTTTTAAATTTAAAAATGTTTAAAAAAATATGAATATATGTTTATACATACATAATAAATGAAATATATTAACTACTATTTTAGTAATGCATACACAAGTACAGAATATCAGAAATCAATGAATCATGTGTCTAAATGTGGCATTATTAGGCTAATTTGCTTTGAGAAAAACATTGATGCCATTGGCCTATACAAAAATCAAGGCAATTAGACAAAATATTTACATAAACAATTAATACTAATATTGGTAGGCATAAAATAATAGTGTATATAAACTTTCCTTAAATAATAACAGTATAGGGCCTTACCAATTTATTTAATACATAATATATGAACTATATTACACAAAAAAAGTATAAATGAATTTATAAGGACATGATGATTATCAAAAATAGTCAATATAATTAAATTTTAAACTCATTACCGGCATTATAAATAATATTTTAAAAAGATAATGCAAGTAAATATCAGATTCATAGTCCTCATTATACACAATGATTTCCTACTATCACATATTAAAATATAAAACAATCATGTAGCCTTTAATGACTTTACATGGAGGTCTATTCAAATAAATTTAAATAAAAGGGTCATAATATGTCTTCGTCTCCAGTTCGTGGAAATTGAAGTTAGGATTCCATCATTTCAACAACAAAAAATATTCAAAATATCCTGCCAGTTTCATTCAAGACCTGCAACCTGCTTAGTTTTTAATACGAGTACTGCTTTCTATACACATAACTTTGATTTCTGCAAAAAAAACAAAACTCTGTAATAATGTACTTTAATTACTGTAATAATCTAGGTATAGATTATGTTGACCGGGCCAGTGAGAGGGCGATCGACTGTACTACCATAAGTCCTGTAGGTGTATACAACTTATTTCTTGTCTACAAAGTGTATAGTAGTATGCTAATAGTACTATTATAGTTTGGAGAGATACATTTATCTATAAAAGAGTACTGTATATATGGAACTATCTGTGTTAGCCGCCTTTGTATTTTTAGATATAATACCAATAGGTACTATGTATTGGGAAACAATTCAACAGTTATGAATAAAAAAAGTCCTATGTACTCTGTATGTTGGAGGAAATAAGCATAAGAGCAAATAAAGCCTTGACCACAGGGTGTAAGTCACTATTTTGAATCAGTAGTATGACTTCTTAAGAAGTAATTTAAAACTTATCATTGTATGATCAAAAAGAAATATTATAATATCTAACTTTCTCCTTTATATGAATATATTATTTTATCCAAGGGGTTGCAAACACAAGTGTTCACATGTCTTGTTATGTATTGCACCTTTGTCTTTATGTTGTCTGTAATGTCACTGCACTAACGGGTGACCGGTAAACGAGCTTCGCTCTTACGGTTATCCATCCATATAAGTTGTTCATCTCTTATGTTCAGAAATTGAAATGGTAAATAAACTGAAACTGAAACTGTGCTTATGTGGTACAGGTTGACGAGCCAGGAATGATGGTAGTGCCAGTATACCGTGTAGTTTAGCCTCAAGGCAATACCATGTACCGTAGCTGGAGTAGCTTGGACAAATACAGTAGAGATTTATGAGACTTGGTGTGTGATGATTCAGTATGATAAATTTGTGCTGTGAAAGACAAAATTGTAGAATTAGGAAGAAAATATTGTAAAATATAACAAGGAAATTATACTATAGTATAATTAAGGGGTAACCGTATAATACATAATTAATAGTAATAAAGGCAATGGCAATTACTTATATTATGTATACATTACAATATTACAAATAAATTCATATATTATTTTATTATAAGGAAATCTGTTTTAGAATGAGAAAAAGCCGTCCCAACACAGATTTGAACCCAGCTATCAATAAAGCTATAAAACAAAATAGACCATATTGTAGCCGGACTGGGTAGCGTATACTTACTTGAGGCCTAGGCATAGTACGATTGGCTAGAAGGATACAGGTCAACCCGTACCCATGCCATGCCAACATGCTCGTACCCAAATTTTGGTTTACATATATCCAAAATTTTGGCTTACTCGTACCCATCATGGGCTGCCTAGTAGTAGTAGTAGTAGTAGTAGTAGTAGCCTAGCCTAAGGCAGCAGGCCCGGCCCTAGCCTACTACAACTTAAGTCTAGGCCTAGTCTAGTACTAGTAAGCCTCTCTAGGCCTAGCCCAGGCCCTAGTAGTTAACATCATACATACGCCCTAGAGCCTAGTAGTAGCTACCTACTACTCACTAGCTAGGCCTAGGTAGTAGCAGTAGTAGTTATTGTAGTAGTATTATTGTATTGTAGTATTAGTTGTAGCTGTCCGGTGATCCTTGGTCACTTGTCTAGATCCCCTAGTAGGCCTAGGCTAGGCCTAGTAGTAGTACGTAGTTATTCTTCAACAGTCACACAATTCAGATTCTGCCGGCCGCTGATTGCTAGTGAACAGGGGGAGGGAGAGAAAGAGTTAGAAGAACTGAAATAAGCCGTGACGTATAATAAACATCATACAAAATAATAATATAACTAACGAATCCGTATAATATAATAATGTTGTATGTTATAAAGTAAAGTAAATGCGTTTAATATAATACAATTATATTATAATATAATGTATTTTATTAATAATATAATATTAAATGTTCATAATATAATGCTAAAACCAAATAATATAATACAAAAAGTCAATAATTTGTTACATTTTTCACATAATATATTAGAAATAGATATAATATAATGCTAAAACCAAGTAATATAATGCAAAACGTATAATTCATTACAATACAATATATAATATAATAAAAAAATGATATAATAATATAATATTTTGAATACTTCAGACAGCTGAGGCTTGCCATATTTTTCAGTTTTTAATGCTGTTTACAAACATCTTTTCTTGATAATTTTATTGAGAAATTTGTAGACATTTACAACGGATTGTATCAAAGATTAACGTATTTGGAGGTTAACGTATTTTGTACGCATGACTCGCGGCAGTAGTATCTCGACCGATTCAATATCTCGAACGAATTACACATCATATATTTGATATAGTTTAGTTATATTATAGTTAATGTTAAGTTTAATGTTTTATTTTTTAAATTGTGTTTCACTTCTTATATAGTTAAAACCGTAAAATGTTAGTAGTGTATTGCACACAGAAAAAAGACGAATTTAATTAAAGTATAAAATGTTTAATGCGTACACGCGCAATTAGCAATAATTAATTTTTACATCGGCTTGAAAAGGTTAAACACATAAAACGAATCAAAATCGTTTATACGATACAAAACTAAACACGCCATAACATAATTTAGGTCTTAATCAATAATAAATACACGAACAAGAAGTTATTATCTGGTGACGTGCAACAAGGATCCCATTATATTCCAGAGTATCGTAGATAATTTTTAGTCATCACATCTTTGATAAAAAATAGTAGTTTCAACAACTGGTTTTCTTTGTTGGTAAGATCATACTTTGTTTTTTGTTTAAATAAAATACTTTTTAATTAAACACAATAAGTAAATTTTACAATATATTCCTGTTTTAAGCCAATTGTTTTAGTTAGATCATAATCAATTCATATAATAATCATTCTATATAACATAACACATTGTTCTTTGCCATTTTATTTAGTAACATGTCGCTCAGTATTAGTTCTAGTAAACGGAAAAGTGAAAATATAGAGAATGGATTTGTTTGTAGTTTTGTGCAAAGCGAGAATAAGAATTTTCTTCATTTTCAAAATAAGAGCTCTCTTTTAACTGTTGTTACTAAGAGTTTGAATGTTACCGTTTTATACATTTTAGTACTATTTTTGGCATTTTTTAGTCCGTTTATGCAAACGATTCTCGGTAGTATTGGTTTCCGAAGTATCATATGTAATATACAACATCACATGTTTCACATGTGACATAACCCTTAACCTAACCTTACATGATACACGCACCAATGTTATGCAAATGATATGCCGTATTACCAAATTCCTATTATGCTTCGGAAATAGATAGTATGTGCAGATACGGCACTTTGGAATTAAGTGGTTTATGTATAATATGTATTTAAAACAAATCTTTTTTGACGAAGACAAATAAAGTTTCTTGCATCTCGTATCTTGAAAATAATTTGATTCTGAATTATTGGGTGGCTCATATCAAGCTCTGTCTACACTATCAAAGTTTTTGTGACGAAACAAATGTGCCCATAATGGACATGTTGATGCCATATCACTACCATCACACTTAACTCGTGCAAATTTGACATTTCTATTAAAATATTATGTTATTTACTATAGCAATCTAGCTATACCATCGGTAGTGTTAGAAACGTGCCCATCTTATCATTTTAGAAGTTTGTAATAATATTGTTTGATAATAAAGTTTCTAATACACAGCGTAAAAACAACACAACTGTAGTAGATAACAGAATACAGTCACTGATAAACATTCCACTTGGCGAATTTATCTCAGTCGAAGCGTTGTGTTGATAAGCGGATAACATATATAACTCGGATAGGCGTAGATGGGTGTTAGCACCTGTGAAACTAGTACAAGAAAACGGTACAAATAGCAATGTTATTCTGTATGTCTGGAATGCACGATCTATGTGCAAAAAAACTACAACTATCTTCGACCTATTAATTGAGTTCGAAATTGATATTTTGGTTATCACAGAGTCTTGGCTCAGTGATGAAGACGCTTCAGTTGTTCGTCAGGAGTGCACACCAATCGGATACGATTTTCATAACTTTCCGCGTAAAGAAGGTAGCGGGGGTGGTAGTGATCATTCATAAGGCGCAGCTGAAATGTATTAGATCACCTATCTCGGGTTCCTTTAAATCGTTTGAGCATGGATGTATTTATGATCCCAACAAATACCTGAGATTAATTGTTGTATACCGTCCGCCGCCGTCGAACGAAAACGGATTAAAACATTCACAGTTTATTGATGAATTTACCGAATTCATGTATGAAATTGATGGTCTGTCTGGAAAACCACTGATTGTTGGGGATATGAATGTACACGTAGATAACCATGTAGACAATTTTGTTGCTCAATATCTACAAATTTTACGTGATCATGATTTTATTCAAACTGTAAAGCAACCGACTCATGCCAAAGGTCATATTCTGGATCATGTTTTGTGTCGCGTCGACGATAGTACTGTCACAGATTGCACAGTTCTACCTCATAGATACGGTTCAGATCACCATATCGTGAAAGTCGCGCTTGACTATGATAAACAAGATCAGTCTAAAATATATTGTAAATCACGCTCTTTTAGAAACTTAGACATTGACTCATTTCAACTTTCGCTTAAAGACAAACTTGCTGTAATCTTCCAATTAGACGACCCTGACAAGCAAGCCATAATGTACGATAATGCTGTTAGATCGATTCTTGACGATGTCTGCCCAGTGAAAACACGTGTGCGCAAATTAATTGTTAGCAAGCCAAGCTGGTACACGATAAGATTGACAGCGAGCGACGTATCAGACGAGGACTTGAACGAAGATGGAGAAAGAGCGACATAGATAAGGCTATTTTTGATGCTCAACAAAAACTTGTATGCAATCTTGTAATTAAGGAAAAACTACATATTTTAAATCTATTTTTGTAAACTCTAGACCCAAAGAAATGTATAATGCACTGTATAAACTGTTAGGTAAATCTAAGAGTAGTATTCCTACGTGCCATTCAAACAAGGTTTTATGTCAAGATTTTGCTAATTATTTTAGAGACAAAGTTGTAAATATTAAGGCTTTTATTGATGATCGTCTAGTTGAAACTAACAGTAGTGGTATAGTCACCTTGCCTGTGGAGCAGACACTTATTCCTGAAACTGATTGTAGTCTTACAACGTTCCCATTAGTTAAGACTGATGACATGTTTGAAATAATTAATAAAATTCCTAACAAGTCTAGTCCATTAGCCTACATGGCTGCTTAAGAAATGTACTCAGTTGATCTCCCCTGTTTTTACGCACATTGCAAATAGTTCATACACATTGGGTGTTTTTCCACAAAGTCTAAGAATAGGTGCTGTTACACCTATCATTAAAAAACCCTCACTTGACCAAAATGTTTTGGCAAATTTCCGACCTGTTTCAAATTTGCCAACTCTTGGAAAACTAATTTAAAGGCCAGTCTTGAGTGCTTTTAATAATGATTGTATTGAAAACGACCTCATGGAGCCGTTACAATCTGCTTACAAACCCAAATTTAGTACCGAGACAGCACTGTTAAAGCTTAAAACTGATATCCTGCAGGAATTCTCTAAGGGTCGTGTGGTGATACTGGTACTTCTAGATTTATCCGCAGCCTTCGACACGGTAGATCACCATATACTTGTAAACAGACTTAAAGATAACTATGGGGTAATAGGAAATGCTAGTAACTGGATTAAAACAGATATTGTAAAGTCACTTTAAATGGATCTGAATCAAGTAAATGTCATCTTAGCTCCGGTGTCCCACAAGGGTCCACAATTAGTCCCCGACTTTTTACCACTTACATTAAACCTATTGCTGACATTATTAAGTCTCATGGGATACTTTTTCATCTATACGCAGACGACACTCAATTGTATACAAGCTTTAACCCTAAAGTGCCAGGGAATCTCGAAGTTGCCATTTATAGAATTACTAAATGTATTAATGATCTTAGTATTTGGATGTACAAAAATCAACTTAAACTTAATGAATCAAAAAGAGTTATTAGTTTTAACTCCACCTAAAGTCGACATTAGTAATAGAAATATTTAACTGAATATTGGTGAAATTATTGTTAAACCCTCCAACACAGTTATAAATCTTGGTGTGGTGTTTGATGTTTTTCTTCGTATGACACCCCACATTGATAATGTCTGCCGTACTGTAATTTTTTTCTTAAGGGCATTGCGTAGAATAAGAAATTGTTACCGAGGCTATGAGGTCACTAATTCTATCCAGGTTAGATTATTGTAACTCACTATTTGTTGGAATGTCCAAACATAACATTTCGAGATTACAAAAGCTTCAGAATCGGGCTGCCATGTTAATTTACCAAATACCTATGTTTGTTAGTTCTAGACCTCTGCTTTATGAATTGCATTGGCTACCTGTTGAAAGTAGAATCACTTTTAAAGTGTTACTTCATGTCTACAATTGTATAAATAATAATGCGCCCTGTTATCTGAGCAATCTCTTACGGGTGTATAGATGTGCTAAGAGAGGCCTGAGGTCCGAGATAGATCACACTAGATTGGATCACTGTCTCGAAAAGCGGACCTCTGGAAATAATACTTTCTCAAAATTTGGACCGGTGATGTGGAACGAACTCCCGTCTGTGATCCGGGAACAAACCACGGTTTTAGAATTTTAAAAAGCCCTCAAAACACATCTATATCCTAAGAATTAACTCATTGTTGGGTCTGTTGATGTAAAGCTAAGCGCTTTGATCATTTTATACTAATTTGGAAAAGCGCTATATAAATAAAATAATAATAATAATAATACCAGAAACTAGAAGCAATGATTAATCGAAACATTTAACACAAATGTATTTGTTATTTTTCAGAGAGCTGTTTTCAATTTTTTCATCATTTTTTTTATCCAGTTTACAAGTATTGTTTTGGCTAATCACGTTTTGTGATCTCAATGTTTTGGATAGCTGCAGTCCTCTTACTTTCTAGGCCTACCGCACAAGGTAACTATAGCACTAGAATTTGGTAAAATTAACCGAGTCTCCGACTAAAGTGCAAAATCCAATGTTATTGCCTGCCCGGTGGAATTTACCTAATTAACTCTCGCTCTCTCGAAGTGCCATATCATGAGACTTCGGCGATCAGTTTGTGTCAAAATTCTTTGTCTATTGCCATGTTCAGCAACTCCACTTCTTTGGTATTCTCACCTCTATTCCGAATCCATTCAGCTATGCTGGCCAACCAACAATCAACTGACTAAAAAGTCAAATAAAACGTTCGACACGAGTTAACATGAACTTCACTAGGCGAGTCAATCATGGTTAAATGTCTTTAAAACCATGGTAAAACTAACCGAATGAAAATATAAAAAATTGTCAAATTTTCCGATTAAATTGGGTAAAGTTAGCGTGATTAAATTTACCATTTAAGTTCAACCATAAACTAAAACCATGAACTATAGAAAAGGGACTGAGAAAATGATGTGGATAATGGCGAAAATGTTGACATGATAATGAAAACCCAGTATTAGCGGTCAACATTCCAAAAATGAGATATCCTTTTACGTACAAAGGTGTTGTTAGTGACCCATACTATAGTCGTAACATCGGCAAGGTTTCGAGGCTCACTCGCTCATGGTTCTGGGTCCACGGACAATTTTAAAGAACCTACAGTAGAACATCTTTTGAGATGATAGAGTGTGACCGCGGAGTACACACACAGCCACTTTCAAACATCGTCCTTCAATGGGTTTTGGGCAAATGAATAAAAAATAAATACAAATAAAATAATGATAAAAACGGTAATAATAACTATGACGACATCCGTCTTACTTTCAGCTCGTACACCAGGGCTTAAATCAGTATTGTTTGTAGTTCGTACAAAGATGAGAACTGAACCAGCACAAATAAGTAAGCAACCAATCAACATCCGATGTGCACAAGCATGTTTAAGACTAGGTTACGATGAATGTGATTATTTTAGGATTGGGTTTTCCATTTCCGAAGGAAGTGTGCCTAGATGCGGGATTGAATACGTGATAACAGATAAAGAAGTGTCACGGGAGTACGAAATCAAGGTAGGCTTAATCATCTCTAAGAGTAAAATGTTGCACACAAACCACAATGTCAAAACTACAAAGCATTTCACATTTTCTTACCAACCCAATTTATATCAAGCGAAAATATATTATTTACGTGTGTTTAGTTACGTCATTAATTATTTATAAAAAAAAGCCTACTTTTAAAATAATTAGGCAGACAAACAAACAAAATAAAACAAGTACTATACTTGACAAAGTTAATTTGTTGTTAACTTATTCTTAGAGAGGCAATGTATAAGCTAATCATACCATATAACATTATAACATCAGTTAACATATCTTCAATAGTGGTGACCGTAAGGTCTATGTCGTCTGACTTATTTATACCTACTAATTACGACATTATTGCAAAATAGTTAAACCTCGTTTCTGCATATACACCATGCGGTCATTCAACCAACGTCAACATTTTTCTTCAAAAAATAGTACGCTACTAACAACATTTGCACTTCTAGTGAAGCAAATTCAGTTGTTTGTCGGTAGTTATGTGAGTTTAATTAGACATCTTTCATTTTCAATTCAGTTTCAAGATGGCGCAATCATAAAGCTAGCAGACGAAGTAAACTACCAGCAAGCATCAGATAAGTGTCTGCAACGGAAAGGAATTCTCGCACTTTATGAGCAATTGGTGTCCGCCACCAAATACGGAATGAAAGTAGCATGTGACCAGTGTTGGCTAATAAGTGGAGAAGTAACCTTCAGCAATGAAGAAACCGGGTGTGATCTTGTGGATGCATCGACTCGTTTCAACCTGTATCCAGAACGTGATGAACTCTATAGTTGCTTCTACTGCTACATCTACCCAAATCAATCACAAGATACACATAGCTACTACCCTGCTAGCAAGCTTCTCTACCTTAGAAGAAACCAAAATACAGGCTATGATTATCTTGAAGCAGAAACTCGATGTCAGAAAGAGTTTGGAGGTCACCTTGCCCTACCTATGGAGGTGTATAATGTTAGTTTAAGTGGTGTTAAAATGTGCTTGAACAAGAAATTTTGGTTTTCGCACAATATGTCTGGAAATTGTTGTCTGGAAGATTATAATGATACATGTTGGTCTAACATTTTGGTTGGAGGGAAATTTAAAATAACGAACCAACAAAAAGATAAGTTCCGAAGGGCTTTTTGCTCGGTATCAAACATCGGTCACAATGAGTACCCTTATCCACCTCATTTTATAATAGCCATTAGAGGAGAAGATAGGGACACACTCACATTCGACGAGGCGTTGGTGAATTGTGGTGACATTGGTGGTACACTAGCAACAAAAGAGCAAGTGTACCAGGCTTATTTGATGGGGTATATATCTACCACATTTGGTTGGATTTTTGAACAGAAAACATTAAAGTTATGTCCCATAGTGTATAACAGTAATTGTGAGTCGATAGGTTTATTTGAAAACACAGAACAACCCACTACAGAGCATGATGCATATTGTTACGTTCATCCTAATGATATTTAGCAGTAGAATTCAATACATTTTGTAACTCAAACGGCCCTGTGAGTCACGGAACGGTTAAGAAAATGAAACCGTTAAACGTAGCCATATTATCGGAATTCGGTCCATGGTTCAAGTCTTTTCGTCCACCAGTGTACAAAAAATGCTCATGTCTAATTTAAAGAACCTTGTACATCTTGTACAACAATCAGGGGTTACTCGGGTGTCCTAGTCCACACAGCCACGGTCACACAATCCACTACTTAAAATTAGGCCGTCTAGTAGGCCTCACAGTTCCGTAAAAATCAAATTGTTGATTGTGAAGCTTGCGACGAAGCAGATGAAGTTATTATGTGTTTATGTTCAATATTTATTTATTTATTTATATTTCTTCTTAACGCCGTTCCGCCTCAGCCGCTCTGTTTATTTCCGCTGTAAAGTTTCTCGAAAGTTTTCTGTAATGCTATGTTCTTTTTTTCTGTTGGTCCATTGCGGTTTTGAATTTTGTTGGTAGTGTCCATACAATACGTCCACTTATCGTATCGTTCTATACCTGGGATATCTGAATTTGCTTGCTGTTATTCAGTCATTCGTTTAAGTTCTCTGACATTAGTTTTCTTCTTCATCCTTGTTTTGATTGGTCATGTTTCGTTTGTGTTTTGGGTTTGTTTGGAAATTAGAACTGAACTGTTCCGAGGAGCTGGAGCGGCGTCACTCGCTCCACCAACAAACTCCACCAACAACCAACTATGTAAAATATTTATATTATTTAAAAAAAATAATGTACACCTCGAAATGAAAATGGTTTACACGTAAGATAAAACACTGTAAAATTTACACATTGAATTAACTATGTAAATAAGAATATATAACACAAATAAACATTATTAACGTAGGTCTACACATTTTTTCACTTTAGATTTATATATCCTTATTAAATGCAATTATATACCGTAGCCATTGTGTCAATGATTAGACCTACGTAATCTAAATAGTCTTACACTAGGTTATAAATTAATTATTTATTATTAGAATGATAAATATTGTTTTGTTTCACAAATATATATTTCTTATGTGTATATTTCAATTTGTAAAAAATTTAGTGAAATTGGAATTGTTTACAACAACAAATTGTAAAGGCAATGATATCATAATCGCAATCTTGTGTAACTTTTGAAAATCTAGTATTTCCCATGAAATGTTAGACCATTTACAATATCACTAGTAAACTTTCTCCAAATAAAAAATCTTGATTAACTTAAATAAGCTGGCTTCTGTAGATATTATTTAGTTCCCAATAAGCACCGGTGCCCCTCCAGAAGCTACCTCCTCAACTAACCAACAAGTCATTCGGAGTTACTTCAACGGCGGTAGAGGATCGAGTTTTTTAACCGTAGATTCCAGGAGTGGTATTTGCTATATAACGAGGATTACCGCTTTTAGTTCACAGCAACGACGATGCCGGGCAGCATTTTTTTCCTATCCAATTATGCCAGAAATCATGAATAATTCATTATCTTAAATATTACTGAACCGAACCCTCTAAATAATCTCTCTCAACTATTGAAAAAAAAAACATTTTCTTGAAAGCCCTCCCGTGTAATAGGTTAAAGTCTTTACCACTAGACCAATCACAAATTATTTAATCTCTCTGCATGCTTATATAGCGCCCTCTATAGTCATCATTATTGGATAGGAAAAAAATAATTCTGCCGGGCACCCAGCAGTCAAATGCAAACCCCTGATGCAATGGCGTGTACAATACAATAGGGACTTTACGAAACACGACGGGAAGCCACAGGACAGTGCTCATGAATTATTTATGCGTGAGCTTTAACAAAGTGGGCGGAGCTTAGCGTGAAATTTTGAAATTTTTAGGACGATACATTTGCCATTTTTCTGTTTACGAAGAACGACTAAAAATAATGTATATATAACCTTAAATATACAGTTTAAATTAAACTTAAACGTAAATTTAAAAAAATCTAAATACTATTTGAACTTCCAATTTAATTGTTTAATGAAATAACCTTTTTATTGGGTTAAAATGACTTTATTAAAAGCGGCGTTTGAATGCGAGGCCACTAGGAAGGCTAGGCCTATGCTATATTACCAGAACCAAGCAATTCAGAAGAGCCCTGTTACAACCGCTAATGTAGAAAACGCCAGCTAATGTCGAAACAACCACTAATGTAGTAACGAAAATTGCCCACCAGCTAATGTAGTTACTATCGCCAGCTAATGTAGAAAATATTATATATTTTACAAACCTATTATAATTCATGTGCAAATACATCTCTTTACTTTAGCTATCTCGTAAACGACCGCCTTCCAAAACGCGGCCATCTCGTAAGCGACCATACATCGTAAGCAACCACCCTCGTTAGCAACCATCTCTATTGAACGACCACCATCTCTAAGGGACCGCTTCTCATATCTAACCACCTCTCGTAAGTCCACCTCTTTTGAAGGACAACCAACTCTTGTAAGGAACCGCTTTCATAATCGACCGCCTCTAGTAAGCGACCACCTCTTTTAAGGGACCACAACCTCCCTCTCTCTCTCTCTCTCGTAAGAAACCACTTCTCATTATCGACCACATCCAGTAACGATCACTTCTTGTAAATGAACACCTCTATTGAATGACCACCGTCTCTGTTAAGAGACCACTTCTCATAATAAAACACCTCTCGTAAGTGATCACCTCCTCTCATAAGGGACCCATATTCATAATCGATCACCTCTCATAAGCGACCACCTTTCTTAACGACCACACCTCTATTAAGTAACTACCTCTTTTATGGGACCCCAATTCTAGTAAGGAACCGCTTTTCATAATCGACCACTTCTCGTAAGTGATCACCTCTTTTAAGGGACAACAACCTTTCTCTCTGACGAGGTGTGGTCGTTAAGAGAGGAAGTAGTCGTTAGAAGAGTGGTCGATTATGAGAAGCGGTTCCTTAACAGAGATGGTGGTCGTTTAATACGAGATGTCGTTGTTGCGGGAGATGGTCGATTATGAGAAGCGGTCCCTTAAGAGAGATAGTGGTCCCTTAAGAGAACTTGTGGTCCTATAAAGTGGTCGTCACTTACAATAGGTGTGGTCGTTAAAAGAAGTTGTCGGTTACGAGAGGTGGTCCTAAAAGAGGTGGTCGTTCAATAGAGGTGGTCACTTACGACAGGTGGTCGTTACGGGAGGTTCTCGAGAAGCCAACCCTTAAGAGAGGTGGTTTTTTACGATGTACTACGGTCTGTTTTTTGGAAGGTGGTCACATAGGAGATGTCACCTTTTTGAGAGTCGGTCGCTTACGAAGGGTGGATAGACTGATAGGTAAGTAAGGAGATGCATTTGAACAGGATTTAGACAAATATATAATATTGTCTCATTAGCTGGCGATAGTAACTACATTAGGTTGGAGGCAATTTGTGTTACTACATTAATAATAATAATAATAATAATAATAATAATAATAATAATAATAATAATAATAATAATAATAATAACAGGATTTTTATAGCGCACATACCACTCAGAGTGCTCAAGGCGCATTCAAAAATAAAAACAAATCATACATTAGCTGTTGACCGTTCTACATTAGCTGGTGTTGATTTTGTATTTACTACATAAGCTGTTTCTACATAAGCTGTTTCTACATTATCTGGAGGTTTTACTGCATTAGCAGCGGTTGTAAGGCGCCACGAGACAGGGAAGGAGAGACTGCCGGTCGTCATCTTCGCGCAAGGGTACGTAACTAGTAAAGCGGCTTCGTTGACTGTATATGATTTTACACTTTAGCGAACACAGGATATTCCTCGTCCTTTTCTAACCGTCGTGTTTCGTAAAGTCCATAATAATCAGGCACTATATTAATTTTTATTCTGTAGATTTTGCTTCAATTTACAACAAAACGCCATTAGGCCTACTAAACATATTTTTATGTATTCTTCTTGATTTAAGCAATAGCAAACAGCCAATAATTTACTTCAGTTAATTCGCATAATTCTAATTTTTTTCTAAATCAACTTTACACAGTCAACTATGTTCTCTGATAAGTTATGGGTTTACTTTAAAAAAAAAAATCAATTAGATATTTGCTAAAGTGGCAAAAAGTAACGTAAATTCGTATATTTCAAATCACTCATGTATGTAGTGTTTGTGTATTACGTAACGTTTGGCCAAAGCTCCAGTGATAAAACATGTTTTGCAGAAATTGTATATTGTTAATGGATGGATGTGATGTTTGTGTGTTATCTACAACTGACTACTGAAAGCCAACGCGAGTATCAAAATGAAAAAAATTGTACTTGAAAATGTAAAGGTCCAGAGTTCAATCCTGACCTTGTGCCAGGGTTATAACTAACAAAGTTACAAACTGGGTTGTGTTCGTAAATGGTTCTTCATTAGATGAAACAACAGAGGTAACTTCACGTTTTATTGATTTCTGTGTCAATTATGCTATTAAGGAGAGGCAAAATGTACCCTAACAAAAAACCTTGGCTTAATGCAAGGTTAAAGAAATTCATTAAAAGAAAGCATGAATGCATCGAGAATATGAATAGAAAGCAAATACAGAAAGAGATGGAAGTGTCACAATTCAAGAGAAAGTTTGGAAGAAAGATTGAAGACAAGTTCCAAACTGGTAGGCCTAATAGCAAATAGCAATAATGTATGGGACAGTATAAAGGAAATGACAGGTTATGGTAAAAAGTGTGCCACAGTTACGAAAACTGATGACAAAAAATATGGACTGTGATCTTAATTTATTTTATTTACGTTTTGATGGTCAAGATATTAATAACGATAGGTGTCAAATTAAAAATAATATTAAAGAAAGTATGTGCGGTAAAATTGTTACAATAGGGAATTTAAGCAGATGTTGAATGTGTTAAAAAAAAGTAAATCCAAGAAAAGCAGATGGCTCAGATGGCGTCAGTGGTAAAATAAATTAAGGAATGTAATTTGCAATTATACCATGTTTTTGCTATTCTCTATAACTGGTCACTTAGATTACATGAGGTACCTACTATTTTAAAAACGCTGACTGATACGTCCACTGGCAAAAAGTAGTAATCAAAAAACGCTAAATGACCATAGACCTATTGCTCTCACAGTGGTGAACGATCCTTTCAGGAGTAAGGAATGGTTTTCGTGAGGGTTAATTTTGAATGTTAAAGAGGTAGGCTATAAAAATGATTACCATAGTTCAGTCACGTGTGGTGTTTTGTAGGTCCAGGTGACGATCAACGACACATTGATTAAAATTACCTACAATAGTAGATATTCGTGAAACTTATTATTATTCTGCTTTTCAAAACATGTTTTATATATAATTACGTAAACGAATATCAAATAAACCGTTAGAAATAAGTAGTTTTAAACTACTGTATATACAAAACAAAATAATCATAATAATTGTTATATTTATTTGAAGAGAAAATGATTATTACTTACACAGAAACTATCATTGGGCTAAATACATAATTTGATTATGATTTCTTTCCACATCTAAATATATTATAATAGTAAAACGAATCAAAATATTAGAGAAAGTAATAAAACAGAATTACATTTCTTAAACATTGTGTATGCGTGGTTCCCACTAAAACGCAACGCAGCGATGTATTGGTGCAAAGTGCAGTATTGTGTATAATCCCAATTGGGAACCGACGACGCAACAGTGCTACAAACATCGCAGGTTTTATTTCACGCAGGCGGGAGCGGCATTTTCTTACGATGCGTATGTTACATTACGTTTCGTCGCTAGTGAACTAGCTTCAGGTGAAAATCAATATTATGATACACGAATCGGAATCGATATTTACTTTAATTTAATGTGAAGTTCTCGATTTGCGTACTTACTTTATATTTATAATTACTTATTACACAATTCATCATTCTGCTTCTCCAAAATGGGATTTCGTAAACGTTAATTAAGTAGATGAGACTACATACAATAACAAAATAATTATATCTGTATTGTGATGTGAGGAGAAAATAGTTAGTACGTACACGAGATTTATATTACTGGCTTACTTTAAATTTGGTTTTTGATTACTTTCTAAATTATTCTTCATTGGTAATACGTAGAACAAATCAAAATCTTTGTATATGGGTAAAAAGAAAGGAAAAGTACATTTCTTTAAACCAAAGCAATAATATTATGATACACGAAAGGGAATGATTGGTCTATAACCACGATGAAGCAATTATCATCAGTATATTTACGTCAGATAGATAAATGTACCATTATTAGGTTCTGCATCTCGTACGTACTTATTTTTCACATCTTTTATGCATAATAGAAGTTTCCTAATTTCCTTCATTGGTAAGAACATTTTTATTTGTTATTGTTAAACAATTAAATGTAATGGTTGACAAAATACACTACGTATTAACGGCTGCTGGGTATGGCTGCAAATATTTGGTCAGCTTAATTCTTATTGTTTCAAGTTTGTGACAAAGTACAAGAGGAAAAATCACTTAAAACTGTTTAAAATGCAAAATTTATTTTACATAATACCGACTATTTTAATAACTTTATAAATAGATCTTATGCAAACTGATAAAGTTTGGGAATTATTAATACATTTATTCAATAGTATGTAGTATTTATATACATGGCTGCAGTCGCGTGCTCAAATTTGGGTTAATGTTTATTTTTTATTTATTTTTTATTTATTTATTTTATTTCCAAACCCAACCAACAGCAACATAAACCATGGAGGGTTATTACCGACCGACCAACCGACCAACATAATGAGCTGTATAATGGCGTTTGCACGCGACTAATACTACAATTATTATAAAGTTTAATAGTACTAACAAAATAATTAGTTCTCTTTTTATATGCGAAAAAGGCAAATCTTACCAGGTTATTGATTACTTTTTTTCTTTTTGTTTTTCATTAGTAAAATAAACTTTGTAGTTGTAGTACTAAAGCAAAGAGTCATTTTCAACCTCGTTACATTTGCAAACTTTACAGATTCGTTTTTCCCTTTTAATTCCTATTCATCTTCCTTTTCGTTTTCAAGATCTAAAATTCCTAATCTTAACTTAGTCAAGTTTTGAATATCAATATGAAAATCTTCTAATTTAAAATCAGTCTTAATTTCTTTGTAATATTTCAACCTTGAAGAAAGCGTAATTTCCTCGTTAAGTTTTTGCTTAAATGGCCATGACTGGATCCAAAGGTTAAGTAATCATCTATGCATTGTGTTTGCCTTCTTCACTCCCTGAAACCCAATTATTTTAAGATAAACTATTAAACAATTGGGAGAGTAAAATGTAATGAATGGGTGAAGCAGTATAAACTATTATTCTGGATTTTGGTGATTTTGTGTATCGTTTATCCAACTTCCAGAAATTTCCAAAAATTGCCAAATTGGCGATTCTTTTCTGTCAACGTACAACCACGTTCTTGACATAGTTGTGTAGTGTGACAAACTTTATATGAAAGAAAAATGTGATATGCCCATTTTGGGCATATCACCACCATATTCGGGCACTTCACACTTTTTTTAGTCAAACTAGATTGACAGTGTAGACAGAGATTTGAATAATAATGAGAGCATATTATTATTAGCGCATAATTGATTTTTTTAAAGTTCATAATAATAATAACATTTCAGTATGTCACCGGGCGGTTTAGAATTAATGTTCTATGCCTGATGTGTTTTATTCACGAAGAAGCGGGATCTCTGAAAGAATACTTTTTTATATATAAACATCACAGAAAGATGAGGGCGTATCAATTTGATCTCCGGTGCGCGTGCGTACAACTGAGGGATTATTAGTGCTGTTCCATCGTACACCGCCGAAAATGTTCTTCCAAAATATAACTTAACCTAACCTTATAAATCTCCCTCATTATGAAGGAATTCAAACCCCGTACATAGACATAGCCCTGCACTTAGCGAATTGAATTATTCATGTTTTCTACATCTCTTCTCTACATCTGCTCCTTGTCTTATTTAGATCACCAAATACATAAGGCTTGTGTAGTCCATGGGCTATAATATCTACAAGGTTCACGGGAAATTGACATCTTTTCATGCTTGTTGCTCAGTTACGAGTGAGCCGGCCGCGATTTTTTTTTCGTACATAAGTTTGGGATCCCTCATGAAACGTCACAAAATAAACATGAATAATTCATCAGTTAAGTTTGTTGTTCCGTGTGTACCCAAGCGTATAGCAACACGAAGTGATTACACAACTGCGATACGATTCTAGACAAGACATTCAACTAAGTAGTAATTGACATAGCCCAAAGAAAGCTTAGACCCACAAGAATAAAGAATTTATTTTTGTGTAAGATTTATTGTTTAATTTTGCTGACTTATTACTCGGACTGTGTCATACCTAACACACACACGTCACACAGACTACTAGAATAGACATGGGTGTTATATCTTATGTGTATTTATTGCATCTTTCATTGTGTGTACAACGTACTGTATACATACAGATTACCAACCATGTGGTTATATCGATCTCCCTTAACCCATAATGCCTTGCTTTCCCTTAGTCTCCCAATCCAGACACTACATCTTCCCCCTTCTTTAGCTAAAACTCACAACCCAATTAACTCCATACAATATGATATTCATTTTGGTTTTTTTTTTAACTTTAACAAAACAATTTAACTTTAAACTTTAAATCAAATATCATCATACATGCATATTATACATGTTTTCCTTTTTCTAGCAATTTTAGTCTCAGTCTATTTGATTTGCATTTTTCAATAACATGGTCTCTAATTAACTCATCAACATTCGCATCATCAAATTCACATTTTGCAGCATGCTGCCTCAATATGTTTATAAATTGGTGAATAGTTTCGTCATCACCTTGCGTCAGTTTTCTAAAACAATAACGCTCATACGGTACGTTGGTTTTCATAGCAAATTGTTTATTTAATGTGTTTACAACAACATCATACTCATTTGTTCCGTTCTCCTCTGTTAAACAGTCATATATGTCCTGTACAGACATTCCGGCGCAATGCAATAACAAAGCTTTCTTTTGGTTTTTGTCTACTACTCCTTTACCAGTAGCATATAATTCAAAACTGCGAAGCCATTTCTTCCACCGTTCAGCCGAAGCGTGCACATCGTGTGGATCATACGCAGCGATTCCAGTGATTTCAACGTTCACAGCGGTCATCGTTACAACAGTATTAAAATAAATATATCGCCAAAAATTACAGTATTAAAACTTCTAATCACTTGTGGTTCGATATTCTCCTTAACTCGTCGCCAATGTTATATCTTATGTGTATTTATTGCATCTTTCATTGTGTGTACAACGTACTGTATACATACAGATTACCAACCATGTGGTTATATCGATCTCCCTTAACCCATAATGCCTTGCTTTCCCTTAGTCTCCCAATCTACAATGGGCTTTAGAGACTAACAATTAGGCCTAATAGTATTAATAGAAACAGCCAGACAAAACTTTGCAGCTAGTAAAACAAAGAAACTCACAGAAAGTGGAGAGAAAAATGCAGAAAAAAAAAGAAAAAAGGTCAGATTCTGTAAATAAGGCGTAAATTTTTTGAAAATTAACTGTATGAAAAAGAATATTTAAGGTAATAAATATGTGTATAAAATTAAGATGTAACTAAAAAAACACTATTATGAATTGGCTTCATTGTATCACCCTCAACGTTAGAGGGATTAGATCAAAAGATAAAGTGAAAAAAGTATTTCAATGGTGTAAAGACCAAAAAACAGATTCTTTTACAGGAAACACATTTAACAAATGAATTAATCAATAAGTCTTTTTTTAATTGGGAAGGAGAAGCCATACACAGTGTTGGTAGTTCACATAGTAGAGGTGTTTCTGTCCTAATTAGAAAATAATTAGAAAAGATTTAGAATGTAGCGTTATTAAATTTTTAATTGATAAAGACGGAAGATATATTTTTATAAAAGTGCTTGTACATGGAAAGCCACTTATTATTATTAACGTATATGCGCCAAATTAATGTAAAAATAGAAGTACATTCTTCAGAAATATTCATAAAATTTATAAAAATTTTAATGATGAGAGTTGTAAAAAGGTTATCATGGGAGGAGACATGAACTGTATTTTAGATATAGATGTAGACCAAAAAGGAAGTGTAAATAAAATAGATAAATCTGTAATTACTCTTAAAAATCTAATAAAAAATTTAAAGTTGATAGATGGTTGGAGAACAATAAATCCAAACAAAATGCAGTTCACATGGCGACAAAAACTAAAAAGTAATTATCGTAGGTTAGATTACTGGTTTATATCAGAAGATTTAGTAATAAATGGGGATATTATGTTTGTGATATACGCCCGACGTTCTTTTCTGACCACCAAGCGGTCTCTATTAAGTTAGATATGCATGAACCAAGACATGGTCCAAGGCTCTGGAAATGTAATAATAGTTATCTGCAAGATAAGACATACACAAATTCAATAAATTACATAATTGAAAAAACATTAGCGAAAAGGCAAATAACTGGAGTTCAGTCATGAAATTGGAAATTATAAAAACGAAAGTTAAAGAATTTTCAATTCAATACGGTAAAGCAAAAAGTAAAAAACAAAATATAAAAAAAGAAAAATTACAAAAAGAAATAAAAATTCTAGATCAAAACATTATTAATGATTTTAATTATAATGTAGATGTTGAAACTATTATGGAAAACAAAAAGAATGAATTAGAAAATATTTATGATGTTGAGGCCAGAGGTGCTCAGATAAGATCGAGGGCTAAATGGATTGAAGAAGGTGAACGTAGTACATCTTTTTTTCTTGGTCTTGAAAAATCAAACTGTAAAAATAAACAAATTAAGAGCCTGTTAAACAATAATGGAAAGATTGTAACAAAACCAGAAGATATACTTGATGTTCAAGTAAAACATTTTAAAAGTTTGTATGAAAGTGTTAAAATATGCCCCAAAAAAATTGATGAATACCTGAAAAAGACAAAAGTGAATACACTCACTGATAAAGAGAAAGAGTTATGTGAAGGTAAAATCACTATTGAGGAATGTAAAGGGGCTCTTTTAAGTATGAAGAAAAATAAATCGCCTGGCTCAGATGGACTAGGTGTAGAATTTTACATTTTCTTTTGGGACGGTGTTGGACAACTGTTATGTGATGCGTTAAATGAATCCTTTGATTCAAAGGAACTTTCAAACTCACAAAGAAGAGGTGTTATTACCCTTTTATTTAAAAGTGGTGAAACCAAAATTTAAATAACTGGCGTCCAATTACACTCCTAAATACTGATTATAAAATTCTTGCCCATGTGTTAAGTTATAGACTACGCAGGGTCATTAAGTCACTAATTGATTCAGACCAAAAGGGTTATATTAAAGATAGGTTTGCGGGGGAAAATATACGTTTAGCTAAAGATCTACTTTATTATACGGAAGAAAATGATATTGAAGGGGCTATGATGGTTCTTGACTTTAAAAAGGCTTTTGACTCGGTTAGTAGAGAGTTTATGTTTGCGGTATTAGCAAAATTAAAATTTGGTAATGTGTTTTGTGAATGGGTAAAAATTCTGTATAACAGAGTAGAGAGTGTCACAATTAATAATGGATGGGTATCAGAAAACATCAGAATGGAAAGAGGCATTCGGCAAGGGTGTCCGCTATCGGCACTTTTATTTATTCTTGTGGTCGAATGTCGAAGCTAGAATAAGTCAGTTAGCTGATGACACAATACTTTATGTTGGTAATGAAAAGAGTCTTCATACAGCGGTTAAAACTGTGGAAGAATTTTGTGAAATGTCAGGCTTGAAATTAAACAAACATAAATCAAAAGCTATGTGGATGGGTAAATGGAAAAATAGAAGTGATAAACTACTTGATTTATGTTGGGAAAAAAAGCCGATAAAGATATTAGGAATATATGTGGGATATGATTACAAGACTTGTGAAACTAAAAATTGGAGTGATAAACTGGTTGATTTTGAAAAGATTTTGAAATTATGGAGTTCTAGAAATTTAACACTTTATGGGAAAGTAATTATATTGAAGTCACTTGCACTAGCAAAACTTACATACAATGCAAATATTATTACTGTACCAAAGTATGTTTATGACATAGTTAACAAACAAAGTTATACATTTTTATGGAGTAAAAAATCTGAAAAAATAAAAAGGAAAACCTTAATTGGAAACCTATAACGAAGGTTGAATTAAAATGCCAGATTTTAAATTACATACAAAAGCACTTAATGTCACATGGCTAAAAAGGTTGTTACATGAAGATGAAGCAAAATGGAAATTTATTCCAAAATTTTATATTAATAATTTATGTTCAGAAAATATTCTTTTTAACATGACAGATGAAAACCAATTTATACATAAAATGCCTATGTTTTATGCATGCATAAAGTATAATAATTGCTGTAAAAGAAGTGTAGACACATATGATGATATAATGAATGAACAGTTGTGGGGTAATAAGTTAATACAACTTAAAAACCAATCACTATGTTATAAACATTGGATTGAATGTGGCATTATTTTAGTGAAGGATATTATAAAAGAAAATAGATTCATAACTTCAAAAGAATTGTTGGTAAAATTAAAGTACAAAGCAAACTGGTTAAATGAATACATGTGCTTATTAAAAGCGATACCAATACAATGGAAAACTATAATCAAATACGAGGAAAATTGTTATTATAATATAACAGAAAATGTCATTAAGAATAGATATAAGGACATCACAACAAAGAGTATTTATCTCTGTTTTGTGGAGGAAATTTTTGTCCCTCCGGTTTGTCAAGGAAAATGGGAAAAATATTTTCATAATTTTAATATTGATTGGAAGTCATGTTGGTTATCTAAAGTTTGTAAAATGAAAGATAAAAAATTAATACACTTTAATTACAAACTGTTAAATAGAATTTTAGCAACAAACAAAAGGTTGTTTATCTGGAAACTAAAAGATACTAATATATGTGGTAGATGTGGAGAGGTACAAGATGAGGAGCATATGTTTTTTACTTGTAAATTTATTCAAGGTTTTTGGACAAAAATAGAGATTGTTTGTTTGTTTGTTTGTTGTTGTTGCTTTTGAAAATCTGGTAATTGGAACAAGAAATATTCTTACTGATTTTATATATACATTTGCTGCTTTCACGGCTTATAAACAAAAGATACTGGCTGATGTTACAAATAAAAGTTATTTTAATTTATGGAAATCTTTTAAACAAGGAATTCTATTCAGAATGGAATGTGATATAGTGTATAAAAGAGAGGAAAGCATAAAAAAATGGGATAAAGGTAAAAAATATTATTTTAGCAATGTAAAAATGTATAATTGTTAAACAATAACAGGCTAAAAACACGAGAAAATATTATTACGACACAATACTTAGTATTCTAGTATGGTTTCTACCTTACTAGTTTTATTTACTGGTGCTGTATGAGTTAAAGTATATTTTATTTTGTGATGTTGTAATGGCAATTGTGAACCTATATTATGTGATGTATACTTTTATATAACTTTTGTCTACTTTTTAAATGCTTTAACTTTTTATATATGTTAAATACTAAAAATAAGAAAAAAAAATATTTAAGCTGTAGAGATAGTTTTCTACTGAAACAAAATTGATATAGATTATTGTAACAATTGTAAAGAATGAAATAAAAGTGAGTGAATCTCACAAAAGACAAAAAAAAATTAATAGAAACTATAATTTTAACACGTAATTCTTTAGTAATAAATTCTATTAAAAACACCATAAACTAAAAGCTGATTATTTCGACAATCCACACAAAACGCCGCAACCACAGCGGAGATAGGCCTAGAATCGGGTGTCACGAAACCTAAGACCACGAAAGCTAAGACCTCCTAAGACCTAAGATCACGAAAGCTAAGACCCAAGACCTAAGATTACAAATATTTATCTTTCGCACCTGCCTTGTATTTTAACTCCCAACATTTATTCTGATGAAAAAGAATCACATAAAAAGTAACAAATACATTTTTAAAATGATATAAAGACGTTTTTCTCGCACACAAAAAGACTAGCCTACAGTACTACAGTAGGCCTACCCCATGTTCAATGTTTTTGTTTCTATGGAACGTCAAAAGAGCAACAATTATATAGAGGGCTGAAAACTCTGTGGAGTCCATCTACAGTGTGGATGGAACAATGTAAAATTAAAATTGTTATGACAATAGTATAATCATGCAAGTACGAAGAAATAAATACTGGCAAATAAATTTTTTTTTTTTAATAAGTTTTTTTGTTTCGTTTTCTTTCTGTTTTTATACTTGTACTATTATTGTTGCTCTTTTGGCGCTCAATAGAAACAAAAACATTGAGCATGGGGAGCTCATGGAGGTATAAAACTAGATATTTTTATACCTCCATGGGGAGCTCGAGAAGTTACAGTATACAAAGAAACACGTCTGTAAAATCATCAATTTAAAGGATTTATTTATTTGTTTTTATGTGTTTCTCCTTCTGAAAGTACTTATAAGTCCTAATTTTAAAGTGTGGTATTCAGGATAAAGTTAGTCAACAAATTTGGAGTAAAAATACAAGAAAGGCAGGTGCGTAAGAAAAACATCCTCTGAACCAACACAATGGAGTAAATATATACCAACAAACAACCCGTCAAGTTTGTTTGTTGTAAAGAAAAAATATACATTTACTCAACGGGCGAAAATAATATGCGTTTATCTATGTTTTGCGTTAGTATTAAATTATATTTATGGTAATAAATGAAACGTACTGTGTTTAAAATTTTGTATGAATAAACAAGTATTGTTTTTAAGCTGTAGTATATCTTAGAATTTGTAATCTTAGGTCTTGGGTCTTAGCTTTCGTGATCTTAGGTCTTAGGGGGTCTTAGCTTTCGTGGTCTTAGGTTTCGTGACACCCGCCTAGAATCGTATCGCAGTTGTGTAATCACTTCTTGTTGCTATACGCTTGGGTGCACACAGAACAAGAAAATTTAACTGATGAATTATTCATGTTTATTTTGTGACGTTTCATGAGGGTCCCCAACTTATGTACGAAAAAAAAATCGCGAGCCGGCCTATATAAAAACGTAACATGTCTTCAATAATGGACATTCCACCACAGTAATAAAAAATAGTGAGAAACAATGGAGTTATTTACATAATAATTAAAGTTGTATTGTCCCCCAAAACATGAAAAATAAAGATGAAAAAAATCAAATTTTGAATAGACCACTTTGTAGTTATAATAATAAAGTTATTCACTTTCGCCGAAAAAAAAATATTGATTTCGCTTATAAAAAATCAAAATAAGTTTACAATTTTTTCGAAATAATAATCTCAGAAATTCCTAAATAAAGAGGGTTAGCTAACAGCTCATAAATATGCATGATATGTTAATGAGCATCCAAACAGGGGAGATCCGATCTGTTCACCACATAAACAAGCATGTGCGACGAACAGAAAAAAAGTGCTGGGGTTTCCCTGATCGTATGATGTAAAAAGCTCTGCCGTTAATTTGCTGGTATGTAGAATCCTATTTTAGATTAATGACACATCCTCCTATAATAGTTATATATCGCAAAAACTAGATGTTTTTGGCGTATAGTTATAGGCTTAGCTATCTAGGCTAGGGCTATAATATAAGCCTACTATCTAGGGCCTAGGCCTAGTTAGTACTGTAGTTTACTACTGTGTAGTGTAGCAGCTGTAGGCAGGCAGATAATCGGGTCAGAAAAGTAGACGGGAACCCACTTTGAGACCTAGCTAGGTCATATATATCGTACTCACCTAGCTAAGCCATCACTCCACAACTAGCTACAGGAAATAGGCCTACTATGTTGATGTACTATTGATATACATTTGGAAGGAGCTCGAATTAATTTTAAAGTCTAAAAAAAGACTAACTGATGACAAACAAGGCCAACAGCCATTAAGTCGCGTGTTACAATGCATAGCGATACCGGACCGACAGACAAACAGACCGACAGACAGACCGACAGACAGACGGACCGACCGACATAGTGAACTATACTGACCGAAATTACTGAACATGTTTAAAAATGTTGAAATGTTTAAAAACATTTATATTTTTTTAATTTACACGTGCGTAGCCTGTCACTTTTGACGTGCTCGTATAACGTAATTTCGAGTTGAAAAGTAAGTCAAGAAAACAGAAATCGGGTAAAAAGAGTGCGCAATAACATTTAACGCGCAGTGCGCGCGCAAAAATCTTCGCACTCATGGCAATTTTGTAAACGCTTAAAATTGCCTGAAACGTACTCTTATTTCATCGAAAATAAATTTTGAAAATTTTAAGCGCGCGTACGCATGCGTTACATGCGCTACGCACGTAATTGTATTGCCATATATTGATTTATGCCCTGAAATTTATGAGTACCAAATTTTATTTAATTGTGATTCATGGTTGTTAAGATATGATTACAAACGTGATTTCGTTAAATCGTGCGTAGACCGCGTAATTTTTTATTGCGCACCGTGAAAACATAACCACATCGATTCCTGGCCATAAGGAATATTCTGTGAAAAATTGACTTAGCTAGATTAAACTGATATCAAGATAAGGTCATAAAGCGATAAAACGCATAGTGATACCGGACCGACAGACAGACAGACCGACAGACAGACCGACAGACAGACAGACAGACCGACCGACCGACATAGTGAACTATAGAGTCGCTTCCACGCGACTAAAAACGAACATTTGGAAAATGATCAGCATACAGTACCGAAGAAGTTGACGGTAGAATAGTTTGTTGTTGATAGCAACCAAAACGGAAACACTAGTAATTAGACTAGACCTTTTTGAGGGAGGAAATGCACTTTTCAGTTATTCCTTACTGTACATTAGTACCCCAAATTGAAAACTTCAGATTCATGTACAGAAATAATAATTATATGTATGCAATAAATTGTGAAATATTTAACTTTTCTATTTGACTTTTGTATTTATACATCATTGTTTTTCAATTTATAGACTTAAGCTAATGAAGATTGGAACAGAGTTTACACCCATACTGCATAATAAAGGCAACTGGCAGTAGACTCGGTAGAGTGGAACACAAGATAAATATTGGATGACTATCATAAAGCATTAGGCAAATGTGTTGGTAGTTTTCCAGCTTTTAAAATGTTGTATATTTTTCATAATTAGAGCAATAACATTTGTATAAATTATTTTGCAAACATAGCAACAGCATTAAATAAATAAAAAATACTACTACAGTACATGAGATAAAATCTTCATAATTTTAATGTGTGAAGATTTACAGTACAGTACAGTAAAAAATGAGTTAATTACTAGTATATTTCATTGAATTTCTGCATTATTGTTGACAATTTATTTTCAACTATTAATTGATGTGTTGATTGTGGCAGTACAGCAATAGCTTGTCTTCTGTGATTGTTCAACCATTTTAAAGTGTCATAGTAAGAAACGTTCAAATAAATATTGTGAATGTTGCTACCACATTTGGTGTTGATTTCTTCACCATTTTCCACTACTTGCTCATATTGTTCATTCAAGTGTGTTAATACCTATTAAAAGAAAGACATTTTTTATTAAAATATGTACATAAAAAGTTTAATTGTGTGAATGTTGGTTTGAACGTTATTGCTTTGGAAGAATTTTCAACATAACGGTACTAAGTACTGTAAAGTACACATTCCAAAAAATATTTAACTTAGATTATTTCGTCATTTTCTCTAAAATAATTACATTATTGGATGTACAGTATAGGCCTAGTTACAATTTTCACAAATTTATATTAGCATTAAAATCTAATTAATCATGAAGGAAAAACCAAGCACCATAATCTCTCCTGGCCCTGGTGGTGACCTTATTTTTTATTTTTGGCAGCCATTCACAAGTTTTCGCTTTTTTAGTTTCGCTGCTCTAATACTTATGTATAATTTTTTTAAATCACAAACTCTACATAGAAAAGAAAATTAAATGTTTTAAAATGAATGAAAAGTGATATGAATAATGATAAAAAATACTAAAAATAAGACGAGTTGGTGGTGTCAAAATTCACACTACTAAAACCTAAGTTATTTTTTACTCCATGCTCACAGATGATATAGGCCTCATCCTATTTAAAGCTAGGTTGGCAATAACTATTAAT
This sequence comes from Antedon mediterranea, assembly GCF_964355755.1. Taxonomy (NCBI): domain Eukaryota; kingdom Metazoa; phylum Echinodermata; class Crinoidea; order Comatulida; family Antedonidae; genus Antedon; species Antedon mediterranea. The sequence goes on from NC_092677.1 coordinate 15,516,642, forward strand.
AAGGCTTACAAGTTGTATCTATTAGTATTAGCTAGGCCTACTACTCACTCAGGGTGAACCCTCACTCAGGCCTACAACTAGGCCTAGTACTACTACTAGACTAGCTACTACTAGGCTATTTCTAGGCCTAGCCAATAGATAGGGAATAGTACACTAGCCAGTACAGCTGTAATGGGCTAGCTAGGCTTCCTATACTAACTAACAAAGCTGCACCATAGAAACTACAGTTCTTACTTACCAATCTGCTAGGGCCTAGCCATAGTCTTTTCTTCAAAATAGGAGTTGTTTTTTTGTTGTTAAACTACAGAACTTTCCCACATCGTCGTCTCGCCATATAAAGTCGTATTTTTTTTTGTTATGATCTAGAGGTCACATACACGCACAAGAATCATACAATATGCATAATTCATAAGCTAATTCAGGTCAAGGGTTAAACTAAACCGGAAGCCAGCTGGCTGCCAGCCAACCGACTTCCGGTTGACTATTTTTTACTTTAAATTACGATTTTCTCAGGTAAATAATTTTTTTTCGATCAAATTTTATTTCAAAGTGAATAACTTGTATGTATCATTAAAATGGCCTATTCAACAAAAATATTTTTAAAAATTATTTGTTCAGGGGGACAATACATCTTTAAGGTGGATGTATCCGCGTGGATTGAACGTAGGGCCAATTTACACAGACAAGCGGTAACAGTAAGCTACAACCGCGTAATTGTCTCACATAAAATCTGTATCTATCCCGAGCGCGGAGGAAACCACCCATCCACTCCAGGTTGTTTGTAAATGGTCATAAGAAATATTCTATATTTGAATTACCGTTACCGCTGGTCTGTGTAAATCGGCCATTAGAGAGATATTATAGTTCACTATAATATCACTATGGTAGGGCTTATATGAACATATTTAATTGTATTGCCCTGTATTCTCATTTTGTGACAATCACACTTTTTTCTTTGAATATTTATTATTCAGGCGTGTGCTGATATTATTCTGGCTAATTGTGTGTTCTGTGATGTCAAATATGTACTGGATCGTTGCAGTCATTTTATTTTCTCCAGCACAAGGTAGGTAGGCCTAAACATGATAATTAAAATAATGAAAGCGTGTATCACAAAATATGTATAATTTGCTTCTTTTTTTTTTCCAAATTACCGCCACTAACAGGTTTGATACAAACAAAGCCAGAACTGTTTAAAGCACCTTGATTGGTCCTAACATTGATCAAGGACTTCTCTCGTCCAGCGCTCACCTTGCTAATGAACAGAAGCCAAAATACCCCTAATTTTTAGAAGAGCCCAGAAACTCCTCACAGGCACTTCCTCAGCAGAAGCACGTCCACAGCCACACCTAACTTACAGCATACTTCGTCCTCTGTTCCTGTGTTTGTATTTGATTCTGTATTTTTACCGCATCATGTAGTATATTAGGCACGACTAAATAAACAACTGTGATATTTAAACCAAGCGAGTAGACTCGTTAATACAGTTTTAAACCTCACACACTATATTACACTATATTTCTTATGCAGAAATAGTCATTAGTAATACTAGACGATAAAGATACCAACGACGGTGATAGTTATTTTTTGTACAACAATAAAGATTCAAGTGATGAGAATAATAACTTAAACTATTTCGTTTTACTTTTAGCTCGTACACTGGGGTTGAAATCTGGGATGTTTGCTATTCGTACAAAGAATTGGCGTATTTCAGAAAGCACGAATGATCAACCGACCGGCATCAGATGCGCACAAGCATGTTTAAGATTAGGTTACGATGAATGTAATCACTTTAAGATTATTAGATGTGAAGGAGGCATGTCTGGATGCGAAATTAAATCTAAGACAACAGACGATGAAGTAGCATGGGACTACAAAATTAAGGTACGAATATAGGCCTACTTGGCGAGTTGAAAATTCGAAATAGAACAACAGAATTAAATGCTGAAAACAGCATTTTTATTGTTTTGTTTTCTTGATGTTTTACTTAAAATTTGTGGTGAGAGCGAAAGGTTTGTTTTTAAAGAAGTTGAGTCTGTATCAACGTTTTATTTTTTATTTTAGTTTCAAGATGGCGCATTTATAAAAGGTAACGGATGACGTAAGCTACCAGCAAGCAACGGAAAGGAACTCTTGCGTTGTACGAGCAACTGGTGTCTGCCACTAAATACGGAATGAAAGTGACATGTGATCAGTGTTGGCTAATAAGTGGAGAAGTAACCTTCAGCAATGACGACACCACGTGTGATCTTGTGGATGCATCGACATAGACTTAAATAAATCAAATTGCAAGAATATAATCAATAAGCTTACATTGATTACATGTATAATCATATGCACACTCCCTTAAACGGGTTCCTTAAACGTAATTGTTCATAGTGATACAGTATTTAAACGTAATTGTTCATAGTGATACAGTATTTAAACGTAATTGTTCATAGTGATACAGTATTTAAACGTAATTGTTTATAGTGATACAGTATTTAAACGTAATTGTTCATAGTGATACAATATTTAAACGTAATTGTTCATAGTGATACAATATTTAAACGTAATTGTTCATAGTGATACAGTATTTTAAACGTAATTGTTCATAGTGATATAATAAACGTAGTTGCTCATAGTGATATATTAAACGCAATTGTTCATAGTGATATAATAAACGTAGTTGCTCACAGTGATATATTAAACGTAATTGTTCATAATAATATATTAAACGTAATTGGTCATAGTGATATATTAAACGTAAATGTTCATAGTGATATATTAAACGTAATTGTTCATAGTGATATATTAAACGTAATTGTTCATAGTTATATAAATGTAATTGTTTATAGTGATATATTAAACGTAATTGTTCATAGTGATATATTAAACGTAATTGTTCATAGTGATATATTAAACGTAATTGCTCATAGTGATATATTAAACATAATTGTTCATAATAATATATTAAACGTACTTAAACGTATGATTAATTGTAATACATGTTCTAAACAAATTCATAGCCAGCATCCCAAAACTCTCTGTTCACTGTGTAAAATAATAATAATAATAGATGTATTTATCCGAACCTTGATATAAAAGAAAACTGGTTTTGCTTTAATTGTACTGGAGAGATATTACCCTTTAACCATTATGTAGATGACAATGAATTTAAATTTGCTTTGTATTGTTTTGATAACACAATTAACTACAATAAAATGTTAAACTTGAATCTTAACCCGTTTTTGTATGAAGACGCTATCCACTCTGATATCCACCACATAATCAATGTATATAATCGCGAAAGCTAAGGCCGATAGTTTTAATAGTTTGTAAACTCGACTAATATTGATAGGTCCAAGCTGCTGGACCCAAAAACGTCTGGGGAAAAGAGAGTCTATGAGGACTCACGGTTGAATGATTTTGGATTCTCGCCCATGGTTGACGTGAATCAACAGACTGCGGAAGAATTTTCTCACGCATGTGCCGTTGTCTCTGAGGACTTCAGCAAGTCCCACACACGTGTATTGAAATTCTTTGGATGAGGTTAAATAAACACTCTTTTTATTTAATAATCATGTATTCAAGTTGAATTTGAATTTTACAATGTTGATATACAAAATATATTACTAAACTAATAAGTTCATACAATTGCCTTTTGAGGGCGCAATTTATTTACTTCGATTATTTTCGGCGATGTTTTGGACCCTATATATTTCGAAAACTACAAGTCAGATTTTCATAATTCTTTCTTTATTTTAATATTGATACAACATATTAACAGGCAATACATGCTATTAACTTATAATGCTGCATCGTTATCTCTAGGGAAGTAGGCCTAAATATACTAGTAGTATGCGTGTGGGTCGGGTCATTAGGAAGTTAATGCTCCTACACTGGAATATGTACATATACTGTAGTTTAGTTTATGATTATATTTTGTCCGATCGACCGACATAGTAAGCTTAAGCTCTACAGTTCATTATGTCGGTCGGTCGGTAAACACTAACTTGAGCACGCGACTGCAGCCATGTATATGGCCTTGTTCTTGACAAATAGGGAATTGCAGAAGATAAAAACTGCCATTTCTGACACGACGATATAATGACTAAAAGCTGTGTAGGTCTATTAAATATGATGATTAAATATGATTCATTTATTCATTCCAGCTCTACAAAGTAACCTAATGGAAATATGTTGCAGTAATATTCGTTTAATTATAATTACAAATTATTCATCAAGAAAAAAAAAGATATATAGGCCTACACATCTCTATATAAATGTACGTAAGGTCAAAGTTCGATCAATTTTTACTCGTCGATGGTATATAAAGTTGGTTCGTACAGTATACTTTCGGTACTGATTTTAACCACCTCATGTAACCCTGTTTACTAATTAAATGGAGTTAGATAATTAGTTACAGACAATGAAAACGAATTTGGTTCAACGATATGGGTGTTTTCCGATCGTGGTATAGCACTGTCTATATAATGGATGTCCATATTGAAAAATACTCGCACTCAATAATACGAGGATGCTTCGCATTTTCCTATCTCCGCCTACGATAATTGTTTTTAATAGCCAAAAAACCGGTTGAACAGCTCGAGTACAGCATCAAAATGTTAAAGACAGGTCGAATTTCTTTTAAAAATATTATTTTGATAGATTTAGGCCTAATAAACGTTTATATAAATGTATTGATTTGCGATAAATGGAACATTCCAATCTCTATTCGACAAGTGTCTATTCCCCGAAGCGTCGTAATAGCACAAAAGGCAAGTACAGCATATTTGATCCATTTTTTCAATCTGTGCTGCAGAGGTTGGATATAGGTATTTTTTTAAACAGATAATGGACTAGCGTTTTCAGTCGCCGTCTATATCCGTACAATCAATTTTATTATTGCAGTTAAACAATCGCCCACACCACCACCCGCACCCTCAATGCGTTGTAAGCCAGTATAGGATAGGCCTACAGTAAAGAAGGATCACTTGCCCTAAACGCAGAACTAGGCCTACTTTGGTGGGTTAACCAACTTAAGTATGAATTGGCTCTATGAAACATTAGGCCTACTAATTAAATTAAATTAGATAATTATTTATTTATTGACGAATAAAGCGAATTTACGATTTGCCCCGAATAAAGTGTTTTTCACAAACTGTTTTACATTATATAAACACATAGGCCTATACACATTTTTATTCATTTATTTATTTATTCATTTAGAATCCATTCAACAGTAATAAAAACAATAAATAAAAACAATAAGTAAAGAGCAACAATATCATAAAACCGAAATGTATACAATCATATAGGAATATCAACGATGAGATACTTTCTTAGTATAATTTTTAAAATAGAATGATTATTGGTCTCATTGTGTGACAAGTTTCTCTTTCAGAAGTAATTCCCAGGGTGCTAATTTTAGTTGAGTACATAAATCACCGTGTCTATTTATTCGTTTCTGTAAACAAAATTTGTCCTGCGGTACGTACATTTGAAATCGCCAGTTTTTTAACGCTGAAAATAATACTATGTATTGGAGAACCTTCTGTGGGCACGACCTAGATGGTACGCGAGCGAAGCGAGTTATTTGCCAGCATTAGGGATTCTGTTACGCCAGGAAAAGTGACAATTTCACTCTTCTCTGGTTACACATGTTATTTTGTAAATTAAGTTTTGATCATTCATTGGCTTATAATTGCTAGAATCTTAAGAACCATTATACATCAATATTCCTTTTATTTTTAATTATTTTTAGTGTTAAAGTACATTATCCTTTGCATGACAGTTATTAAATGTACCCACAAATAATATAATATTATGCAATTATCAATAAACTTATTATTGGTTATTCATAATAACTCCATAAAAAAGAATATACCAAAAGAAAGTAAATTCCTGTCACGTCAGACGCTTCTTGACATAAATTACGTTTTAAACTGTTTTCATTTTAGTTGCTCTATACTGTGTATCTGCGGACTGAAATTAAATATTGATTGATATGTTTAAATAATTAAAAACAATATTAAACATGCTTTCAATTCTTGTGCACGTACACTAGATTCTTTTGAAATAACATCTATTCATGCTAGATTAGCATTTTAATTTTATCAAAGGGGTGTTAGCACTACAGTACCTAAGGCACGAAATATTTTTTTAACGACATGCATTAAATTTCATTAAGAGTTCTTGAGCTTTTCATAAAAAAACCATGGCAAAACAGTATGGTTTTCCAGCACACATCAAATATACAAATGACGTAGCCTAAACTCGGTATGTGATTGGCCCACAGTAACGATTGACTGACATCCTCCTAATTGTGCCGTTCGCTGTCGATTACAGCAGAGCCTTACTTCGGGACCTAACAGAAAGTTTCCATAATAGGGTATAACTTGAATACTCTACAAACGAAAAACTGAAACTAACATCTTTTTTCCATATTAGTCACTGTTTTTAAATGTTTCTTAAGGCAGTAACAGTTATATGACGTCATCATATTACGTTAATTATAACGAATTTCTTAACAAGTCTCTGACATGGCTAAACTTAAAAAATTATTTAGCCCTGTCTTTTTTTAATTTCTATTGTTTAAAAATACCGAACTACAGAGTAGACAAAACAGGTGGTTGTCAAATGTACTATATTATGTTATATTGTTGTAAAAGGCTCTGGCCTCCCTAACTTGTGTGGGGTAGCGGTCGACACGTGAAATAATGATCTCACAACAAACATTTATTGGAATATAAACAGGCAAGCAAAACAGGCTAAGTTTATGGCAGTTTAATTACAAATTCTATAGCATTTATTTGCTTTATTAGCAAGGAGAACACTCCTCTCCGTGCCAGTCACCCAGGCCAAAGAGAGAGATGTCTCCTTGGATACAGCTATCTAGGCTTGGGTGTCCAGCAGGGTTCCCATCCCCCATGGGCTATTCCATTACCAAAAATCAAAACAAAATTACTGAACCATAACATGTTCCCTGTGATGACTATACCTGGCCCCCAAGTATTGTAATCTGACACACTGTCGCAAGATAAAAGTATACTGATTATTAGATACCCGATTGTTGGCTGAAATAGCATTGGGATGGCACTCCCCATTAAGACATTCTACAATGGACTCCTAACCATCATGTCATGCCAACTGTTAAAGTGAAGATACTAAATACGGAACCAGTACGGTCCCTCCCAATAGCAGAAGTATGAGGAATTTCCAATGTGAGTCCACCCATCATGGCCCTTGTTACCATGACACTCACCCGATCAGTAAAGTTCTGATCGCACCTCATGACCACTGCTAAAGGTTCACCCATAAGACTGCTTTCCAACGCAACTAACAGCTCAAGGAGCATGACCAATCCAATAGGTGCCGCCATACGGCTTCATACCCCAACAACTATAACTACAACTCACAGAGCCCTATAATCATTACCCTGTGACAGATCAATTCATTATTTTTTTTTTATTTTATTACATACTCATCCAACAGCGAGTAACCCGCCAATTACGGGATGGATAAGCTATTTAATAATTTCACAAGACAAACATATACACAAGATGCTCTACATAAACAAAGACTTATTATTAAGTCTTTGGGAGTGGAGTTGTAATTTGTCATGAGAAAAAAACCCTGACATATGACAGGGCTTGAACCCAGGACCCTTAGATTGGTAGCCAAGCATCATAAGAAAGGAGGAGAAAGACAGAGGATAAGGAAAAATAAATATCGCTTACCCTTGCCAACAATTGTTTTGGCAAACGTTCGGTCATTAAAAAATAAAATGGATGAGGTTTGGACAAATATTCGATATGATAGGGTTTTTAGAGAAGCCAATCTATTATGTTTTACAGAAACATGGTTGAGCGAAAATGTCCCTAATGAAAGTGTCGAAATTGATGGATTCACCCTAATTCGAGGAGATAGGACAAAACAATCCGGAAAAGACATTGGCGGTGGTGTATGCTTATTTGTAAACAAACGATGGTGCAATATAACTATTGTTCGCGATAAGCAATGTACACCTGATATTGAATTGTTGACAATTTCACTGAGACCATTCTATTGTCCGCGGGAATTTCCACAGTTATTTGTTACAGTTGTGTATATACACCCAAAGGCTAATTCTACACGAGCAGCTGAAATCTTGTCTGAAAATACGCACAAGTTGGAGACATTGTCACCTGATGCACCCAGGCTCATATTAGGCGATTTCAACCAACACAAGCTTGGTAAAGTGCTCAGAATATACCACCAATATGTAACCTGCCCTACTCGTAAAGATAAAACAATAGATTTATGCTACGGTACAGTTCCAAGCGCATATAGGTCCGTGGCATTACCACCGCTTGGTGCGTCGGACCACAATTGTGTGAATCTGATTCCAAAATATGTCCCAGTTATCCAGAGGAAGGACAAAATAGTCAAGACTGTTAAATTGTGGACTTTGGACAGTATCGAACGTTTAAGAGGGTGTTTTGAATGCACTGATTGGCAAGTATTTTATGAGTCGTCCGTCACCAAATCTAAACGAAATGGCGGATGTTATAACATCATATGTAAATTATTGTGTTGATTCAGTAATACCGAAAAAAGAGGTTGTCGTATTTGCAAATAATAAGCCGTGGGTTACGAAAGAGTTGAAAGACATATTAAATAAGAAAAAACGGATTTTTTACCAAGGCACCACTCACGATAATAAGCAAATAAATAAAGAAGTTAAAGTAGCTGTCCGTAAGGCTAAAGATATGTATAAGAGAAAAATTGAAAATAAGTTTAGTAGTGGATGTATTCGTAGTGCTTGGCAAGGAATTAAACATATGGCGTCTATAAACACAGCTGATAAAACACAAAGAAATAAAATAAATGTAGAGGGTATTGATGACCAGGCATTGCCAGATAGATTAAACGACTTCTTTGCTAGGTTTGAAAAACACGATTTAAAAGACGACACTGTTGGCAATGATGATCCGCATGTAGATGAAATTATTATTTCTGAGGATCGTGTTAGAACATTACTCAGGAATATAAATTTAAATAAGAGTTCTGGTCCCGATGGTATTGAGGGCAGAACATTGAAGTCGTGTGCGGATCAGCTCAGTGGTGTCCTTCGGTACCTCTTCCAGACCTCTATAAACCAGTGTGTAGTTCCTAATCTTTGGAAAGAATCGATTATAAAACCTATTCCTAAACAGACTGTCATAAAACAACTGAATGATCTGCGCCCTATTGCGCTGACATCTCTTGTTATGAAAATCTTTGAAAAGATAGTTAAAACCTACATCACGTCTGTTGTAGAGTCTAAACTCGATCCACTGCAGTTTGCATACAGGTCTGGAAGAGGTGTTGAGGATGCCAAGCTTTTTTTATTAAACACATTGTACAAGCACCTTGAACTGCCTCGATCTCACGCCAGAATGTTATTCGCCGACTTCTCTTCTGCCTTCAATACCATGCACCCTTATATTTTAGCAAACAAATTAATTTCGAATTTTGGTTTTCAACGTGATTTTGTATTATGGATTATAAGTTTTCTTACGAACAGATGTCAGAGGGTCTTAGTTAACCAAAGACACTCGAATGTACGTATGACAAGTATTGGATCCCCCCAGGGTTGCGTTCTCTCTCCTCTCCTGTATATTATATACACGGATGACTGTCGCAGCAAACAGGACAATAGTCATCTTGTTAAATTTGCTGACGACACTGTCTTGCTGTCTCTCCTTCAAAATTCACAGGACGGCCATGGTTCCGCTTTAGATGATTTTATCCAATTTTGTGGAAACTCCTACTTGGAACTCAATGTGACCAAAACCAAGGAGATGATTGTAGATTTTAGGAAGGAGAAAGGACGCAACCCTTGGGTATCCATTATAAATGACGAACCAGTCGATATTGTCCATTCCTTTAAATACCTAGGTACTATATTTGAGGACAATCTCGGCTGGGAATTAAACACAGAGGCAATAGTAAAGAAAGGACACCAGAGACTTTATCTGTTAAGGAAGCTGAACCATTTTAATGTCGATAAAGTAATTCTTAGGGTTTTTTATAATTCCTTTATTGAGAACGTTTTAACTTTTTCCTTTATATGTTGGTTTTTTAGTCTTAGGGTCAAAGAGAAAAACTCACTACAAAGAATTGTTAACTTAAGTTCTAAATTAATAGGTTGTCAACTTCGTAGCTTATCTTCTTTCTGTGACATGCAAACTCTAGAAAAAAGTAGAGCTATTTAAAAAAATATTAACCATGCCTTGTTCAGTGATTTCGAGCTCATGCCTCATGGGCGTCGCTTTCGATGCCCGGCATGTAGAACAAACCGGAAAAGGAATTCGTTTTTGCCAGTGGCTATTCGACTCTTAAATTCTTGAACCTTGACTTGACTTTTTTTCTATTTTGTTCTGTGTATTGTGATATTTTGTATATTTTGTAAGATCATTTTAATCCAGACCTTTTTATTTGAATTGCCCCGTGTGGGATGATTAAAGAATTTTGAATTGAAATTGAATTGAATTGAAACCACCAAGCCACAGCTCCACTACTCATAACCACCAAGCCACAGCTCCACTGTGGAGCTTCAGAGATTGTGGTACTTTAAACCATTATTATCAACTTTTCAATCATCTATAAATACATCTCATGTTACATGATACAAGAACCTGTGTGTACCTAATTATTTTCAAAATACCATATTATGACACCATAACATGCTGTACTCTTAAACTTAAATACCTATTAACAATTAGGTAAACAATAGGAACATAATTATAACAATAACTCTTATGCAGTAAAGATTGATGAACACCAAACACTTTATCATCATAGATTATTTAGCTTAAAATGGTTTAACAATTACAGAAAAGTAGCACAAAACAATAGAAGGTGTGCATACATAAAATTCAAGTTCATAAAATAAGTCAACACTTAATGGCGAGAATCTGTAGACTTTGGCCATTTCTCAGGGTTACTATGAAAACCTCTAGTTGATCTTGATGATCGTCTGAGTTGAGGTTCTACTGGTTGGTGTATTGCATCCTGCTGTGGTGGTAAGTCATGATGTGTAAATACCCAGGTTGGCATATCATCTTCTTCATCTGAGTCACTTCCTACAATGTCTTCAGTTGTTGCTTCCCTTGGATCAACAATTAAGAGTTTTCTATTTACAGTACGTGTTGGGCCACCCAGAAGAGGCCGAATCTTGTAAACGTCTCCAGCGTCGTTAACCCAAACTATGATGTAGGCATCGTGATGAAACTTGTCTTCTAACTTGTTGTGTCTGCCTTCAAAAGCACACCTTTTCAACAGTACACGATCTCCAATACTCAGTTGTGGACTCCTCTTAAGTATATTCTGCTTCAGTGTAGAGTTTTCTAGCTTCCGTTCAATGTTATCTTTTGCCACTTGATGGGCTTGTTGTATAGTTTCCCTTCCCCGCATTTCTAGTTTTCTTTCCAGTCAGGGCATGTAACGGAATTCAATTACATATATTATTTGAATACACAATATGATCGCTGTATTGCATTTGTTTGTAAAATCTCCTGTGTAGAAGGACCTGCTTCATTTTCCATAGCCATAGTATATAATATTCTTCCATAAACTGAGGTCTTCCATAAACTGGGGCTGCTTCCTTGAATAACGTACTTTTTACCTTTATCTTGTCTTGTCTTCAATCCCACTTCTGACACCACTGTAAAAGGCTCTGGCCTCCCTAACTAATTGTGTGGGGTAGGGGTCGACACGTGAAATAATGATACCAGGTAAATCGTCTTGATTTGATCTCACAACAAACATTTATTGGAATATAAACAGGAAAGAAAAACAGGCTAAGTTTATGGCAGTTTAATTACAAATTCTATAGCATTTATTTGCTTTATTAGCAAGGAGAACACTCCTCTTCGTGCCAGTCACCCAGGCCAAAGAGAGAGATGTCTCCTTGGATACAGCTATCTATAGGCTTGGGTGTCCAGCAGGGTTCCCATCCCCCATGGGTTATTCCATTACCAAAAATCAAAACAAAATCACTGAACCATAACATTGTTTTAAACAATGTTTTTGTGTACAAAATAAATTAAAATGTCCATGAAATATTAAATATGTCGATAATAGATTATAGTATATTATATATATTATATTGTTATATTTATATTAATATTTGATCATAAATTATATAATAATGTTTGGTAATAATGTAGTGTTCTTAATTAAAGTAGGCCTGCCAATAATATACTAAAGTATTACCAAATAATAAAATGTTGCCATAGAAACAGTTTGGGTTATAATGTAATCAACAACAGCTGCTTGCCATAATTTTACCAACATTTATATTATATATCGGTTAAACTCTCACACACTTTTTCAGTTATCCCAACTTTAAGTTTGACTTAGTAAACAGGAAAGACCAAATTGAAGATTTTAACTGGAAAATGAATGGTAATGTACAGGGGCTAGGAATTTTCTTTTCAAACATAATCCCTACCAAACAGTTACGAACGAGAACTGAGAAATAGAATACGAACAATGCAAAATATAATTAATTCATGGTCTAAACGAACCCTGACACTTTGTGGTACAATATTATTACATCACATCTTATATTACATACATTATTTCATTTATTACTTGACACATCAAGACATGTATTAAATAAATTGAAAGATCTGTTTTTTTTCCTCTCTTATTTGTCTCTTATTATTTATTATTTAAAGGCAGTAACAGTTGTATGACGATTAAATTCATGCAGGAAAACGAATTTCCTAACTTGTCTTTTGTGATGAAATAGAAACTGTTTTAGTGAAAGAGGTTTAATCCTCCATTTATTTTGGAATCACTTTAAAGGGATGTACCAAAGGAGGTATTAATTTTTACTAGTGTCTATAATAATTAGTGGGTAGGCCTATCTAAGATTAAACAAAACGTCACGAATGGCTAAACCTATTAGTGCGCATGTGCCAGTTCACTCAATACATTTTTTATTTTTCTTATAAAATTGTATTATCTGTGGATCTCTCATCTCGATTTATTAGTTATCACACCTTTGACAAGTACAGTTTCTACAATCAATTTTGTTATTGGTAAGATAATTATTTTATTTTTGATTCGGAGAAAAACTTCATATTTTGTTAGTTGTCGACAGAATAGCTGTTATTTATTAATGAATATTAGAGGATTCTATTCATAGTTTTAAGAACAGAATTCATGACAGTCTAATTAAAACCATTAGTTAATGTACTTCCACAATCCAACCTGCATAAGCGTTGGTGATAATTCATAGTTTAGGTTGTTTTTTTAAGTTGTTACTTCCGGGTGAAATTGTTTCTCTATTTTGTTTTGTATGTTTTGTATAATGGATGTACTATCCAAAATAAAGAAATGAATGAAATTGTTAATTTAACTAAACAATGATAATGATAAAATTATACTGTAACTCAAATACATAGAGAGAAAAAAAACGAATACTAGGTCTACATTATGTGTGGTTGGAAAAAATAAGAAACAAGAGCAATCATATATTACATATCTCCAACAACTGACCTTAAAACACGATTAAGCCTGTATTTGTATTTATATTGTTTAAAATACCTAACTAGTGCGGCAAAACAGGTCGTTGTATAATGTAATATATTATGTTGTATTGTTTTAAATAATGTTTAGTTTTCCCAGAGTGTACTTTTCCCACAGTCTATTAAGGTGGTCCTGAATTGGGATCCCAGTCCAGATTGCCTCCAAAATTTAATGGATTCCTCCGTAACCAAATATGTATCTGTGGTTTAAAATTGGTGAAAATCTGTCATTTAGTTTTGACATTATCTTGCTAAATAACTAACAAAATATAACCTCCTTGGCGGAGGTAATAATATTTAAAAAATGATAATTATAACATAGTACTGTACTATTCGAGGTGAAAAAGATTTGAAGCGTGCACAACCACCCACAATCCATTGGTGGGAGTGGAACATTGTTTACGAAAACTTCTATTACGTAACGCCGTGACTAAACCGTTTGAAAATCATGTGATAGATGGGACGTGTAATTAATATCTATCTAATATGCTGACAGTAATGTTTTTACGTACAATATTGTAATATTCCACCAGTGCTCAATTAGCAAATGAATAGAAAAACGATATTAAATCCGAGTCGAATGCTTCAAGTAGGCCTATCTAATAGATGTGCAGTTTAGAGGCTACTCTTCTTTGAAGAAGTAAAGCAATCGTATTATTAGACTATTACTATCGTTATAAATAAAAACTCTGTACAGTATATTGTCCGATAGGCCTACTCCGTAAGTAATGATACACTGTCGACGGAAATGACTTGGCTGACGTGAACAAATTTACACCGACTGATCGGATTTTTCAAAAATAAAACAGTAAAGTGTTTTTTTAATAGCTAAAATAGTTTTATATTGAGATTTCTCGACAAGCACTCCGGTCCTCTGGGTAACCGGGGTACTTAGTACTTATAATCGTTAATAAGCGCTATATAATTGTATTATTAGGTCTCAAACTAAATAATATATCTCCGAGGCACAAACATCATTTTTAAAGGAGCTTGTTGTTAATAATGTCATAGCTGTGGTACTTAATGTCCAAAAACATTGTGAGAAACTGGAGTCAAAGGTTGATTTACTATCTAGTGAAATTGATAATATGAAATTAAATAATAACAGTATTAGTGAGCATGTCGACTACGAGAAATTAAATAAATTAATTAGCGATGAAGTTAATGAAGCCATTCAAAAAGAAAGAAAAGCTAACAAATTAGTATTTAGGGGGTTAACCAGAGAAATTGAATTAAGGAAGTATGGGGGTAAAGTCTTAACAGAAATCGAACTTGTAGACCATATTGTCCATAATGTGTTGGGGCTCTCAGATATAGCTATCGAGAATGTGTACAGAATAAAACGTGATGATGGTCGTTCAGCCAGTAATGGTATCCTTATGGTCACTGTCCAAAATGTAGACAAAAAGTTTAAGATTTTGAGGGAGTATGAAAAAATAATTAAACTTAAGGGATGGGAACGAGTCTTTATTTCTCAAGACAAGACAACACGGGAACGAAATGAAGACTTTAAGCTCCGCTGTGAGGTAAGAAGACGACGGGCCAATGGTGAAAATGTTGTTATAAGAAAAGGGCGAGTTGAATTAAGGGAATCAAAAAACTAGTTTCCATACAGAAGGACAATTATTTTGAGTTTTTTGATGAGGATTTTGTTCTAGAAATTTTTTTTAATTCTGTTCATTTAGCGGGTCTGTCTGATTTGAATTCTCGGCCGGGTTTTTTAGCCCAAGACAGAAATATTTTAAAGTTTGAGGATACTAGCAGTGTAGTATTTTCGGAATTAACTAAATCAGAAGAAGTTTTTTGTTCGATTCCTGAAGGTTCTCTTGCCTCTGTGGACTTTCCAATTGATTCCAGTTTTCCATGTGCCCCTGAGCTATCTAACATTAAAATATTATACACCAATGCCCAGAGCATTATGAACAAAATTGACGAACTAAGAGTAGTTGTGTTAGATAGAAACCCAGATCTGATAGCTGTGCTGCCCTCGATAACGGTCGTGTCTTCTAGACAGCCAGATAACCAAATAAGACACTAGATGTACATATAGTTAGAGTTTCGTTACTAACGTTTATTATGCGTCGTATCGTAGTATATTATATTGGTAAAACTGTGGAGGATTACAAAGAAAAACATTATCTAGACTACATTAAAAAAAGCAATACAGCGTACAAACATTGTATTTAGCTGTTTAAGCAAAAAAGGTAACGTAAATGCTAATCATATATAACTGCTATACTAACCTAAATTAATTAATATCTTTAATCGCTATAACATTTCAACAAAGGTTTAGGCATCAATGGTAAAATTATGCCTTATATGCATTAAGACTAGGAATGAATTAACAATAAATCATCGTCCTAGATTGTAGACTGTAATTATTAAAATAGATACTGTACATATATAGCCAGTACTATATAAAGTAGTAACTTGATAAAATAGTATATATGGACCTATATATGGCCTAATTAAAAGTTAAAATAACAATCATAAATTAACATGTACTCACACACTGTGATTCTCAAATAGAGGCACGTTAAAGATATAAAAAGAAATGAAACTTGTAAACGAAAAGCATATAAAAGCTTGTGAACTTCTCTCAGTGAATGCTACTGTATTACTAATACTTTATACTGTACAATGTACAAATTAAGTCAATGCATTGGAATGTCCAAATTCAAACAAGTGCCTGTGGTACTCCAGGTCAAAACTAGGAGTAACCATGGTAACAATTAAAGTTGCAATAAATTCAATAGTGTACTGACTACATTTATATTTAGGATAACTATACTAAATAAATTTGTAAGGAAATTTATTTGGAGACAAAATAATAGCCATCAAAGAGTCATGGACAAACGAGATAATTAATAATGCAATTCTAAAGTTAGATGGGTATTCTTTGCTGTGTAGGCAAGATAGACTTGATACGAAAGATGGGCGAGGTGGTGGGACCCCGGTGGGACCCTACTTTATGTTAGGAATCTATTGCTGCAACAGATTTAAGTGATATTTCACAGGATTTCAGCAATTCTGTTTGGGCTGAAAATCTGAAATCCACCTAAAGGAGCGTCGGAAAGCCATTATTGGTATTGTCTACCGGTCACCTAATAGTTCACTTCACAATAATATACAAATGTATGTACCTATGAGAGAAGTTTCAAATAAGTCGTGTCCTACAGTTATAATCGGAGACTTTAATTTTCCAGGTATTGATTGGGAAAATTTAGAGTCTAATTTGGATGGTCAGGATTTTTTGGATTTTGTTGAAGATGCATATCTTACCCAACATGTTGAATCAGCGACTAGAGGAAATAACATTTTGGATCTTATTTTAACTAATGAACCTAATATGGTGTCTGATGTTGCTTGTGTTGGTAGACTTGGGTCTAGTGATCATGATATGCTAGAATTTTGTTGTAATATTGATACGCTGATTAATGATAGTACAGAATATGTCTTTGATTTTAGGAGAGCCAACTGGAATAATATTAGAGACGTGCTTGTAGAAGTGGATTGGCCCAGCCTAACTGAATTTCCATCTATATCTGAGTCATCGTCAAAATTTGAAGGTGTTTATAATTCTGTCCCAAGGGATAACATACCTTTAAAATTGAGAAGACATAATAGAAAACCGCCTTTTATCAACAGAAAAGTTATTCGGTCAATTCGGAAGAGAAAATTATGGAAACGTTACTGTAATTCGAGGGATTCCATAGACTTTGAAATTTATAAGAGATTTTCCAATAGGGTCAAGTCCAAAGTAAGGAGTGCCAAGAGAAAATTTGACAAAAAATTGGCTGATAACATTTGAGTTCAAGAATTTTGTTGGAGACTGCTAGTGTTATTGCGACTCCTTTAGCCCGTCTATTTCAGAGATGTTTTGATGAAAATTATGTTCCTCCTTTATGGAAGAAAGCCAATGTTTCCTCTATTTTTAAAAAAGGCTCTAAGAAATCACCGGCAAACTATAGGCCTGTTAGTTTAACTTCCCGTTTTTGTAAATTGATGGAATCTGTCTTGAGGGATGATATTATTGATCATCTTGACTCGTTCCATTTACTGAATACATGGGTTCTTGAAAGGAAGATCTTGTCTGACAAATTTACTAATGTTTCTTGAGAAGGTGACATATGAAATTGACCAGGGTTTACCAGTAGATGTAATTTATTTTGATTTCCAAAAGGCCTTCGATAAAGTTTCTCATGTAAGGTTGATGAATAAAGTTTTGGCTCATGGTATTGAAGGTCCATTTGGCATGTGGATACAAAATTGGCTTAGTGATAGATCTCAAAGGGTTGTTGTGAATGGTAGGAAATCTGAGTGGGTGGGCCCCTGTTCATAGTGGTGTGCCTCAGGGTTCGGTCCTCGGACCGGTGCAGTGGTGTGCCTCAGGGTTCGGTCCTCGGATCGGTGCTTTTACTCATTTTTATTGATGACATAGATTTTTCCATTGATTCTTCATCTATATATAAATTTACGTAAGGGCAAAAATCGGTAAATCGTGCGTTATTTCTAGAATGTTTACTCGATGGTATATAAAGTTGGTTCGTACTTTCGGTACTAATTTTAACCACCTGATGTAACCCTGTTTACTAATTAAATTGAGTTCGATAATTAGTTATTGACGATTAAAACGAATTTAGGTTCAACGATTTGCCCCAAATAGGGGTGTTTTTCGATCGTGGTATACACTGTCTAATGGATGTCAATTTGAAAAATACCCGCACACAATAATACGAGGACACTTCGCATTTTCCTATCTCCTCCTACGATAATTGTTTTTAATAGCTGAAAACCGGTTGAACAGTTCGAGTACACCATCATAATGTTGAAGACAGGCCGATTTTCTTTAAAAAATGGTATTTTGATACATGTAATATACGTTTTTACAAATGTATTGATTTGTGATGAATGGAACGTTCCAAATTATTTGGTTTAACCATAGAGGTATAGATTTAGATTTATGGGCCACCTTGGAGAATAAACATAAATAGTATTGCAATGCTGTACAATACTGTTAAGGTATTAACCACTTTTGATCGCAATTTGAATCGCGAATTTCTTACTGTGAGTGTTGGTACTGTTAGATATAATATAAACAAATATACAAATAAACTTTATTACTGTGAGTGTGGGTAGGCCTTACTGTTAGATTATAAACATATAATATACAAATAAATAAACGTTATTACTGACAGTTGTTTCTCAACGTTTGTATTAATTAATAATTTAAAAATATATAAACGTACGTAGTGGTGTATCGTTACATGTACTTTACTATTTCAATCGACTATGACAGTGAGAGTTTTAACAAAGTATTAAATCGTAAATGTTTTACTGTATTTAGTGGTATATTATTTATAGGCCTATAAAACATTAAAAACAATATTTCGTTACTGAGTGGATAAGAATATATTTTAAAATGTTTCCTCTTTGTACCTATCTTCTTCCCCCATCCCTCAACCATTAATGTTACATACAAAACACAAATTGGGTTTGTTTAAATAGTCCAAATAAAAAAATTTGACTCATTTTGTTTCTCTCTCGGAAGTAATTCCCAGGGTGCTAATTTTAGCTGACTACATAAATCATCATGTATATTTATTCGTTTCTGAAACCTCCATTTTTTTCTCGCTGGAAAATACTGTGTATTCGAGAACCATCTGTGGGCACGACCTAGATGGTACGCGAGCGAAGCGAGCGTGCCATCTAGTTGTTGAAATTTGCTGATGACATTAAATTGTTTGGAAGTGTGCATTCCGAGGTCGATCCTGGAGTACTACAAAATGATATTGACAAGTTATCACTTTGGTGTCGTGAATCCCAAATGAGCTTTAATAGTAGTAATAGTAGGGGTTATCCTAGATGAAGTAACGGAACAAAAAGACTTGGGAGTGATTATTGATAAATCTAAAAGACTAGTAAACAATGTGTAGCAGCAGCCAAAACAGCAAATCGAGTTGTAGGTACTATTAAAAGATCCATTAAATATAAATCAGTTGATATGATTAAATCGCTTTATATTGGATTAGTCAGGCCTCATCTCGAATTTGCAGTCCAGGCATGGTCTCCTCAATTAAGGAAGAAAGACATTCATTTATTAGAAAAAGTTCAGAGGAGAGCAACTAGGCTACCACCTAGTTTGCATGGCATGCCCTATGCAGATAGGTTAAAAGTTTTTAATTTAAAAACCTTAGAAGAAAGACGACATAGATGGGACACTAGGGGTCATAAACATAAATTGAAAAAGAATAATGCTCGATTAAATTGCCGTAGTCATTTTTTTACCCAACGAGTCGTAAGTTCATGGAATGCTCTCCCTGCTAGTACAGTAGAAGTTGACACAACCATACTATTTAAAAGACAATTTCAGAAGACGAGGGGGGCTAATAGAAGGCCACGATCGGCCTACCAGCCTCTTGCACCACTCATTTAGAGTGGTGTACGGTGAGTTACGGTGGGTGCTTCACAAAATGTAAACATTATACATCAAATGGCAGGCCTACTCACCTTGCGCCTTTGTATTCCGAGTTGGCTGCGGCAGGATGATACACAGGTCGTTGTTGGAGAAAAGGCCTAGAACAGCATATTTATTCATTCATATTGACACAGCATATTTTTTCAAAACGCATTGTGTACCAAATGCCTTGGTCATGGGTAGGCTACACAGTCCGCTTAAAATTACATGTGTTCATCTCTGTAGTTACTCAGTTACAGCGATTGAGTAAGCGTCACGCAAAACGTCTTAAACACTGGGCATTCCAACACAGTAATCAGTACTAGTGAGACAATTGGGTTATTTACATAATAATTAAGGTTTTCCACCAGGTGGATTTCGTGCGGATCGAAAGCGTTGGTATTGCCTATATTAGCATTAGAGTATTCTCTTTTTTTGCGAAAATCAATCACAGTTTATTACAAATATTTGAAAAACCCGAAGATATTCTCATTTACTTCTTTTTAAATAACCATCGTTTTAATAAATGAACTATTTTCTTTGAATCTTTATTTTTCAGGCGTGTGCTGATATTATTCTGGCTAATCGTGTTCTATGATGTCAAATATGTATTGGATCGTTGCAGTTATTTCACTTTCTACAGCACAAGGTAGGATGCTTTAACATGATAACGAAAATAATGAAAGTAGTTTTTTCCCACACTACTTGGGGACACAAAGATGACGAGTGTATCACAAAATATATATAATTTGTTATTTAACAAAAAAAATCGAGACTGGCTATTGAAATATTTACCTGAATTGGATAGACATATTATTTGATGACGAAGAAAACAGATAATTGTGAAAATAATAATAATATTGTGATAATCGGAAAATGATGATGATATAGGCCTTATATGACAATCAAATAACGGTAAAGAAGATAAATATATACAATAACGATACTATTGATATCAACAATCAATACATTCCAGAACATTCTTGAACCAGGTTACTAAGGTGATGAAAAATATTCATATGATGTTGATGATGAGAAGGATGATGATGATATAAGTGTTGATAATCGATCGATCGATGACAAGTATTTAGACGAGATAACAATGGTGATGTACACGCTGACGAGGGTAGAGCTATATTTCTTATGCAGACATATTTATTAGTAATACTTGATGATAAATATACCAAAGCAGTGATAGTTAGTTTATGTACAGCAATAAAGTACAAAGGTTGTAATAATAATAAAGATTCAAGTGATGAAGAAAATAATATCGTAACAAATTTCGTTTCGCTTCCAGCTCGTACACCATCAGGGCTTAAATCGGCGATGTTTGCTGTTCGTACAAAGACTGGGCCTATTCCAGAACGCAAAAATGATCAACCGACTGGCATCAGATGCGCACAAGCATGTTTAAGATTAGGTTACGATGAATGTAATCACTTTAAGATTATTAGCGGTGAAGGAGGAATGTCTGGATGCCAGATTAACTCTCATACAACGGATGGTGAAGCGGCATGGGATTACGCTCTTAAGGTAACAAGTAACTTAAATGATAAATTTGACATACTTTGTTTATGGTAATGAATAAGCTACTTGTGAGGTGGCTGTTTTTTGTGTGGCTAAAGGGTTTTGCAAGCGACAATGTGGCGTTGATGTTTTATTAAGTTTCATTTATTTTCAGGATGGAGTGATCATTAAGGTAACTGATGACGTAAACTACCAGCAAGCATCAGATCTGTGTCTGCAACGGAAAGGAACTCTTGCGTTCTACGAGCAACTGATGTCTGCCACCAAATACGGAATGAATATGACATGTGATCAGTGTTGGCTAATCAGTGGCGAAGTAACATTCAGCAGTGGAGACACCGGGTGTGATCTTGCGGATGCATCGACTCGTTTCAACCTGTATCCAGAACGTGATGAACTCTATAGTTGCTTCTACTGCTACATCTACTCAAATCAACCACAATATAAGCATAGCTACTACCCTGATAGCAAGCTTCTCTACCTTAGAAGAAACCAAGATACAGGGTATAATTACACTGAAGCAGAAACTCGATGTCAGAAAGAGTTTGGAGGTCACCTAGCCCTACCTATGGAGGTATATAATGTTAGTTTAAGTGGTGTTCAAATGTGCTTGGACGAACAATTTTGGTTTTCTCGCAATATGTTTGGAATGTGTTGCATTCAAGAATATAACGATACATGCTGGTCCAACATTTTAGTTGGAGGAAGGTTCAGAATTGATCATGGAAATAGGTATTTAAGTGTGTTTTGCTCACTATCAAACATCGATATCAATCAGTATCCTTATCCATCTCACGGGGTAATAGCCATTAGAGGAGAAGGTAAATGGACATTCACATACAATGAAGCCTCCTCAAAATGTGATGATATTGGCGGTACACTAGCGACTAAAGAGCAAGTGTATCTGGCTTACTTGATGGGATATGTTTATAGAAACTTTGGTTGGGTCGTAGGTGGGAACATAGTATCGTCATGTTCCATAATAACGCCAGGGGGAGGTTGTAATTCGATAGCTTTCAATGAAAAATCGCCATTCAAATCTGAATATGACGCATATTGTCACGTTCCTCCTGTTTAAATTATGCAAACATGTTGCCTACACGGGCAAACATTTCTTGCCAAACCCAGAGTTTGAAAACTAAAGTGTAGAGTGGACTTTTACACGGTCATATACACAGTAAACTACACTACTTCAACTACTTTATCAATTGAAATAATTATTACAACTGGGTAGACCTACAGTACAAAGGAAATGGAGCATAAGCATAGGGCAAACATACAAAACTTTCAGTTTTGTTTTGATTGATGATTGGTGTACTATGTAGTTTAAATTCTAATATCATAGACATGTTAATGTATTTTAATTTTATAGTATAAATTATGCTTACGACTATACTCAAATGTTCTGCACGGCATAGGAAGATGAATACAAGGATTTCCGAAGAAATACTTTTATATAAACATTTACAGGCATTCAATTAGTATCGTTATTATAATGATTTATATATTTAGTTGTGCATTATTATAAAGGAGAATATTTTATATCGTTGTTTAAACGTTATAAATAATAATAGTAATGTCATTTATAGTTTTGAAAACAAGCAAACCCTTTAAAAATACAGTAATTTCAATCCTTTTTTTTTTTACTTCTTCTTTGTTTGTAATTATTTGTAGAATCTGATATTTTGAAGCCCATATTTTTTAAAATATGAATTATTTTATAATTAAGGCATTATTTAATTATTTTAAGGCAAAATATTCCACAAAAATACACAACCCTAGGAACTGTGACTACAATGTGTAACAGATATTACACAGATGTTTTTTATTATTACACAGGTATTTTTTATCATTGGACAGATATTTTTGTCTAAATTATAATAATATATACCTATCTATAAACCTGAAAAATAAAGATTACAATTTTAAATAGGCCATTTTTTTTATGCCGTTTTAACTGTCTATAACATATCTATTCTATATTATATTGTTGTATCATAATAAATAAACCTATGAAAAGTGGTATTTATTGTTTGAATACATTTCGTGGAAACCTGTTCTTTTGGTTAATTGTTGCTTTGAAATCTACAAAAAGAGGACTAAAATTTTATAAATATCGTTTGTTATTAACATTCAATATTTTGTTTCATATAACACCTAAAAACAATCCTGCTTTGCCTCGTTGACATGACCTTTTATCATTCACCTCATGCCATTATTTGTACCATTACTCATAAACATTTAAAATGTGTATAATACTATTTATATGCGTAAATGTATTAAAAACAGAAGTTGTAATAGATATTAGATAATTATCATCTCGAGGGTTGACTTTCATTATTAACCATAAGAGTTTACTCCAACCATTAAAGATGTATTATTCTCCTGAGAAAAAAAATATTTTTTTATGAAATTTGTTTGTTGAATATGCCAGTTTAATGTCACATAATAGTTGATTGGAAAATAATTGTAATAATTTAAAGGAAAAAAATATTAAAATTGGCTAATGGGTTTTTGGTTAAATTTAACTGTTTATTTTGTCATTTTATAAGTGAAAAGATTATTTTTTCTGGTTTTTAACTTTTTTATGGCCTATTTTTATTGTTTTGGTGGGACAATACATCTTTAACTAAGTCTGTAGTTATTTCGAAGTTTTTCGAAGTTTGTCTGAAATACAAGCTCAGGTAGTATACGTATGAAACGCCATATGTACCAAAATAGTCATTTTTTTTACTAATATTAAGTCAAAACTTCGTCTGGAACCCAGATTAACGCTCACGATGAGTGTAACGACACGTACAACTTATTGATAGTGGCGTAACGCAGAGGCCTCTAGTTTAAGAACCCTAAGTGGTCCTCAAACGCTGGAGGCCTATTTTTAGCCTTTTCGACATATTTTAATGCCTGTTTTTTCCTCTGGGAACTGCTCAGGGGCCCCCCATAAGATCGGTGGCGCCCCTGGGTTTAGCCGGTGAGCGCTCATAGCCGTTACGTCACTGCTTCTGGTGAAGACAATTTAAATACAAGTGAGTATTACAAGTAAAAATTAAAATGCGTTGCTATTACAATGCAGCGGCTGAAGCAGAAGTTTATTTATACTTGACAGAGGTCATAGTGATTAAGCAATGTCGTGTTTAACATTCGATAACTTGTAAACCCATTATATTTGGAAAAAAACATCTTTGAACAAAGTAAAGAATATGCATGAGTAGCTGGAGAAACACTCTCACACGTGGGTACCATATATTGGGTCTTTCAGTTCCAGGTCAACATACGACTAAATACACTAACTGGATGCTACACAACTTAGGAGCCAATCTTAAGCTCTACACTATTACTTTATGTGATAACGTCATATAAATACAATATTTTGGCACAACCCAATTTTTTTGTCAAACTAGCTTGATAGTGTAGACAGAGTTTTATGGTGTTTTCAGAGAATGACTTAGAGCTGAGACGAACTATATATAAAAGAGATTCGAAACGCGGGTCGGTTCTCTTTGATCTTATAATTTAGACCTAATGTTCTCATTGTTATGTTACGTGTGTGCTCGAGAATAGCCAGCCCGACTCGGAGAGACTGCGTCGCCATAGTATTATTATTACTAGATGGTACGCGAGCGTACCATCTAGGTCGTGCCCACAGCTCAGATGGGACGTTCTCGAATACACAGTAATTTCAGCGTAAAACAATGGCGATTTCAAATGTACGTACGTTTACAGAAACGAACAAATAGACACGATGATTTTTGCAGTCAACTAAAATTAGCACCATGGGAATTACTTGCTAAAGAGAAATCAAATTTTTGATTTAAAACAAACCCAATTTGTGTTTTGTATGTAACATTAATGTTGAGGGAAGGTACAAAGAGGAACCAAAATATATTCTTTATTCTTTATCCACTCAGCAACGAAATATTTTGTTCATGTTTTATAGGCCTATAAATAATATACCACTAAATACAGTAAAAGAATTTGCGATTTAATACTTTGTTAAAACTGTCACTGTCATAGTCGATTGAAATAGTAAAGTAGGCCTACATGTGACGATACACCACTACGACGTTTATATTTTATGTAATTATTAATACAAACGTTGAGAAGCAACTGTCAGTAATATAGTTTAATTGTATATTATAATCTAACAGTAGGGCCTCCCACACTCACAGAATAGAGTTTATTTGTATATAATTACACTCACAGTAAACAATTTGCGATTCAAATGGCGACCAAAAATGGTTAATAGGTATTTACAGTATTGTATAGTAGTATTGTAATACTATATCTTAAGGGCCCATACATTTACATATGTTAAACCATGGAGATATACCAAATAATTTGGAATATCCCATTCATCGCAAATCAATACATTTGTATAAACGTAGGCCTATATTAAATCAGAACAGTATTTTTTTAAAGAAAATCTTCAACATTATGATGCTGTACTCGAGCTGTTAAACCGGTTTTCAGCCATTAAAAACAATTATCTTAGTAGGAGATAGGAAAATGCGAAGCATCCTCGTATTATTATTGTGTGCGGGTATTTTTCAAGATGGACATCCATTAGACAATGTATACCACGATCGGAAAACACCCCTATTTGGGGCAAAGCGTTGAACCTAGATTCGTTTTAATTGTCAATAACTAATTATCGAACTCAATTTAATTAGTAAACAGGGTTACTTCAGGTGGTTAAAATAAGTACCGAAAGTACGAACCAACTTTATATACCATCGGGTAAACATTCTAGAAATAACGCGCGATTTACCAAATTTTGCCCTTACGTAAATTTATATATAGATTATTGTTAACAACTCTCTGGTTCAAGTTACACACAATTGCAAATTTCTGTTACAGAGTGTTAAAATGTAAGAGTTTTAAATAATGTTTGGTACTTAACTGTTAGTAATCTAGTTTTAGTAGAACTAGGTCTGCAAAGTACTAGACTCGTAGACAATCGACCCGATAAGACTGGGTGTGTTTCATTTTTGATACTACATGATTCATTATGCATGATAACACATATATTCAAGCAATAACAGGTGGTGGTAGCCTGCAGGCATAGTTTAGCATAAAGAGCAGATGTCACTGTATGTTTACGGCCATCCATGGAGAAATAAGTTAGTATGGGCCATCCAAAGGTGGTACATTAACGACAGACTATTTTTTTTAAATAGCCTTTTTAATAACACATAATAGTGATTCACTCACCAAAAATTAAAAATAGATATTATTTACCTGAAAAATCTGTATAAAAGCAAAAAATAGTCAAATTGTCTTTAACAATAGTTTTTGGATAAAACTGTTTAGTTTGTCTTTTTGTAAATGAAATCATTATTTTTGTTTGTTTTTTTTTTCTACAGGAGTTGAATAACTTTATTAAAACTACAGAGTAGCCTACCGTATTCAAAATCTGAGTTCATTAATTTTAATTGTTCATCAGCTTTAATGAGAGGCTTAATAAACATGCAATATACTTATGTAAAAAGACTAACAAAAATCCAGTAATTTCAATATTTTTACAAATCAATAAATATAATAATATATATATATTATTTCTTTTTCAAAAAATCTAATTATTATTTTTCTAAATATATATTAAATACGTATTTCAAGCAACTTATTTTTTTCTATTAAAAAAAATCAAGGTTTTGTTACAAAGAAACGATAGAAACTTACAAAAATACAAATTGATTATCATTAGTATCAGCAGTGAGTGATAACAAAAAGAATTTATAAACCTTTACCAAAGCAATATATTAAAATAAATGCATTTTGCAAAGCACGCTCGTTGAGCTTGTGCACTCTTTGTGTTCATAATCAGTGTACCACGGGGTGTACCATGTCCCACATAACTGGCTCAGCCTATTGTGCGAGTTCTGTGGTACATTTCATTTCGAAACCTGAGCTGCACTGACGAGATCTAATAAGATCGAAACTATACTGTCTGCAGATTTGATATATTAATAAAACGTATTTAGCTTACACATGTTATACAAAAAAAATAGTTATATTCAGCTAATTTTTATATAACATTGTGTGTAGGCTCTATGGTCCAATGTGAAATTTTAAACTACTAATAATAGAGAGTTTCAGATTTGCGACGACTGACGATCAAAGTATGTCATGTAATCCCAACTGTGTGCATGCAGGATATTGGGAATGCGCTAGACACAGATTTGGTGATATCTAGGTCCAGGCGATGAAAGACGCTACATTGATTGACCTGACCTAGGTAGGTCACCAGTCATCACAAATCAAAAGCTTTCCAACATTGTAAATTATGTTGCATGATTTGACCTTATAATGGTTACTATGATTTGTAAAATGAAATTGATTGACAAAATATTATTTGAATAGTATTGCAATTATCAATTTACCTAAACTTTTCGAAAAATAACACAATTTATTATCTTTTATGATTGATTTTTTGATAATTATTGAAATTTAAAACGTTATCAAAAAAATCAAAAAGTACTGTAATATCTTTAATCCATCTAGGAAATATCAAATAATAATATTTAAGTAACTAAAGTAATAAACAAATAGTAATACTGTAACATTTCACCTCATATATACACCTTACAGAGTCAACTATATCACAACCTAACTCTCTCAAAACCAACATTTTAATACGGTCCACTTTTTACTGTATAATTTATAAAAATATGATCTTGATTACATACAAAAAGTCCTACAAATAATGTTTAAAATGTACTTCAGAAGAAAATGCTTACATTTCATTAGAGATATTAGATATAATTTGAGGGTTGACTTTATTAACATTTTATTTTCAATAACCCTGTAATGAAACAGCTCATGATGAGTGTAGCGATATTAAGAAGTGGGTGAGGAGTCATTTGAATGACAGCTGCAGAGGGTTCTGGTGTTGTATCTGCCGCACTCAATCTGATTGCTTTTCCACAAGTATCACACAATTCATGGATGTTTGATTTACTCAAAGCATTTGACAAGTAAAACGTGGTGACTTGTTCATCTGGTGAAGACAATTGAATATTACCAAGATACACTCTTATGCCCCATGCACATTTTGGTATCCACTGTTCCACATTTTTCAATGAATGCAATTTAATGGTATTGTCCCAAATATGTTACAAATAGTTTACGCCTTACATGAACACTATTACATTGTTACATACGCTAGTTCACATGGCCTGCATGGTCAACATATGTGCATACCATCTAGAATGAATTATGTGCAGTCAAATTATGATTACTATGTCGTATCGTGAACTGCATCACAATTTCGTGCAATGACATGCATTGCTGTGACCTACGTTAATACAAAAGTTTATTCACAAAATTGCAGGCATGAATTTGGAGTGCACCAGACAAATTTTCAACACATATTTCACGCATAGTCTTGCATCTTTTACACATTTCTAAACCATTATTTCTGCATTGTTAAGCATTCAATGTGGGACAGTGCTGGACCAACATTTGTTAAAGAGTCAACAGAGCATTATTACAGTTTCAATAAATCACTCTGATTTAATTGATACCTTACCTGGTTGGTAGTAATTATACAACTTCACTGGGCTTGGTTTTATATTGGAAACAAGATTTGTCCTGTAAGCTGCAACACCTACACAAGTTGGAAAACTGAATGCAATCTGGAATCAAGCAATATAAATCAAGGAAAAAGACTTTATGGAAAATAAACAAACTAGCAATTTATTAGAAGAAATAAACATCTGTGGGGTACACTGGCGTATGTTAATTACCCTACAAAGTTCTGTATAAGTTAAGCGAACACGGAGGCACGTTGACACACGTCTATATGTTGGCTGACATATGTTATAAGCAAGTTGGAATACGTTGACACACATTTTAAGTATAAATAAGTTAGCAATACTGTATGTTAAGATAATATTTTGCAACATATTTGATGTATTTGATGTTCCAAACAACCACAAAGCTATAGCAATCGTGTAGACAGCGTTTAGCCATGGACAAATTAAAGAGGAGGAGATGAAATGAACAATTTATATTGACATCAGCAGTATTGACATCAGCAGTATTAACATGATGTTTCAATATGATTTCAATTTGACATGAATGTTCAGAGCATTCGTCAAAAATTGGAAAGCTCCGGTGTTTTATAAAAACTTGCAGATATTATAGCTAAACCAAGGTTGGACAGGGCCATGATTTTTACTTTAGTTTTTCATTTACAGGGTGAAGGTTGTATTAGATATTTTTTAATTTTCATTTCACCCAACCGAACCAATTACTTCAGAGTAAATGGTATTGTTACCTCATCAAGGTAAAGAATAGCACTTCTCTTCTGAAATTCATAATTCTGCAAAGAGGCAATGTCTTCAAGTTCATGTCTGATCCTATCCTCATCTACCACAAAGCCTGATGGGATACCAATTTCCATGATTGACATTCCGCTCTGCACAATATCTTTGAGATACCTGATAAAGCGAATTAAAAATCAATGACAATATATTTATATAATTAGGATTTTTCTTATTATTGTTATTATTGTACGCACATTCATTCAAGTAGTGTGCCACTGTTTCAAAAGTGTAGGCCCTCAATAAATGATTTATGTTTTGTATCATGTATGATAATTCAATTCCAAAAAAGTAGGACACCTTAAAGTTGTTATAGCATCCACAAAAATTATTGAAAAATCTAGCTACCTAATTTAGGTTACTTCTGCAAGAAGATAATGTTTTATAATTTTCATATTATTTTCAATATAAAAATGAAATAAAAGTCCTAGGCTATATTCCAGGGAAAAAAGAATCATTGAACCAACAAATTTAACGCCACAAAATGTTGGTCATAGAAACTTAAAATGTTTGGCCTTCTATCAGTCACATCTCTTGTAAGTAAAAAATAACTTACTGTCCACACACTTGAATCTGAATATTGTTTAAATCATTGTCAATCACTGCTATCGTGACGTTAAATGCAGGTTCTTCTACAACTTCTTGCACGTTGTACATAACAGAGAATTGTAAAATAAATGATCCAATTCCAGAGGCAGATACATCAACTGAACCAGATGACGCAGGAATCTAAACATTATGGGTTTTAATATAGGACCATGTCAACATTATACAACTGTAATTACTGCAAATACATTTTGTTTACTCTTTAACTGTTTGTAGAATTATTTCACTGCGTTTTTTGGCAAATCATATACATTGTTATTCACTTCAGTTACTTCCTCATAAACGTTTATATTGAACATGCAAAATCATACGTTATATTGCAATAAAAAGTGTAATTACTGCCGTAACTGCAGTAGAATAACTTTCACATAATGATCATTGCAAAATCAATTAGTAAAATAGTAAATATTTAATGAATTACAATAAATTATTAAGAATAATACATTACCTCCAACTGTTGAAATACGAGAGCATTGTCACTGTTAACAATAAGCGACTGATTGTAGGTTGGATCTTCTGATAATGTTACATCTATAACAACCTCACCTCTATTCACACTGATCTTACCAGCATATGAGGCAAGAGCTTGCAAGGCTACAACAGTGTCCTAGTAGAAGAAATAAAAAGCCCTAGAGCACATGATATGACAAGAGGGCTTACAAGGCTACAAGAGTGTCATAGAAGAAGAAATAAAAAGTCCTAGAGCACACGATATGACAAGAAGGATTACAAGGCTACTACAGTGTCCTAGTAGAAGAAAAAAAGTCCTAGAGCACCTGATATGACAAGAGGGATTACAAGGCTACTACAGTGTCCTAGTAGAAGAAAAAAAAAGTCCTAGAGCACATGATATCACAAGAAGGATTACAAGGCTACAGTGTCCTAGTAGAAGAAAAAAAAAGTCCTAGAGCACATGATATGAGGCAAGAGCTTGCAAGGCTACAACAGTATACCTAGTAGAAGAAAAAAAAGTCCTAGTGCGCATGATATGAGACGAGGGCTTACAAGGCTACAACAGTGTCCTAGTAGAAGAAAAAAAGTTCTAGAGCATAATGATATGAGACGAGGGCTTACAAGGCTACAACAGTTTCTTAGTAGAAGAAGAAAAAAGTCCTAGAGCATATGATATGGGACAAGGGCTTACAAGGCTACAGCAGTGTCCTAGTAGAAGAAAAAAAGTCCTACATCAAATGAAATGAGATTATAGGGCTTACAAGACTATGACAGTGTCTTAGCAGGAGATGATATAAATAATAGATTTGTAAATAGCAACATTAATGTTTCATTATTAGAAAAGCTATATTTGCAGATTTTGACAGAACCCATGATTATAATTAAACATGTTTATGTTCATTTTGTTTGACACAGGAAAAATATATTTTTGCATTTGTGGAATAGGTTATTGTTATTTTTACCAAGTTAAGTATTATTTACTTTTAATAGTTTATTAGTTTAATTGTATCTGCTGTATCTTTTTTTTTATTTGTCTATATATATTCTTAACTTGTCAACCATCATTATAAACAATTTATGTAAAAAGTGTATACAAACAAAAAATTACATTGTTTAGTATAGTAGTTTAGTATAAGTATCTTGTCCCTATTCCATTAAAACTATTTTAAATTTAAAAGTTAAAATGTTGTACCTGCGTTGAGGAATAACCTCCAATTTCACTTCTTTGTGTAGTCAACCATTTTGAAATTGACGCTCCTCCCAAAGTATTGTCACGTGCCAGATAGGTGAGAAGACCGTAGCCTGTCATTTCGACATCAGATGAGGGCGGTTTTCCATACGGTCGAAACCATTTATTTCCATTCGACTCATCATCAGCTGTATTTTTATCCTGGCGACGCCAGTATTTCATTCCGCCTTTAAAAATATCAATGGTAAAATGCGAAAAGATGAAAGACATCCTCTATTGGCAACAGTGCCATGCCAAGGGAACTGTTTCGTTTTTTTGTGATTTCATTATTGAACGAACAGGTTACAAGAAAATGAAAGGAGGCAGCGAACGGAGCAGGACGTTTATGAATAGATAATGCAAGAATTTAACTTGTGTGGATGCCAGGCCTTGTAAATTGGATCCTCATTACCAAAAAACAAAGGATTTCTCCTGTGGAGTAGTGAATGAGTTTAAAGAAGGTGAGCAAACAGAATTTCTATGTTTTTCCTAAAACAAATGATAATAAATGATACTTGACTTGACTTGACTATTATTATTATTATTTATTCTTTATACTGGATAGTCTCTTCAGTCAAAGACTGTTCTCCCAGAGGGTCTAGTGTATAGCCTAGTACTTTAATGTGTTTGTGACAGTGGATGTGTGTGAACTAGTACACCGGGGTAACCCCCTACTTGTCTCGAGTAGGTGCACATGAACCAGATGTGTACACTGGGCCTACGGTTTATGGTCCTTATCCGAGAAGACTCGTTCTACAACCATTGAGCATGTGAGCCTCGAATCCTTGCCGATGTTATTTCTACGTATTACGGTTCTACAGTCTTAATATATTGGCCATTCACTCACTAGGCTTGACCTAGAAGTGGGACGTCAAGAAGAGTCGGACTGTGTTCTTGGTACTAACATGCAAAAAAAAAGGAACTGCTGCCGACTGGACCGACCAATAAAGTCAAACATTTTTTGTATTTTCTTTTTAATGGAAAAAAATATATATTTTAGTGTAATTTTTGTTTTCTTTCCATTGTTATTTTTGTGTATGGAAATTAAGAAATAAAGTGATCAATCAATCAAATCTAAAAGTTTCAATTTGAATATACTTCAAATGTAGGTTATAGCCAACTTTTTCTATTGTAAACACAGTACAGTACCTTCAACAATGGCAAGAGCTTCTAATGCAGTGAGGAAAGTGTCACGCTGTGCATGTCCACTCAAAGTTAGGGCATACGTGGTGATAGCTAAGATATAGGGATCCCTGTTGAAAGTATAGAACTGGCCTACAATATAGGCATTAGCCTTATCCAAAGATCTGGTAAGTCCATCTAAAGTTGCCTGAAAAAAAAAGTAAAGTATAAGTGAAAAAGTAAGCAGTCAGAGGAAAAATGGAGAAAAGGTTTCCTACTTTCTAGGATTTTTATCAGATAATCTATATTGTTTTGACAACACTTGTAACATGACCACAGTGCTGATTTTGCCATTTTTTCCTTTAACTGTACAGTAATAACAATTGTTGAACAGAAAGAGCGACCATGTTGAATATATAGGCCCAACCTCTAGTCGTGGATAATGAATATTATATAATATTTATTTATATATAATATATATAATGAATATTCTAACCTGTTTTAAACCACGCCCATTCTTAGCTTCTTGTATCGCAACCACCACATATGCAGTAATTGTTACAGGCCCTGATACTCCTCCCTGAAAATCAAACAAATTATTTTTTTAAGCACAAATAAAAAAATGCTCCAATTTCATTAATTTCATTCAAATTACACAAACCAAAACTAAAGTAAGCAAAATGAGTTAAAATGGTTTTTACAGTAAATTATTATTAGAAGTGAAAGCAGAATAATACATTTATACATTTTCTCTCTAAGAACATTCATTAGTAAAAGTAATTGGCAAACAAAATTGAACGACACATGATGCGTAACAAAACCAATCAAATAGCAAGAATAAAAACAGGAGTGTAATATTACATACGTCTCATATACAACATACTGGGAAACATAACCAAATTACTATCTTCTAACCTGCATATCTCTGTCGCATATCTTGCCTGGTTCCATGAATGATCCATCAGTATTCTGCTGTTCCAACAACCAAATGATTCCCATCTCAACAACTTTGTTGTCTACAAAAATATAGTCCTGGGCCTGAACGAATGATTTAATAACAAAGGCTGTCAGCCATGTACTTCCAGAAGGATCTCTATTCCCAAATGCACTGAAAGATCCATCTTTATGCTTGTAGTTAAGTTCTCTCTGGTAGCCTAGAAAAAAAAAGTGTACTGTTGTTAATAAAGGGGAATAATGCACAAGATCTGTCTTTGTACTGCTGTTAATTTCAGGTAAATTTATAATTGTGTCTACTTGATCTATGCATCATTAAATCAAAACCATAGTTTTAGAAATAAAATTTTGATTTACCAATTTTCATGAAATCAAGTGCCTTTTTCTTGATTTCTGGATTGTTCTGATTTGTGTTCGTCAGGTAATCATAAATAAAGACGTCTGGAGCAAAGAATATCATATTCTGCTCACCACATCCATAGGGCATCCGCAAGAGTTCATCCAATCCACTCATTGTTGGTGCCATTATATCCCCTAAAAGTACAATTGAAAAAAAAACAAAAAAAAAAAAAAACACTAGTATATTGGTAAAGGACTGGCCTGATTTATATGCACGCATAGGCAAAATGTTTTAACTGGTGCTTCAAAAAGGACATTAAGCCATTGGTTCTGTGCATAAATACACATGTACACCTGCAATTAACATAATCTGTTTGGAAGTGCTGCTAGGTTGGTTTAAACATTGAAAATAAAACTGTTTAAGACCTAAAAAAATAGGTAATTAAAGCAACTTTCTTTTTTATAGGGAACTTAACAATAATTTAGAAGAAATGACACACCTGTTGTGGCCAACTTCACATAAACAGATCCATCAACCAAACCATTCGGAGGAAGATCAATCAGAAATGAATTTGTAAAACTGTTGTCGGTTTCAGTTAAATCAATCAAGTCTGCATTTGTGTAAAATTCAGTGACACCCTCAGGCTGGATGTAAGAAATACATATTATCAACAAACATGTAAAACATATGGTGTGGTGCAGTAAGGGATATCATACTAGCATTTGAGAGGCACAGGATCAAGACCTGCCATATTTCTTAAATCCGTAAGCTCTGTCTAAACTATCAAACTTATGTGATGTGCATGATGTACATGATGACAGCATATCACTACTATATTTTGGCACATTTTTGTTGTCAATAGTTTAATAGTGTTGACAGAGCCTAAGGCAAGATGTTTCCTATAGTTCTTCAGATGAGACGCAAGGTTGTTGTTGTTCTGTGTACATGTATTGCACGTTGGTTGGTACACTTTGGCAATCACCTCCTGGCGTATTGATCATGGTTTTATATTTGGCCATCTGGGAGAAAAGGCTTACAGTTAAGTAATGACAAATTTTACTGCACAAACATTATACCTCCTTTATCCTTATATGCATAGTAAAATAAGTCATAGTATTACAACTTCAAAATTAAGTTTGTTATTTCATTTGTTTTCTTTGCTGAAGGTAATGCATTTTTTTCAAAATGATGCATTTTCAGCAAATTCAAACATTTGTTGAATATAATGATGATCATTGCAACTGACATTTCTTATTTGTGCATTTCGTTTTTCCTTTTTATCGGCTGCTGGTGAAGAATTTGATTTAATTTCTTAAACTATAATAAATAAACAAACAAAAATTACCTCTACCAGGAGCTGTCTTATAACGCTATCCCTGCCATTTGTGGATTGTGCCGTCACCTGAATATCCATTAATTTCAAGTTCTTTGGGATGATGGCATATGACACCGACACACCCTCACCAGCTGGAATATTGGCTTTCACAACCTGCAAAAAGAAAAAATACAACAAAATATAAATCATAGTTTCCAGAATGTTTTAAAAATTACATTTGTAAATTGATCTTATTTTGGTTCTCGAAATCTGTATCTTTCACAATAAACATAAAATACTTAAAATGTCTGACAACAACTTTAATACTGAACCCATCTATATGGCAAAAGCCTAATTTAATCATAAAGTTAATGGAAGTGTTTAAAGTCAGAAAGTGAAGGTCTACCATACATTATTAGCATTAGCTAGATAAGTTAGATAATCACAGGAGCTTCCAAAATCTTCTATCTTCCATTCATTATTTAGACTCTACTGTACTGCTAGACAATAGATTTCTGATTTGCCTAAAATCATTTTCACTTCTCTTTGTCCAATTTCTCTTTTTTTGAATATGTTTTTTTAAATTCTCACAATGTTACTCTTTTCAAGTTAAGCCCTCTGTTATTTACATAAACAAATGTGAATAATAAGACTGACCTGGTCCTTACTGACATAGACTTCTGTCACTTTATCATCAATGCTGTTACCACCTGTGTGAAACTCAATGTTGTCAAAGTCTTCAGACTTGTGAAGTTTTATCTCAGCCTTAAATAAATGACAAAATGATTTAAAATTATATACTTACCACAAGCAATGCTGTGCTTATGTTTGAAGATTAAAAACATTCATATACATGTACATGGGTAGTAGTCGACTTTTCGGATTTTTTAGCCACATCAACTCAACTCGAAAAGCTCCTATTGCAGATATGAATTACTTACAGTAATGTCCATAGTTTGATAATTAAATACCAGGATCTCTAATGCCAAGTTTTCACCACGGATCACAGAATATGGAAGATTTATGGACACGAAAAAAGGTTTGAATACTGTGACCTAGAAGCAAAAACATACAGATTCAATTCTAAAGCGACAATCATGTTTATCGACCAATTAATAAACCATTGGCTAAATCTACAGTATAAACATAAGCGACGATGCTCTTTAAACAGGATAACTAAAAACAGTGTACCATAAGCCATATATATATATATATCCCAGAGTATAGTTATAGTCCCAGTATTGACTTATGGTCTGGATAAGGCTTCTCTCTAGTCAGTTCGGTTCTGAGATGAGTTTATTTGCTTACCAATCATTTTTTCCTGAACCAGGGTTTTCCCGGGTATAGTCCCACCCTCAAAGTCAGCCCAATTTTGTGTTCCAGGTGGGTTGGAAGAATAAGAAATATATGGTAGTAGTAACATATTCATATCTAAACATACGAACCATTGATGTGGTTGGAACAATTCCAAGACCATCAAAGCTTGACAAAGCAAATGCACTGCCAACCCACGAAGTGATTGTATCTGGAACAGTAGTCTCAATCGAAAGCATACCATCAACACTATTGTTAGAAGAGATGGAGTCATATATTGGGTAACAAAAATAAAACAAAATAAATTTGATCTCCAGATTTATGCAATCAAAATAGCTTTGTAACATATTTAGAACTACTGTACCTTTCTATGCAAATTGTGTGATTAATAAACTTGTTTTCAATTTAGACAACTATAATAATTGAACAATTAAAAGTATAGCACTATAATAATATGTAATGATTTTGTTTGTTTTATCTTTATACTGGGTGACCTCTTCAGTCAAAGACTGATCTCCCAGAGG
Source organism: Antedon mediterranea (assembly GCF_964355755.1). NCBI lineage: Eukaryota > Metazoa > Echinodermata > Crinoidea > Comatulida > Antedonidae > Antedon > Antedon mediterranea. Next base: position 15,554,350 of record NC_092677.1, read on the forward strand.
GTCCAGTTGGTGATCAGTGGCTGTGATGTACTAATACACCGGGGTAACCCCCTACTCGTCTCGAAAGATGTACTAGGTTCTTTAAAGTGCATACGAGCAAGTTGTGTACACTGGACCTACGGTTTATAGTCCTTATCCGAGAAGACTCGTTCTACCACCAGAACCATGGAGTGAGTGAGCCTCGAACCCCTGCCGATGTTATGGCTACGTGATTACGGTTCCACTGTCTTAACCGCTCGGCCACTCACTCACTAATGATATATGGTTTAACAATAAAAAATATCATTATACAAGTATGATAATAAGTTTGTATTAAAATAAATGCATACAGGTTAGTACTACACAATTTCCATTTGAAAAAAAATAAAAATATTCATTTTTTGGCACCAAACTTCATTAAAAATGGTTTATTTACTGCTACTGAAAGCTATACAGATAATTTAGTTTATGTACATAATGTAAAGATGAGTAAAAAAAAGAAAATCAATAGAAGGCATACCCAACAGTAGCTTCCATCCACAGCCATGTCTCTGGAAATTCAGTGCGTACAGCAGAATCGGCATCATTGGTATTTGGAAGCTTCTCTTGAACTGCTTCATCAGCTAAGCCTGGGTCGAACGCAACAGCATCATCTTCAAAGCCTGGGAACCCCATGTACCCTACGTCAACCGATCCACTTCCAGCAACACCAATGCCAGGAAAACCCATGCCAGGTCTACCCATGCCAGGTCTACCCATGCCAGGAAGACCAATGCCAGGAACTGCAGCAGCATAAACATAAATTCATATTTCACACAATTATTGAATTAGGGCCTTTTCAGAGCAACAGGTTATGCTTGCTTATTGCACGCATTGTATGACCACATACAGTAGGTCAAACCAGGGATAGATTCTTGGGATTTATTTTCAAATATTAAAAAAAAATTGAGAAATTTGCTTTTTAGAAGGAGTGGGATTGTGAACCACACTACATACACTTATAACATTCATTTTAAACAAATTTATGTATAACTTCAAAGACATATTGGTACTTTTTAAGCACTAAATTAAATCACAGCATTTTCATAACTTACAAAAAGAAGAATATCTTGGTATTACAGCATCAGTCAAAACAATCACTCCAGAATTCTAAAAAGAAAGTTTGATAACTATATACTGTATATTATATATTTAGATTTAAAGATCTTTTTACATGACCAATTAGGCTGAATAGAAAATAAGCTGGGTTGAAGAAAGTTAGGCTGGGTGGAAGTACCTTAGGCTCTATCAATTTGACAGCCTTCTTATCACCATGTTGGCATAATTACTTACATCAAATATTTCTGCAGCATATCTTCCTTCTGTTGGGATTGCACAGAATCGTGGCAGCCTAAATCCTCTTCTAAATGGATGGATATCACCATTTATACCCTTATTTGAACTGTCAAATGTTTCCAACTCTTCGATCACCTGATGTAAAAAAAATGTTTGGATATGATATGCTGTGTAAAGCTCTGTCTACACTTTCAAACATTATGTGACAAAAAAATGTGATGTGAACATATAATAAAATGGACATGATGATGTCATTCTACCATATTTGGATACATCAAACTTTTTATTATCAAACTAGTTTAATAGTGTAGATAGATGCACATTCTACTGCAGTGATTTTACTCCAATAATTCATGATCCTTGTTTGTTTAAATGAAGTTATGAGGCAGTCACTGCAAAACAAATACCAAATGCAATATGAATATTGTAAACAAATTTAGTTACTGAAGTATTACTGTAGTAGAATACTGTTGGCATGCATTTCCATTACATAGATTTTCTATTACATTTTACTCTAAAAATAAATCAAAATTAATGCTAATTGATCACTAATATAAAGATAGTTATTATAGAAGTAGTGCATTTTCACCTCATTGGAACATAATGAATAAAAAAATTATTCAACTGTTGTTGTTAGCCTGACAGGGCGATAAACTGAAAATGGACCAGAACTTCCAAAGCATACCTTGAGTTCTTTAAGTGCACACAAGCTAGATGTGTACCTCTGGAACTAATGGTCGAGAATTCTTAAACCTGATTGTTGTTTGCAGTGTCCCCGTTTTGATCACTCGGCCACTCAACGCTTACAAAGAGAATAATTAATATGCTGTCCTTACCTTCTGTTGAGTGATGTCATTTCCAGACTTCAAAAGTAGAACACTCTGATCAACAGCCAATAGATAGACTAGAGAGCCCTCGGTTGCTGTGATGTCAACATTAATGTTATCACTAGGTTCAACAACATCACTACTGAATGACAGACTGACCTATAAATGGTCAATAAACATTGATTTTATTATTTTGACTGTTTTCTGCATGAAGTACCTTCAGGAAGTAAATGGAAAAAAATCCTGCTCCAAACCAGTCATTCTTTGATAGAAGTACTGACAAAGAAATTGGATTGACCATAGGTATGGACAAGAGAGAATTTTCAATTAATTATAGTAATTTCCAATTTTTCAAAAGATAAAGACAAATAAGTGACAATCATTTTCAGGCAGTATATCATAAATTGTTATTTAATATTGATTAATTTTACCAATGTAATAACAAAAGAATGGAATTAAATTAAAAAAAACTTTATACTTGATTTTTAAATGCACCATCTACATTAAAGTTTGACACATCAACAACAGTTTCATAGTTGGAACGAACGTAGTACGCAATCAACTTTGCTGATGGCGCCATGTCAGCTGTGATAGTAACATTCAATGTATTTTGAGTAGAAGTTAATCCAGTCAGTGTTCCAGTTAGAACAATATTGCCTTTGGATAAAATCTAGGCAAAAGGAAAGTAAAATTCAGAAACTACTGACTGACACATCGAATTAATTAATTTGAAATGTAATTATTAATTAAATTACATTTACATGCATCTTATATTTACAGAATTAAAAAAATGATATTACATTTATATTTTCATTATATTTACATAAAGTATTCATTTGTTTTATTATTTATATTATTTTATATATTTAAAATAGTATGCATCTATGGTTTTAGAATAAGAGTTTTAAATAGTGAAAATGATCTTGTTAGCTGCACTATAAACTATATTTTACGGTCTTCAAATCTATTCTCTAAAGTACTATTTTAGTGTTATTATCAATCATATACATTTATTTACAATTATATTATTTATTTACTCTTTCCCATTCCCATTACATTTATATTATATACCTTTATATTAAATTCCCATCTATATTATAATTATGTTATTTATTATTATCTATATTTCCATTAAATTTATATTATACATATCATACAAATTTATATTATATATACATTATTCAAATACGCATATTAATATTTAAACCAAGGATTAATGTTAACCATTGATGATGTCATACCATGTAAGCAATGTTAGACGGCACTTCCGTTGACGTGATCGTAAATGTGGCATCTTCTCCTGCGTTCAATCCAGAATTGGCTAAGTTGATCTGAATGAACGAATTGCTCGGTGATTGAACTGCAAAAACATTAAAATAATCAACATACCCACGCTCTTCCTCCACCGTGTAGTACCGTGCCTAATGGAGGGAATAATAATTATTATTTAGTTACTCAATGGGTTAAAGTTCATCATCACCACTTCTGGTAATCATCAAATACATTCCAAGTCTAGTTTGAAAATTGTTCAATCAAACATAAATGCAAATGTTAAAATATAACCCATCATTGGGACAGCCTAGACACTTTCCTATGAAATGAATGAGGGGCAATGTATGTTTATTATTGCAGTCTTACCCATATTCAGGAATACCACTATTAAGAGAGTGGAGTTCCCTACAGTACCTGTATAGAAAATGAATGGATGATTGCATCAATTTGTGCAGTCACAACCCCTGTAGATGGAATTTCATAGTACACTTCAGAATTCCTTGAATCAACATTGAAGGGATTACGGTCTTTGTAAGAGACAAGCAACGGCACACTCCTCTCTGCCTCAGATAGAGGTGTTCCATCCTGTCTTGTAACCGCAATCTATAAGAAAAAAACCTCAGAGTTGTGATGCATTCTGCAACTACACAAATTTAAAAAAGAAATGTATATTCTTATGTTTTTTTTTTGTCTACAGAAACCCGAAATAAATAAAAATAATTACATAAGCCGTGTACATCAAAGTAGGCTTGAATGTCCTTGAATTTCCGTCCAAGATGTCCACTTTGACAGGCCTGTTAAAGTACCCCGTTGAAGCTGTTGAGCTCTGCTCTTTTCCGGTTAGAATTTCTGTTACAATGGCAATGACATTGAAGTTTACTCCATCAGAAAGTCTCTCAAAATCATCTAGAGGAACAGAGAATGATTTACTTCCATCGATCTAGAAAAAGTATATGAAAATCTGTTAATCACCATTTTTAAATAGGATTTTTTGTAACGATTGAATATAAACAAGGAACCAGTCCTTACAACTAGGGACTGCTAAATTTTGTATGTACGATACTACTAGAAATAAAACTGGTGCTTAATTAAAATGAAATTACGGGAAACTAAAATTCAAAATTTATCTGTACATAAGATATGTATTCTTTTAAAATTACAAACGACTTTAGAATTTTCTTTTATTGAAACAGGTACATCACGTAATTTGTGGTTTTTAAAGTCTTAATATTATCAACCATGATGCACCATAAAGCCTACCATAGAAACAAATGATATATTGCTGCTGGCAAACAATACTTCACTTCTCATAATAAACTTTATTTCAGCAATATAAAAACACATTAAGAAAACAACAGTACAATTGAAAGGCAACATCATTCAGAATCAGGAATAGAAACCAATAAGTTGAAATCATAATTGTACAGAAATCTAGTATGGCACATACACCTACCCTCTCCCAAAACACCATTGAATAGTAAGTAGTTGAGTACTATGACAAAAAGTACGTTTTGATTTAGCTTTTCGCTTTTTTTTTGTATCTCCATTGAGATCCAGCCACAGCATTGTCATTTTTTTTCAGTAATTTGCCTATGGATTTATATATATTTGATTTGATATGTTTGTGAATTTACTCATTTTATAATTTTGTAAAAATTCTCAATTTGGTATTTGTAATTGCTTTTATTTGTTTTTTTATAATAAATTGAAATAATATCAATCAGTATTGTGATAGCTGTGCAACACTTCTATGACTCGATCTAGAAACTTTGTAATCAAGATCGTTTCTCTTGCTTTAATAAAGCTGACTTCAAATATTGTGTATGGCATGATTTTTTTTCTTGTCAATTTTAGTATCAATTTGTATAATTTATTGAATTCTATATAAATTTGAATGCAATTTTGCTTGATTTTGTATTGATATTTGTTATTTTTCAACTTTTTATATTTCAAATGATGTAAATAGACACAAGTTTTGTACTACTATGCCTTTTTTTAATACTTTAAACGAGAATAAAATAATAATACCATGATGTTATGGTTGATACCATTGTCTGAAGATTTTTCATACTTACAGCCATGTTCAATTCTATTTCATGATTTCCAGATGTGATCCTTACAAGTACCATTCCTTTAACAGGTTTTTCATAAGTATAACTAAAAGAAACAATTGAAAGATGTCAAAATATAAAAACTATATAGAAGAAAACTTTTGTTCGAATAAATAAAAGTTCTGGAAAGATTTAGAATGTTATCTATGTCATAATATCTCATTACTTTTTTTTTTTTCGTTGTTTTTTTATTTATTTTAATAAATAGCAATGATATTGGTCATTTTAGAAAAGAATCCTCTTGTCCTGTTAAGTAATTGATAAAAATACAGTGTTGTGTTAATTTTGGAGTAAAAGAATTCTTATCCATTCAGGTATTTGCCTATTGCTTGTTCCTGGCAAGATTGTAATTTAAATTTGTAGAATTATGTAGAAAAATAAAAGAAAATTATACGAAACAACAATTATGGCTCTTTACCATCACTAGGCTGCTGCTAGTATCCAGTTTGAAAAGGTGACTTTAGCATTATATTACGGTTGTTTAATGAGATTTAAAAATGTTCTCCATTTTGAACTTACGTGGCATCAACCCTTCCTTCCAATGATGTTTCCCCTCTTGTAATAAAAGATGGTAATGTGACTGACACTTCAAACTTTGGCAGGACATACTCGCCAATGGTGAACACTTGGTATGCAGATACATCCTATAGAAATGTATAGTAATAATAATCTGATTGTTGGACTTGATGCAAGGCATAAACAAAAGTGCTAGGTAAAAAAGCAGCGCAAAATTGATTAATAAATAACACATTTCATTTTTACACTACAGACTGAGTCATTAAGGCGACATAAAAATCACTCTTCATTCATCAAGTGCTGAGCATGGAGGAAATTACATTCAGATTCGTTATGCGACAGCACATATGACAATTACGGTCAAAATAAATACAAAACAATAATGTGAGTTGCCAAATAAAACCGTAAATAAGGTCAAAACCAGAAGAAACATTTGTTCTTCTCCTGTTTAGACCTTAAAATTTGATAAAAATACAGATACACAATCGATAACTATATGTCATATAAAAATGGAACACATACATATATATGGATAGTGAATATTACTGTTTAAGAGAATAAAACAATCCGATTAAAACAATAAATCATTGTTTTTAAGAGGAAGTAATTTGCGAAAAGAAGTAAGGCAATGACATTATAAGTATCATTTAAGATGTTCCATAATTGGGGACCTGAGATGGAAATAAAATAAGCAACCTTAAGATTGTATTTTACCAAGAAACAGGATGCAAATACACAATAATACCTTATATAATTTTAAATTTAACATCATTTTCGTTTATTAAATATTTTTTGATATCAAAACGGATTGTGCTACTTACACCAGATGTTGCATTGATACTCCAATCACCAAGTACTGGCTGAGTTGACATTGGTAATTCTTCCACTACTACGCCTGTTGAGGGCGCTTGATAATCGGTCCACTGCTGGATCAGGTTATCTAATGGATCCTACATAACCAAAATAATGTGGCATTTTCGATTGGGACAAAACAGTAATGTTATACATTTTCTGTTGAGCATTTAGTTAACAGTATTTTGAGAGTTGACAAAGCCTGCATGACATTAATTAACTTAACAACTAATTTAATATTTGAATGATTTTCTGTTTTTTTTCAATTTACTATTCAAATAAAAAAGTGCACAAAGGTTTCCGAACAGAATAAGTGATAGTATACAAAGAAAAAAATAAACAAATTTAGCTGTTTTTTTTTTTGTTTTTTTTGTAGATGGGGAGGGGGGGAAGATGTTGTGCAAGAAAGTATTATAAACCACAAATATCCATAATCATAGTACCTTGATTTCAATGCTATAGTTCACCATCCGTTGAGAAAGGTCAGGGTTCACAGAAAAAATTCTGTAATTGACTAAAAAAAAAAAAATTGAAAAGGGTAATGGTTTGAATAGTAAAAATATTTCAAAGCACTAAAAGACAGTACATATTGCAAGCCCCATAATATGAAAAAATGTATTTAGATTTAGCTACAGGATATTGCTAAATCATACTGTATGATCAAAGTGACTTAACTAATAATCCATATCAATAAAAATTAATACAATATCACAAAGTTTCTTTGTTATACTGTAAGAATGTCAGCTCCTATATCTAGCATATAAACTGTCAAGTTGATATCATTTTGCATAGTAAATTAAAAAGTTTATTATTGATACTTTATTATACTAACATCGTCAATACCTGTAGGGTATAAGGTAGGTAGGTAGGTTTTTTTTTTAATTAAAAATGAAAAAGAACAAGCACAAATGTGCGATACTCGGGGTACAGCAAAAGAAGCTGTAATGATGTCATAAGATGGGATGTAACGTCACATACACATCAATAACCTCGCTACCCAATACGGCTATATTCTGAAAAGTTACGTCAAATAACCGGAAATGGCATAATTATGGTAAATTATGAAATCTCCAAGTGATTTTTTGCTATTTCTGGGAGCAGAAGTGACGTCAGAATATCATAAATAGGTTTTACTGTATATATTCTTATTCTCCAAGTCAAGACCTTTGAAATGACACCAAACATGGCTATATTACGACGAAAATCGTTTGGCACCAAGATACCATCTTCGAGACGTCATATGGCTGCATCCGGTTTATAGCTTTGAGGACATGTCCCTGTAGTATACCCATGCCAAATCCCAGCTCAATACTACAACGAATAAGGGAGGAGTAAGTCCTTTATAAATCGCACTTTTTTCGATTGGTACCATGTTTATGATGTCATAATTCTGAATCGGGTTGAAGTACGAAAATGTTCTCTCTAATGCTCTGTTCACATATTACTCTAGTATATGCATGCCATGTTTCAGAGCCATCAGACGACGCGTAAAGAACTAGTAGGACTTGAAAGTTGGCTCAAAAGTGTCCAGATGGAAGAAGAAGAGGATGAATTTACACTTTATTAACACTATCAATACTCTATACACTCTCACCTCTCTTTTATACATTTTTAAACTGCTTTTAATCTTTGTCTTGTCCTGTTTTATTTTTAAAGAGTCACATTTGTTTGTCTTTTTTTCCTTATATCTTCTCTTGTGCCTTCTTTATACATTGTTATACAGGCATTGTTCTTTCAATTTCAGGTTTTAGGTTAGGGTTCAACCGCTTGTTAGGTATACCTAATCCTAGAGACAGTGGATTTACAGTACAGTAACAGAGGTAATTAATACACTTAATTAATTAGTTATGGTTCATTTATGGTTATAGATTACACATTACATGATGCTGTTGAAAGAGTATAGTATGTCATCAAAAACCATTATGACAAAAATGCAGTGACAATGATATCACTGCATTCCATAACGTTCCAATTCATTGCATCTCAATGAACAAACTAACCACATAATGTACATCCATCCAACAAAAAAAACAACACCACTGCCCTTACTTGTTTGTCCTGGTTTATAGATGGCTTTATCAGTTTGAATGTAGATGGAAAAGCCTTTTGAAACAAACTTCAATATTTTCTCTTCTGTAAACTTAACACCATTTAGTCCTAAAACCTCCAGAGTGTAAGTCCCATCGGCAGTGACACTCTCTGGTACCTGAAAAAAAACTATTTGTTTATTTTTTTCCACAAAAGCCACAGTACAATTTATATATAAAATATAATATTATAAGATTAACAATGTGTGAAAGGAGATCAAAATAAATACAAATTATTAATTACATTGGCCACCTGAGCAGTCGTCAACATGACAAGTACATATTAACTAATTTCAAGTTCACAGTAAAGAGCACTAGATCAGGTTAATATTCCAGTTTTTCACTAGTCAAAAAAAAGGTTATGTTGGAGTAACTGGCCCAAAAATATAGGGTAGGTATTTATCTATATATAAATTTACGTAAGGACAAAATTCGGTAAATCGCGCCTTACTTCTAGAATTTTTACTCGATGGTATATAAAGTTGGTTCGTACTTTCGGTACTGATTTTAAACACCTGATGTAACCCTGTTTACTAATTAAATTAAGTTAGATAATTAGTTATTGACGATTAAAACGAATTTAGGTTCAACGATTTGCCCCAAATAGGGGTGTTTTCAGATCGTGGTATACACTGTCTAATGTATGTCCGTCTTTAAAAAATACCCGCCACAAAAATGTGAGGAGGCTTCGCATTTTCCTATCTCCTCCTACGATAATTGTTTTTAATAGCTGAAAACCGGTTGAACAGCTAGAGTACAGCATCATAATGTTGAAGACAGGCCGATTTTCTTAAAAAAATACTATTTTGATATATTTAATATACGATTATACAAATGTATTGATTTGCGATGAATGGAACATCCCAATCTCTCAGTCTGCCAAAGTTTGGTTTAACACAAGTGGGTAAATTTATGAGTCCTTGGTTTAACACATACGGTAGGTAAATATATAGGCCCTTTGAGAATAAACTTGCAATACTTTGACAATACTGTACTGTAAATACCTATAAACTATTAAATCATGTTGCGCAACTCTAACGTCATTCACAATAGGAGGTGCACAATTTCACGTAAATGCCCACATGTTGACATCAAAACAGTTCAAAAAGTACAGAAAAGCGATAAAATGCATAGTGATACCGGACCGACAGACAGTGAACTATAGAATCGCGTCCACGCGACTAAAAACTGGAAGGCAATACTACTGAGTTTTTAGTTAAAATTTAACTGTTTATTATCTTTTTAATAAGCAGAATCGATATTAATTTTTTTTTTTTTACAAAAGTGAACAACCTAACAAAACTACACAATAAGTTTAGTGTAGGGTATTGGTATTGTTTTGGCTTTCTTTTATATGAATAAAACAAAAATAAAGAAACAACATAAATGCAGATGTTTAATCAAGCATGTGTGAGCTATAGGCTTGCCCATCCAGAAAAAAAATTTCTTAAAACATATCTGTAAGTTAATGTTCATCTGGTTTTGAATATCCATGAGTTAGTACTGTCAAGCAGGTTAGTTTCAATAATTTTTGGTTTTTAAAAAATAACTACTAACTCATCAGTATAACATTAATCAGAAGGAAATTACAGCACTCAGGTTAAATTAATGTAAACAGTAAAATATATTTTATTGATCCACTTGATGCAATGTTGATCCATCACAGTAAAGAAACTATGCAAAAACCAATCAAATTAATGCACTCATCTTAATAATACAGTAGACCAGGCTTTAAAGAATTTAACAACCTGTATTGTACAAAAATGCACCTTGGAAAGTGTATGGTACTAGATACTGAGTTGGGAGTACCGACACACTTAAAAACATTCACGTACGTGTTACGTGATTCTACGCCTGAGGGAGCACTACTATATTTAATATACACATGGCTGGCTCTCTCTTTCTCGATCATCGTAGATACTAGCGAACTTATTATTATATAATAATGAGAATTAACGAGTTATCGTTAATACAAGAGTCTATTCTCGTTTCCTTTATATGGGTATGACACACGAATCACACTGAACTATAACTAAATAAATGTTTACAGTTAAAAACAGGGTCTACTAGCACTGAATGTGTGAACCTAACTTATAATAGGAATAGCATGACTGTTGTGTCTCCCACTGAATCAGACTAACTCTTTCTGTTGCAAAAATAATCATTTAATGATTCTGTAGTTGCCTAATTTTTTCGGCAGCAGAAACAGGAGAAATTTAAAATAACCACTTGGCATTCTCAAAATAAAAGTTACAAACACCCACGCGTTGGAACGGAAATTCAACCAGCTATCGCAGTGAAACTATTAGCTGCAACAGATGTTTACCCAACTACTGTAGCATCTTGAACGTTTTAAAAACTGTTTTACAGAAATCTTATTGCAATCAAATTGGTAACATTTTAAATAATTTATTCTTTCTTAAATCATGGCTTCCCTCTTGTTATTTGGAGTCAGTTTAATACTACTGTATGTTATTTAAACTCTTTAAATTGTTATAAACTTACAAAATTATTAAAAATAAGTTCAACACTCAGAATGAAATCTAAATTCTGAATATGAATAAATTAATAAATTGATTTTGTTGCAGATAGGCCTTACCTGTAATTCAATAGTATCAACAGTACTACCAATATAGTTTCGTATAATTGATGCAACATTGATAGGCGAGGCAGAGTTTTTAATCAAGGCAGAGATGGTAAAAGACTCTTCTGTTTCAATGTTCATACTAAGAACGAGCGGCAATCCAGGACGTATAGTGTCAGGTGAAATGATAATGTACCGTCTGTAAAAAGTAACCAAGATTAAATAATATTGTATTGATGTACTGTATTGTCCCCCAAAAACATGAAAAATGAAGAATAGTAAAATAAGATTTTGAACGGAAATAACGGTTTTCACTTTATAAAAAACACATTTAAATAAATTCAACCAAAAAGCAACTGACTTCCAGTCAATTTGACTATTTTTTGCTTTCAATTACAGTTTTTTCAGGTAAATAATTTTTTTTTTTTTGCGATCACACTTTTCTTTAAGTGAATAATTATCATAAACATCAAAATGGCATATTCAACAAAAAAACTTAAACAAATCATTTTTTATTGGGACAATATATCTAAAAGATACAGTAGTACTTTAGGACACCCCTTTTCTGGGGACACTTTCCTATTAGGTTTTTGTGACGTGAACAAAATGGTAAAACCAATCACAACTAAAGGAATGCTTGATTTGATGGCTGCAGTGTTAAAACATTGCACCAGGAAAGAGACTTTAAAATCGTCACGTTGACAAATTTAGGTGATTAAAGTTAAAACAGTAATAAAAATGATTTTTTTTTTCTTTAATCTATTGTTGCCATTTTAAGTTTATCTATTTTTGATTGTTCATTTTTTTTTCAAAGTATTTGAAAGGAATTAAAAGACAAAAAATAATAATGAATACAATTTTGAATACCATAGGAAAAATAGTCACTTTCACTTCAAATAAATAATGATTCGCATAACAAAAGATAATTTAATAAATATATTGTATTTAATAGTAATAATAAAATTAATAAGAACACATTAACCCTTATGAATCATTTCAATATATATTGAAACTCAATTTTGAAATTTACAACCAAGTATTTTCTGATGAGGCTTTACAAAGAATCTTTTAAAAACTTACCCATAAGACATGTGAATGAATCCAAACATAATGCAAAATATGGTTACATAATTTAAGGCCATTGTCTTTAATTTAATCTAGGAAAAAAATGATTTAAATACTGATAATTCAATAAATACTAAATTAACGTTTCTTATTGTAATTCGAAATTTCAAGTGATTTTTTGTCTCCAGCTTTTTTTTTCTTGTGATATTTGGATACAAAAAACATATTCCAGTATGACCTCACATAACTGACTCAGGCTAAACCGGTTTTGTGGTTCATAATCATTTTCCTGCTGCACAGATAAGATCTTATATTTAAAACAGATTGGATATTCATGTTACTGAATACATTTACCATTTACTGTCAAGCTATAAATGTCAATTTGTCAATTTTTAAATGAAAGTTGAAAATAAAGTAGATCAGCTGACCAAATAAAAATTAATTTTGCTAAAAGGGAAGTTAATCTGGAATATTTAATGTGATGCAATATTAGATTAAGATCCATCTATTAATATATCGTCCACTAAAATTAAATTACGTTAGTAGCCACATTCACATAAGATTTTATCGTGCTCTCGTATCGTGATATTGAATATCGCGTTAGCAGGAACAGCGTTCACATAGAATTGGACATCTTGATATAAGTATGCTAATGAGGGGCAATGTTGCGTGACAGAGGTCAAACGTTGAGAACATGGTGTGTGATGTGGTGTGGTAGCTTGTTTGTTGGTTTGTTGTTGTTTGCGTTGCGCGAGTTCAGTTTTATACAGCAGTTATCCGAAGATTGAAAAAAAATTGAACGAAAGATTGCGATAAAATAAAAAGAATGTATTGCAGCTTGCTTGATTGAAGAATATAACGTGCTGTCAAAATTATTGTTGTTGTTGTTATGTTGGGGTCGTCTGCTTCCGGTTGGGTCGATGACCCATACATCACCTGATTAGCAACCGAGCGCTGATTGGTTGAATTTCGTCTCTTATCACGATAACTTCGTAAGATCATGATAACTAACGTGCTCTCCGAGAGCATGTTAGCCGGAATTAACGTGATATCCAAGATCACGTTAACAACTTCCTGCAGGTTCACATTGAACATCATGATAAAGAAACTCACGATAATTTCTGAATGTGAATCTAATGAGAGTTTAGCATGGTACTGTACCTGCATGGGCTATTAACACTTTGACTGCCAAACATGGAGATCTTCGTGTTTGGAAACACAAGGCTTGACTGAACTCGGAGATCTTCATGTTTGGAAACTCAACACTTGACTGCCAAACACTAGAGATCTTCGTGTTTGGAAACACAACGCTTGACTGCCAAACGCGGAGATCTCTGTGTTTCGTTTTTTTTTTTTTATGAAATCCAGTAGATAGGTTAATAATTGGTATATTCTATCAATATAGACACTTCTGGACCGTAAATATTATATTAATTAATTTATAGCTAATCTGGTTACGAATGACTGTCAAAACGGTACCTGTCGAAACATCAACATACCCCACGCATCACAGTAGCGTGTAGAGCGCTGGCTTGGCGCGTCATGTACCGGCTGCTCTAGCTAATATACTAGAAGTATTACAAAGGTTTTTGTGGATTGGCATGTTTGTTTGTTACCCGAATAAAAAGTAATGGTGTCATTTTGAATATGAAATCTTTAATTTTATTATTTATTTATATGTATTATATTGTATGTTATATACCGTAATGGTTTCGTTGTTTCACTAAGTGACTGATTTTCCGCACAACAGACCTGTTTGGAAATGGTATGGATTATCATCAGTTTACTAGTAGGCCTAGTCACAAAACGGTTCCGGACGAACTTTAGGCCAGATTGACTAGGCCTCATGGTGTCTTTACTATGTGAATTTTGGCAAAAATTTGACGCAAGATCAATGATTTATAAAATGTAATACATTTTTAGATAGTGATAACTTGTTTTTATAGGCCTATTGATGCCGTGTAAGTAACGTTTACTTTGTTTGTTGATCTGATCGGGCGTTATTTTCAAATTGTGATGTCTTGCACAAAATCGCGAATATCTCGACTTTATTTCTTGTGCGAAACTACAAAAAACTAAAAAAGGGGTTAATTTTATTTTACTATTACGATTTACATATTGTGATTTGAACATCGTTCTTGGTACCATTGACAATTGTAAAGCTAAAATAGTTTCAATCGGCTTTAATAAAAACATCAAAATTAAAAACGCTGGCGGTGGCAGTTTCAAACTGGAAAAACCTCTGGCATTCAAAATGCTAAGAATACTTAATATAAAAAGTAAATAAGTAGTTAGCCAGGAATACGGTTTGGTCTAAGCTAACAAGACACCAACCCAAATGCCTACGGTACGGGGATCTAACACACTCTATATAGCAGTTTTTTGGGTTTTTTTTATTCAGTATATTACACAGAGGCGCCTTACAAGATGGAACCACCTTAGTTACAAGGCGCCTCAGATTTAACAAATACAACATTTTAAAACAAAAAACTAACAGAAACATCAATCAAATCTTCAAGAATTAACAATTAATTGTTGTACATAATAAAACAATAAAGCATTTTCACAATTTGAAAGAAGATCAAAACCAAAAATAAAAATTTCACTTAAAAATTTTATATGTTAAAGAAAAATCCTTGGCTAAGATATCCTCAATACATGGCAGTTATAATCACAAATAGAAAATAGCATTGTACAATTTACCTTTTTCCTAAAGTAACCAGTCAGAAAGACACCAACTACAGTTCAGTTTATAGCAATGACACACGTCTCTGCTGCAAACCAAAGTTGTTTAATTATTTTTGACATACAGTGCCAGTTAATAAATACACATTTGTTATGCATGACTACATACAATTACAAGTGGGAGGAGTGGGAAAAAACAGGGGACAGCATGCGATTTATTATCAAAGCTTATCATGCCGCGGCATTATTTAGCCGTTTTGACATAATCTGGCATAATTTTGTGTTTTTGAACAACCAAAAAAATAATATACGCAATTACCGTTTTCGCAACCCCCAATAAGGGAAATTATATTAGTTATTTTTCACACAAAACTAAATATATAAATTGTGTACGACATGGAATACAATTTTAGGTCCTATTTTGTGTCAGAGTTGGGGATTTACCAATGTTATCGCAGTTCAAAAAGTGATTCTCCATGGAGAGGGAACCAACAAGATGGTGGCTGCAATCGACCAATCAATTCGCATTTATACGCTTAAAGGCCAGGTGGGGGAAAACAATTTCTATTGATCATACATTCCAATAATTATCGATCTATAGTTTCCCCTATGTTTCATTATTTTTAGGATTTTATTTGTGTTAAACGAGCTTGTTGAAAATAAGCACTTTCTTATCAAGTTCAAATTACAAATAAAATCTCTCTTTTTGAACTGCTATAACATTGTTCTTTACAATAAATTAAAGAACACGGCAGAAATATAAAGTGAGACGTTGCTTTAATTGGAGTGATTAATTTAGTGAATGAAAGAAACAAATAATCTTACCCATTAGCCATGTGAATACAAATACAAAATATTGTTAGGCCTACATACTTCAGAGCCATTGTTTTAGACCTGTTTAAGAAAATAATAATAATATTAAAATATTTTGAAAACAACAACTTCTACAGTATGGGATAAATGGGTTTAATACAACAGATGAGATAAAATCAAAATCAATAACATACTCAATCATTAAAATCAATGAATCTAATAGATTATGACATCACCTTTCCCAAATCTAATCAAATGGTTGAATGGTTATGCTCAGCTCCCTAGGTTGAGGCTTGGTTCAAACCCATCAGTAGGCCTACAACTTTTTTAACTTACCATCGTCTTTATACCATGTTCTTTTCTGACCATGATTGCCATAGAGGGATAATTTTCATTTGGTAGATCAAAGAAAAAGTAAACTTGAGAACTTTAGTTTTATTACGACTATGTAACTTTTTATCGTTAAAAAAGAGGATTTTGTCAGGAAACGAATCAAGAAATTTGTCAAGTAAAAATTCAGCGCAGCCAGGGTTTTCTCCTTATAAAGCACATAACATTGTAAAGGTGCAAAGAAGTAGGCTACAATGATCCAATCTCTTTAGCTTCCCATTTGATGGTAAAACAGTAAACGGTACTACTAAAAAACACATTTTTAAAACATAATTTGAATCCATCCAATGTAAAGTTGATCGAATTTACTTTACATAAAATGATTATACGTGTGGCGTGAGGAGGGTGCACCCCCTCCATGGATCTGCTACCGTTTCCATTTTTTCACTTCAAAAATGTCTTTTAGTATTTGTCTTTCCCTGAAGATGTGTTCTCTTTGACTAACATTCGCATAAGCAAAATAAAAGAATGGTTGTGGACCTATTCAAACTACAAAATTTCACATGAAATTTTTCCCACGAAATAGTCCTGCGAAATACACCATCATTAACAACTTTAAATGAAATCATCAACAATGAGACAGTTGTGTGCCAGTGTGTACTTTGCAACAGTCGTAACAGGATATTATGGTTTTGGCCAAAAATTCAACCTTCAATTCAATATCATACATGACGTAAGCATGTGAAAATCGTTTTTCCTTTGCAAATTGACAGGGTCCAGACGTTACATACACTTCTGACGTGTTTGGCCAATTATGCATAACAATCGTTAGTCTTACAGGTATAGAATTATGCATTTTTTGTCAACTTAAAGTTTAATAAAAAAAATCAAAAAATAATTTGTATAGGCTAGGAAGGTTATTAGCCCAGGTATACAGTTTGGTCCGCTTCAGGTATGTACTCACTTCTTAAACTGATCACCAATCTACCTACAGTACATTGAGGGAAGATTCAGTCTTCCCTGGTACACACACCTATGGAGCACACCGTATCATACAACCAATCAGGCATTTACCATACCAAGAATCTCACACAGAAACCTATTAAATTAATCACAAATAAAAACAATTTTTGCACACTTTACCTTTTCTCCAGGTATCCACAAAAATTACCAAATGCAGTTATTTCATATAGACACCAATGTATCCATCCAACCAACTTTTATTTATTGACATAATCACACACTACTGTACTACAGTACTACTAAGTACATGATTTGTTATGCATGGCAACATACATATTCAAGAAATAACAGGTGGTGGCAGCATGTAGTTTAACATAAAAAGAGAAGATATGTCATTTTTATTCTCCATCTAAATCACAGACATGTATTCCTATTTTTTTTAAAGATGTATAGTCCCTCAAAAACATGAACACTCTTATCTTTTTACAAATAAATAAATATATATTTTTTCAATTATATATTTTTTTAACAAACCTAATTTTTTACATTATTGTTCTATTAAAAAAATGAAGGTTTTGTTACAAAGTCGAAAAATATAGAAACTTACAAAAATCAAAATCATCACAAATCAAAAATATATGCTGCATAATTCACACACCTTAATTTGGTTATTAGGATTTGCAAAAATAGATTAGCAAAATTAAATTGACAAAATATCGATTAATATTTTCTAAATATTGATTAGTATTGCGATTATCAATTTACCTAAACCTAAAACATGATTGCTTTATGATAATTATTGAAATTTAAATATTAAATATTTTAGTTTTACTAAAGTACTGTGTAATATCTTTAATCCATTAAATAATAATGTTTAAGTAACTCAAGTTATAAAAAAATAGTAATAGTGAAACATTTCACCTCATATATACACCTTAGGCCTACAGATTCAACTATACCAAAACCCAACATTTCAATATGATCCTCTTTTTACTGTATGATTTATAAAAATATGATCTTGATTACATACAAAAAGTCCTACAAATAATGTTTAAAATGTTGTGTTATATAATTTGAGTAAGTGTATGCAAACATGATATGCATTTAAAATTCTTTTTTGTTTAGAGACATATTTTATTAAACTTATAATTCAGAAGAAACACCTTACATTTTATTAGAGATATCAGATAACATTTTATTAACCCTGATAGTTTACTCCAAGCATTAACCCTGTAATGAAACAGCTCAAGATGAGTGTAGCGATATTAAGAAGTGGGTGAGGGGTCATTTGAATGACAGCTGCAGAGGGTTCTGGAGTGGTGTCTGCTGCACTCAAGCTGATTGCTTCTCCACAAGTATCACACAATTCATGGATGTTTGATTTACTCAAAGCATCAGATACATAAAACTTTGTGATTTTTTCATCTGGGGATTAAGACAATTAAGGTACAATCAATCACCCAGGAAAAATAAGAAGGTGTTCCTGTCAGTATTTAAACAGCTAGATGAAAGGCAGGTGGGGGCATTGTGAAGTACACTTGTGGAAGTTATAACGTCAGAGAACAAAGATCAGGCAAAAACCCAAAATCAGTATACTGTCTCTATTAGTCATTGTTTATTTTATTAGAATTCTTAGGCACAGCACTAGATGCGAAATGGGCCAATGTCCAATAATGAGTATTTTATGGCTATCTCAAATGTGTTCAATGTATTTCAAACAATAATATTACTCGGGTGCCAATCACGTATAACAAAATGTGAAATTTTAAAATTATCCCAAGTAGGTTGAGGTGGCCAGGGGATCGTTTCATATCACTTGTAAATCATTTCTCATTACGGCATTATTGTGCATTCAATATTTACAGTAGGCCTACAATGGGTTTACATTTCAAAGTTTCTATAACCATAAGGTAACTATTTATAAGAAATAATTAAATTCCTACCTGGTTGGTAGTAATTATACAACTTTACTGGGCTAGGTTTTATGTTGGAAACAATATTTGTCCTGTAAGCTGTAATAATCACACAAGTTGGAGAATCATATGCAATCTGGAAAATTAAAAGCAATATTAATCCAAGCTTATGAAAAAACAAACCAATTTATGGAACCCTATTTCTAAATTTAAACTGAACAAACAAATCCCTAACATTATGTACATTATCTTTACAAAGTTCATGCATAGTATGGCGGAGTGGTTATGAAAAAGCAGTGTCAGTTTTACCATGGACCTGGTCCATGGTTTTAATGTACATCATTTAGTAAAATCTGTAGTGTGCATTTAAAAAATAACACGAAAATAGTGTTTAACTATAGAAGTCATAGTGGGTTGAATAAAAGCATATAATAGCTTTTCATCTTACCTCATCAAAGTACAGAATAGCATTTCTCTTCTGCAATTCATATTTCTGCAAAGTGGCAATATTTTGAAGTTCATGTCTGATCCTATCCTCATCTACCGCAAAGCCTGAAGGGATACCAATTTCCATGATTGACATTCCGCTTTGCACCATATTTTTTAGATACCTGGTAAGATAATCAAAAACTGATAATATATCCATATAATTGCTTCCATATTTACTTCTTTTGGTTCTGTCATGTTATACATTTTTAAACTATCCCCTTCAAGTGATTCTGAGGAACTTTTTCTATATGTAAGACTCATCAGTGCAAGGTTAAATTTCAATTCCAACCGGAGGCCTTCTATCAAGCAAACACCTTTTGGAAAAATTGATCTTGTCCCCCGTGGGTTTCCGATTACTAGTTGGACAAAAGATATCCAAAAACTATGATATTATATAAGGTGATCTCTGTGCTAAAATTAACAATTTATTTTATAAACAGCAATGCATTTTTGATGAAATGACTTACTGTCCACCAACTTCAATCTGAATATTGTTTGAATCATTGTCAATCACTGCTATCGTGACGTTAAATGCTGGTTCTTCTACAACTTCTTGCACGTTGTACATAACAGAGAATTGTAAAAGAAATGATCTGCTTCCGGAGGCCGATACATCAACTGAACCAGATGACACAGGAATCTAAATTAAAATCACAAAAATAAAATACAGTATTTATGATATCCCTAACAAGAATATCATTTTAATTAATAACCATCAACTTGAGCCATTGAACCCACACCTATAAAGCCAGCGTTTTTTCCTCTCGTAACTGCACTGTAATATTTAATGAATCACAATAATTAATTATTATTAAGAAATAATACATTACCTCCAACTGCTGAAATACGAGAGCATTGTCACTGTTAACAATAAGCGACTGAGTGTAGGTTGGATCCTCTGATACTGTTACATCCAAAACAACCTCACCACTATTTTCGCTGAATTGACCAGCATATGATGCAAGCGCTTGCAAGGCTACAACAGTGTCCTGGTAGGAGATAAAATAAAATCCAGAGCTGTAATCGAAGACCAACCCAAGGCAGGTCTATCACTGTGTTGTCTCTTTGAGCAGAAACCATTAAACCTGTGTCGAGGTGGGGAGTTAGGGAAACGTCCCAATATCTCTGCATATACACAATGAATTAACATGACATAGTTTGGTCGTCGCCAATCGAAAGTAGCAAAAGTGTATCAAGATTAAAGTTGTACCTGTGTTGAGGAATAACCTCCAATTTCACTTCGTTGTCTAGTCAACCATTTTGCAATTGACGATTCTTCAAAGATATCATCATGTGCAAGATAGGTGAGGAGGCCGTAGCCTGTCATTTCAACATCAGATGAGGGAGGTTTTCCATACGGTCGAATCCAGATATCATCCTTAGACTCATCATCTGTTGTGTTTTTATCCTGGCGACGCCAATATTTCATTCCGTCTTTAAAACAACCAATGGTAAAAAGTAGTAAAATTGACATAATAAAAGGAGTAAATAAGTAGCTTAGCTTAATATGAGGCATGAAGAAATAAGCAATCTTTACTCTGTAACAGCGAGATTAGATTAAGTATTATGGTCAAATATTAGTGTGGACAGGACACAAGAATCTCTGCCATAAATAACAAGTTAGTTGAATTCAAGTTTCCCAATAATGATATTTCACCAAAAAGAAATATGTATTTTGGAAATTGCCACTACCATTATGTCAAATATACCTGTAGGTCAGGGTCAAGTGGTCACAAATGACATCATGCTCGTTGATTCTAGGGAAAACTGTCTAATGAGCTTGTGCTTTTCAAGATTTTTGGTAGGATTGAACAACAGTAAATTGACCCAGATGCTTTTTCCATCTCCTTTACAGTCTGACCCGTCTAAGGGTACGTTCACACGTATGGCATAAGACTGGCGTGGCTTATGCAAGTGGTAAGGTAATCCACAGATTAAAATGATCAGGTGTTCACACGTAAACAAAGAAGTCCAAGTATCGTTTACGTCCTAAAAGTTAAACCCTTTGTTCCTTTTTAGATTTTACACTGTCTTGATGACCATCTTTTGTTGTTTTTTAACCATTTCTTGAAATATAGTCAGCGCTTGATTTCTAAATCAATTCTTTCCCAAAAAACACTCTGCTTTTGGCCATTATTTATTTTTATTTCACCCTGAACAATTCATGCTCTTTTAGATTGAAGAACAGAGAGCAGCTAAATAGCTTGTTTTTATTTCAGCAATCAAATTCACAGTAAAAAACAAGAATTAATTAATAAATATCTTGAAATAAGGTCAAAATCATTCAAGCGTGGCTGGAGTTAGCTCCGTGGCATTAGTTAAGATGGGGTATGTAGCTGACGTTAATAACGCCACGGACGTGGCTTAGTGAGTTGCGTTAATAACTCCATTGCCATAGTTCACCCGCACATTACAATTTTTGACATATTTTAATTGTTTTTCCGCCACACATTTCTGTGTAGCATACCGGAACAACGCAAGATATATCAACCTCATCCCAATATTTATGTAACATAAAATTAGGCCATTGTCTGGTATTATTGCCAACAAAGACTACATTAAACACCACCATCATCTACTTCCATTTATTCTTGGTAAGGCATCAACTTAAAATGCATTTTAAATGTTTATATTATATAAATTTAGATTCTGTTTCTATTCAAAATACAGTAGGCCTACCTTCAACAATGGAAAGATCTTCTAAGGCTGTAAGGAAATTATCACGTTCTGAATGTCCACTCAAATTAAGAGCATATGTTGTAATAGCTAGAACATAAGGATCTGTGTTGAACGTAGACAACTGGCCTACAATGTAGACATTGGCCTTATTCAAAGAGCTTGTAAGTTCATTTAAAGTTGCCTGATAAAAAAAAAAAAAAAAGCTTAATAATGACTGAAGAGACCGTATGTGAATTAACTGTTTTTAATATGTTGTAGTCTTTTACATAATTATTACTTTTTGTCATTTTGAAAAGAGACTCGCAACTACAGAAAATTCCCTTTTCTTGTGTAAGATCCATGCTGTTGGCTAAATAAATGAGAACTTTAATTGCTTCAAGTAAAAAATGTGATGCACCTCTGTAGGAATAGTTGTGGAGAGGGTGGTGAACTAACGTACATTTGAGCTATTTTATTAGGACCTAAATGGAAACAAATTCTTTATTGGTGATTACAGTAAATGAGTTAAAAACAAAAATATGGAAGATCAGAAACTCAGACGCATAACAATAATGCCATAAAATATGGCTATACTGCAATTGGTCAATTAGGTACCTTCTACTCAGCAATGCACCACTATACACTATGACGTACCACATACGATTGTATTCTAAAATAAATCCTTGTACTGTAAGTGAAGATGTAAGTACAGTGATTGTTAATATTTGAACACAAATGGCAGCCATGTTGGATCATCTCACTACACTTGGATAGTTTGTAAAGTTGTATAAATATTCTAACCTGTTTTAAACCACGCCCATTCTTAGCTTCTTGTATCACAACAACGACATATGCAGTAAGTGTTACAGGCCCTGATACTCCTCCCTGAAAATCGAAACAAACAAAGTACAAAACAAATATTCCAATTAAGAATTTGCAATTAGAGCAATTAAACTAAGCTCAATAAAACTAAGGTACAGTACATACAAAATGATTTAAAATAGTTTCTATTACAGTAAATTATTACTAGGAGTAACGGCTAAAGCATTATATATCTTTTTAGAAATTAAAACTTTCGTTCAAGGAGCTATGTTTGTTAAAAATATTAAATGACATTCATAATTATATGACTCATGACTATGAAACAAACATAGCAGCCTGAATGCTACTGTCTAACCTGCATATCTCTGTGGAAAATTTTGCCTGGTTCCATGAATGATCCATCAGTATTCTGCTGTTCCAACAACCAAGTGATAGCCTTCTCAACAACTTTCATGTCTATATAAATATAGTCCTGGGCCTGAATGAATGATTTAATAACAAAAGCTGTCAACCATGTACTTCCAGAAGGATCACTATTCCCAAAAGCACTAAAAGATCCATCTTTATGCTGGTATTTGAGCTCTCTTTGATAGCCTAGAAATAAAGTAGTAATTGTATTACTAAAGAGGAATAAGATAGTAAATGATCCAGTATTTTTTATGCAATTTACCAATGTTATTGACAAACTTTAATACCAAAAATACAAATACAAAATACATTTATTCATCAAATTACAAATAAAATAATATTATGTACAATGATTCAAGTAAATTATGAAAGGATGAAATAGGAAAAAATAATTATTGCAACATACCAGTTTTCATGAATGTGAGTGCCTTTTCCTTGATTTCTGGATTGTTCTGATCTGTGTTCGTAAGGTAATCATAAATGAAAACATCCGGAGCAAAGCCTATCATATTCTGCTCACCGCATCCAGAGGGCATCCGCAAAAGTTCATCCAATCCACTCATTGTTGGTCCCATCTGGTCTCCTAAATGGAAAATAAGTGAACCATGCTGTGCCGTTTACAAGAGTACTGTGTTTATTGCTACCTTTAGCAAAATTGTTTAATGATACCTGTGTTTTAAGGCAGAGTTTGGTTGAACCCTGCCTACATTTGTCAGGGAAACAAGTACAGTAGAGGGCACTTTGAGAGTGCACTTTGACCTTCAGTATATTTTTCCTACATAAAAAATGTTATCAAACAACATGCCTTTGATTGTCTTTAGAAGCAAAGTATTGATGAAAACGTTGAGTAACTCAGTTCTTTTCCACATATGTGGTGTGTACTGCAAACTTATATCATCATTAATTTGTAGTGTAATTACATTGTACTGTTGAAGTATAATGGTTGTCTGGAATTTAATCAATTTTTCCAATATCATATTCATAATTGCAACCTCTAATTAAGTTCACATACAAAAAAACGATGTGTCTTTGTACCAACTCGCACTACCTTTGCCCCTCACGCCCAGTTTATCTATAAACTTCAAACTGTAGTATGTGTATGTTTATTTATTTTTAATTTAACTAAATGACAAACTTGGTTGAGCTCTGCTTTTTTGGTCTTCCTTTCATTCATTTTAACCTTGTATCGATATTGAAATTGTTCGTGTTCGATAAATAAATAAAATGATTAGAGGAAATCAGGTTAACCATTGAGCTACTGTATAGTGCCATACAAATAAAAATAAAACTGTCTATAATAGGACACTATTTTATTTTACAAACAAAACATACTCTGATAATCTAAATCCAAAACATGATTAGAAGAAACAATCTGACTGAAGAAATGACGTACCAGTTGTGGCCAACTTCACATAAACAGATCAATCAATCACACCATTAGGAGGAAGATCAATAAAAAATGACTTTGTAAAATGGCCGTTGGTTTCAGTTAGATCAATAAGGTCTGCATATGTGTAAAATTCAGTTACACCCTCAGGCTGAATGTAAAAGAAATACAGATTATCAACAACACAACATTGTTCAAATTTCATCACTATAAGATATATTGTAGTAGGGCTATTTTTATTTAATTCACAAAATATAATATAAAAACTAAAATACTATTTAAAATTAAAATTGCATCCAGCATTGGCAGAGATATCCTTATTTATTTGAATGTTATTTGAATGTTTGTCTAGTTGTTTTCCAGATTGAGAGTAGCTTCGTAAGTAACATATTCTACAAACTGCCCATATATCTACTCCATTTGTATAGAGTAGTAATAGTGGGAGTGATGGTAAAATAGATGAGTTGCATGTGTTCAAGACCTGTCTGCGCCATATTGCCTTTATCTTTTAGGCAATATACTTAACTCTCATTGCCCTGTTCCTCGAATGAGATGTAAAGTCACTGGTCTTATGTACAATGCACATATGCACAATTATACAAACCAACAATAGTGTTGGTAGACTATGAGTGACCTAGATATCTCTACAGGTAGGGATCTCACAAAACAGAAAAATAACTTTACAAAAACAATGGGGTTATATTCTGTACTGAACATGGTAGAGTGGCTAATCCTAATTTCCTCATATTCTAAGGATGATTATTAACACCTTGAATTACCTTGAATTACCTTGAAATTAAGGCTAAAGCAAATTGCTTATTCGCCTCTCTGGAATTACAAATCTCTTACATACGGCTGAAACTTCTGGTGGTGATTTTTCCAGTGTTCTTTCAAATTAGACTTAAACTGATTCAATGACTTTGACTCTACAACAACTCTCGGCAAAGCGTTCCAATCGTTAACTACTCTTGCTCCAAAATTATTTGATCCCCATTTAGTTTTGACCCGCGGCTTTAATAGTTTGAAAGAATGACCTCTAGTATAATGGATAGTTAGTGTAACCCAGGCTACAAAAGTAGGCCAGTCAAAGAAGATGAAGGGTAACCCAGGCCACAAAAGTGTGCCAGTCCAAGGAAATTGCAACATTTACACATTCCTACTTCCTTACAAACAAAGAAAGTACTGACCAACATACTTTAAGTATGAGCTAATTATTTTAAGGATAAACTATTAGCTGATCAAACTCCAAATAAGGAAATAGGGCCACCATCATCTACCATTAGATAATGGTCCAGGAATGTATTTCGGAACAACAGGGTGGGGCCAAGACATATAAAAAAGACTGCAGAGTTGGGAAAAATCACAACTCAACTCTAAATCTATTGAGAGCAGTCAGGTCCTCCCTGATACTTTTTGTACGTTCTGAAAGAAGTTGTATTTACACTTATTCCTTGCTCAACAAATTCAGGTAAGATAACCAACATAAACTTATTATTTTGTAGCGTAAGTAACATAGCTAAGTCCTTTAGTTGTACTTGTTAACTACATATAGGATACTACTTTTATGTTTATCATTGCTTGTTGTCCAACAATGAATTTATTATCTTAGATACAACTTGATATATTGTAAATATGTACTATATGTTTGACCACCTTATATCGTATTGATTGTATGTTTATATGTAAGTTAGAGTGTAGTAATAAGACCCTGTCATTATATACTCACTAGGCTATGATTTATTAGCTAATCCTAAATTATCCTTGAATGAAGCCTGTATAGAGAATTCTGTAGTTATAGGAATTAAATACAAAAAGGCTACCGTAGTAGACAACTCAACTCTAAATCTATTGAGAGCAGTCAGGTCCTCCCTGATACTTTTTGTACGTTCTGAAAGAAGTTGTATTTACACTTATTCCTTGCTCAACAAATTCAGGTTGAGGGAAGATTGCCTAAGTTGGATTCTGTGTGTAAAGTCCACAGCCAGACGAGGGAATCGGTGGAGTGTATAAGCATCAAACTTCGAACGGGTTTACCACACCAAAAAGGGGACAAGCTCGACCACTGCCAGTTGTCAACAAACTTAAGTTTGACTTGTTATCTAAATCTTTAAGCATACTTAATTATAAGTCGCATATTGTATAATTTGTATTATGATTTAGAATAATAACACATCTACTATAAGCCAACTATTTTGTACTCTTTTATTTATTATCTATGTGTGTCTAGTGCCGCTGCCCCAATCAACTCGAACCCCGCTCACCTCAACCCTAAGTCGATAATCTTTTGTGTTGTGTGTAGAGCGGTTACATAAAAACTGGCGCCCAATGTGGGGCTTGAAAAGGCACTAGTTAGATAATAAATTTATAATTATATACTATATTGCATATTTTTATCATTGTATTATATTTCATGCTTTTCAATTTTACTTTATAAAATTTTTGTACCCGTATATATCTAATTATTGTTTTACAATTTGTAATATTTGATCGTAATTTCACTTATTTTAATTTACAATTGTAACTTCTTATTTTGTATACCATGGATATATATGACTGGTGTATTAAACACAAGGTCGATCCTAGTCATGCTATTGCATTAAGGGGTGTATTGAAGGCCAATTATAGTCACGATAGAATACCTAATGCATTCAAAGAAATAGATCGATCCCAGGTTGTTGAAGTTATAGATGAAACAGATATCACTTTTCAATTACTACTTTCGTTTTCCAAACCTGTAGTAGATCTAAATATCCCCACAACCATTGACCACACAGATAACGAAAACTGGACTATTATAAAATGGGATGGGAAGACCCCAGAAAAGGACACCCATATCCTACCCACAGATTTCCAGGGACAACTACAAACATTTCTCTTAGAACATGGGAAAACCCTGAACGATCTTAGGCTAGATTCCATCCCCTCCGACACCAAAGAAGTAGTAGTAAAACACCTAATAGGCAACAACGTGCCCCGTACGGCCGGTGTTCGTCGGTTACGACAGTTTTCGGGACGGGTGCCAATCCCTTCAAATGAGGTAGACTTTGAGACTTGGTCTCAACTAGTCCAACAACTTTTAAGGGATGATAGCTTATCACAGGCTGAACAAAAGAGCATCTTAAGTCAAAGTCTCTTTCCTCCAGCACTTAATATCCTAAATAAAGTGACTGATAAATCAACTGCTAGGGAATGCCATGATGTACTTAATGAGGTCTATGGTTTGGCAGTGGATGCAGATGACCTCTATACTCTATTTAGGGAGACATATCAGTCGGAAGGGGAACTGCCCTCTAAATTTTTAATGCGCCTAGATGAAAATCTAACTAGGGCAACAAAGGCTGGGGCAGTTGGGGTAGCAAAGGCTGACCATATGAGACTAGCTCAATTTGTCCGTGGGCTAGTATATGACGAGATGCTATCATCTACATTAAACCTGAAACAACGCAAATCAAATCCCCCTACTTATTTAACACTGATTAAAGAAGTTAGAAGTGAGGAAATTAATAGTAGGGCTAGGGCAGAAAAGCGAACACCTAAGGCAGTTAGTGCCAAGGCTGCGTTATGTAGCTATGAAGCCCTTAGCCATGAGGTAGAAGTTCTTAGAACTGAGCTACATCACCTCAAATCAACACCAAGCCCACCAGAGTCCACCCCTAACCCAAAAACGCGTTCTTCACCTGCGCCAAACACTAGGCCTAAAATATGTTATAATTGTGGCGAGGATGGGCACCACATGAGGGGTTGTCCCAACCCAACTAATGCCACATTAGTACAGCAGAAATTGGTCAAACGGTTTAATCAGGCGGGAAACGGCAGAGGGCATCCGGGAAGAAGGGACAACGGTCTGCCCCATCAGTAAAAAGGTCCCAACAAAAGAGAAAGGGAAACACTGGAACAAAAACATCCAATAATTTACTCCATAGTGCAATATCACAAACTAATAATCTTATAGGCGACCCTAGTGT
The DNA here is from genome assembly GCF_964355755.1 of Antedon mediterranea. NCBI lineage: Eukaryota > Metazoa > Echinodermata > Crinoidea > Comatulida > Antedonidae > Antedon > Antedon mediterranea. Next base: position 15,583,411 of record NC_092677.1, read on the forward strand.
CGTAACAATAATTGTTGACGGTCATATATGTAATGCAATGTTAGATACAGGCTCGCAGGTTACATGTATCAGTGAAGACTTTTATAAAGATAAATTAAGGGATAAGCCTATATACCCATTAACCGATTTAATAGTAACTGGTGCTGGCGGTCAGAACGTACCTTATCTAGGTTATATAGAGGTCAATTTAACGTTTCCTAAAGTCCAGACGGGCTATACTAAACAATTCCCAACATTAGCTTTAGTGTGCCCCAAATTAGGGAAGGGACTGTCTATGTTAATGGGCACCAACACCAGTATAGTTCGGGATCTGGCCACTGGCTGGACAAATACTAAGAAAAAGGGAAGGAAAGTAGGCCCCATACACTCTGCTTGGGCTGAAGTGTATAAAGAGGATAAGGCTAAGAAAGATAAACTAGGCCCCGTTAAAATATGTTCTCCTATGACAATACCTAGAGGAAAAATAGTAGAGGTAGAATGTGTTATAAAGAACACAGTACACCCTAACTTAGATGTGTTAATTGAAGCATCCCCGGATACCCCACTTCCTGGAGGGCTTTTAATCACACCCTTAATAGTCAAGTTAGAACATATGGGCCCAGTTAAACTTAGAGTTCCTTTGTCAAATTCTAGTAAAGAAATTAGGCTAAATAGAAACTTTAAGATTGCCACTGCTTTCATCCCCCAGTCTATAACGCATCACAGTCCGGAAGTTCACTGTAACTCAAGTACGGCCTCAAACAATTTTAATTTTGATAGCTCGCCAATTTCACATATAGATAAGGCGAAATTTATTAATTTACTTAATAATCATCCGAATGTTTTTTCAAAGAATGATTTAGATATAGGGAGAACTTCGGCTGTAAAACATAAAATACACCTAACTAATGACACCCCATTCCGTCAACCTTGTAGGAGGATACCCCCATCTGATTTCAATGATGCTAGGGACCACATTCAAGATTTATTAAGGAAGAATATCATTAGAGAGTCCGAAAGCCAGTATAGTTCTCCTATAGTATTAGTCAGGAAAAAGAAGACTAACGAAATTCGATTATGTATAGATTACAGACTTCTAAATTCTAGGACGGTTAGGGACCAATACAACGTCCCCAACATTGAAGATGCCCTTACAACCTTACGTGGTGCCAAATGGTTCTCATGTCTTGACCTCAAATCAGGCTATTACCAAATTGAAATGGCTGAGGAGGATAAAGCAAAAACTGCATTTTGGTGCCCATTGGGATTCTATGAATTTAACCGAATGCCCCAAGGGATCACTAATGCCCCCGCCACCTTCCAGCGACTAATGGAGAAGTGCATGGGGGAGTTAACATTCTCCGACGTTCTAGTTTATTTAGATGACTTACTAGTTTTTTCAACCACACTAGACGAACACCTAGCTAAGTTAGACAAAGTATTATCTAGGCTTGAAGAGTATGGCTTGAAACTAAATCCAGACAAGTGCAATTTTGCCCAAACTTCCATTAAGTGCTTGGGCCATGTCATTTCAGAGGATGGGGTAAGCACTGACCCAGATAAGGTAGAGGCTGTCAAATCTTGGCCCCGCCCCTCAAATGTAAAAGAATTGAAATCATTTCTAGGTTTTGCTGGTTATTATCGACGATTTATACAGCATTATAGCCATATTGCCAAACCATTAAACCAACTTATGACTAAGTATGACCCAATACGTAAACGAGGTAAAACGTTCAAAAAACCTAAATCCAATACTCCCTCAGAAAGGCGCCCTAGTCCTAATACCCCATTTGGTACTAACTGGTCCGAATCATGTCAGGTGGCATTTGATGTACTAATAGATAAATTGTCTTCAGCCCCTATATTAGGATTCGCAGACTACAATTCACCATTTATTCTACATACCGACGCTAGCACAAGCGGGTTAGGTGCAGCCCTATATCAAGAGATAAATGGGATAAAGAGGGTAATTGCCTATGCTAGTCGTGGGTTATCCAAAAGTGAAGCCAATTATCCTGCTCATAAATTAGAGTTTCTTGCCCTAAAATGGGCGGTGACTGAGAAATTTACTGACTATCTTTATGGTCAACGATTTGTAATTTACACCGATAATAACCCCTTAACGTACGTGTTGACGACAGCTAAGCTTGACGCTACAGGTCAAAGGTGGCTTGCCGCCCTGGTCAATTACAACTTTGATATTAAATACAAAGCAGGTAGAAACAATCAAGATGCAGACGGTCTTAGTCGTCGCCCACATGACCCCCCTTCCAATGACTTTGAATACGAACAATATCAAGAGAAAGCTGACGAAGTGTTAGGTAGAGTAAAATTTTCATCCTGTTCGTTCACAGCAGTCTGTAATGCTAAAATAGTTAATAAGTCTACTATACCTAATGATACAACACCCTTAGTTGAGTCAGTTAGTGATTCTCCTGATGCAATCCCCGCCATCTATGATAACCCTATTAGGCCTATAGATGGGCAGTCAACCTTGCCTAATGTTACTGCAGCGGAGTGGGTAGAGCATCAACAACAAGACCCTAATATAAAACCTATTTTTAAATTTGTATATAACAAACGGAAACCTACACAAGATGAACTCACAAAATTACCCGAGGAAACTAGGCTACTCCTGAGACAGTTTGATAAATTATTGGTAAAAGATAATATTCTATACCGCCAATTTGTAAATAATATCGGAGCTATGCAATTGCAATTAGTACTTCCAACCGCTTATAGAGATAAAGCATTTACTGGCTTACATGATGACATTGGTCACCCTGGGATGGAACGGACCTTGGATCTTGCCCGATCCAGATTTTATTGGCCTCGTATGTCCTCCCAAATTGAAGATAAATGTAGGTGTTGTGAACGATGTGTCCGAAGAAAGGCCCGTGCTACCAAAGCAGCCCCCCTAGTTAGTGTCAGAACCACCATGCCTATGGAATTAATGTGTATTGACTTTCTGTCTATAGAACCTGATTCTAAGGATACTAGAAATGTATTAGTTGTGACTGACCATTTCACTAGATATGCTATTGCTATCCCAACTAAGGACCAAAAAGCCCCCACAGTAGCAAAAGCTCTGTGGAATAATGTCTTTCAACATTATGGCTTTCCAAAACAATTACATTCAGATCAAGGCAGAGATTTCGAATCAAAAGTTATCCAAGATTTATGTAAATATTTAGGAGTAAGAAAATCTCGTACAACCCCATACCATCCCCAGGGTAATGGTCAGGTAGAACGGTTTAACCAAACCCTGCTTAAAATGCTAGGCACTCTAGAAAACCAAAAGAAAGAACATTGGCGAGACCATGTTGCACCCTTAGTGCATGCATACAATTGTACTAAGAATGATGCTACGGGAATGTCCCCATATTATTTAATGTTTGGTAGAGAAGCCCGCCTCCCAATTGACATCCAACTAGGTATTGACCCAAATCAAAATGGTTCACTTTCTCCAAGGGGATATGCCGACAAATTACGACATCGCCTAGAAACAGCACACAAATTAGCCCAGGAAATGGCAACCAAGAAAGCTAATGCCAATAAAGCCCGATATGATAGTAAAGTGCGTGAATGCACTATTTGCAAGGGTGATAGGGTACTAGTAAAAAATGTGCGCTTAAGGGGTAAACATAAACTTGCGGATAGGTGGGAAGAAACTATTTATGTGGTTTTGGAACAAATAGGGGACAACCCTGTGTACAAGATAGAACCTGAAGATAGTGATGGTCCTACTAGAACATTGCATAGAAATATGCTACTCCCATGTAGGTTTGCTACAGCAAAGGAAACTCCCCCTAAAAGTGGTACTAAAGAAAAACAAAGACAGAGAAAGCCTGTCACTCGACAAGGGCACAAAACGCCTAAGTCAACTGTCCCACAGCCAGAACTATCTGGACATGAAACAAGTGATAGTGATTTAGATTATTACATTCCAAATTCAGTTCGCACACTTCAACAACCAACAGATCCATCTATACCTCCTAATCTGGGTAATGACCAAAACGTGGCTCAAACTATTATTGACACCCCAATTGTTAACGAAATAGAACCTCAGATCAATGAGGAAGATGTAATAGTTAACCATGATATTAATGATTTCGAAGATGCTGTTATTCATAATTTAGACAACAATGATAATGTTAATATTGATAATGCTAATAATGAGCCTGATATTCAACCCGATGTCCACGAACCACAGGCTAATACAGATGATACCTTACGTCCTAAACGGCTAAGAACACAGCCAGAAAGGTTAGGTTATTTTGCTCCCGGCCAACAAGTTACATCAACTTCTAATATGGTGGTCCAAGTCATTGGGATGCAAAACCAAATGTTTGCTGATATGATGCAATCTCAATTATCACTTTTAAGAGGCTCTAAGCCGAATTAATTTTATAATGTTATTTTTACTATATGTTTATATATACACGCCAATTTTGATTCCTTTTCAATGTAATATTTTTTTTTCACTGTATATTTTATGTATTAAGACAGGTGAATTACGATCAAACAACTAAATGGTGACGTAGTTAAGCACTACTTTTAATGTAAATGTTGGTTACCATTGAGTTTGTTGAGCGTCGTCCGGGGACGGACGAATATTTTGGCAGGGTGAGTGTAACCCAGGCTACAAAAGTAGGCCAGTCAAAGAAGATGAAGGGTAACCCAGGCCACAAAAGTGTGCCAGTCCAAGGAAATTGCAACATTTACACATTCCTACTTCCTTACAAACAAAGAAAGTACTGACCAACATACTTTAAGTATGAGCTAATTATTTTAAGGATAAACTATTAGCTGATCAAACTCCAAATAAGGAAATAGGGCCACCATCATCTACCATTAGATAATGGTCCAGGAATGTATTTCGGAACAACAGGGTGGGGCCAAGACATATAAAAAAGACTGCAGAGTTGGGAAAAATCACAACTCAACTCTAAATCTATTGAGAGCAGTCAGGTCCTCCCTGATACTTTTTGTACGTTCTGAAAGAAGTTGTATTTACACTTATTCCTTGCTCAACAAATTCAGGTAAGATAACCAACATAAACTTATTATTTTGTAGCGTAAGTAACATAGCTAAGTCCTTTAGTTGTACTTGTTAACTACATATAGGATACTACTTTTATGTTTATCATTGCTTGTTGTCCAACAATGAATTTATTATCTTAGATACAACTTGATATATTGTAAATATGTACTATATGTTTGACCACCTTATATCGTATTGATTGTATGTTTATATGTAAGTTAGAGTGTAGTAATAAGACCCTGTCATTATATACTCACTAGGCTATGATTTATTAGCTAATCCTAAATTATCCTTGAATGAAGCCTGTATAGAGAATTCTGTAGTTATAGGAATTAAATACAAAAAGGCTACCGTAGTAGACAACTCAACTCTAAATCTATTGAGAGCAGTCAGGTCCTCCCTGATACTTTTTGTACGTTCTGAAAGAAGTTGTATTTACACTTATTCCTTGCTCAACAAATTCAGGTTGAGGGAAGATTGCCTAAGTTGGATTCTGTGTGTAAAGTCCACAGCCAGACGAGGGAATCGGTGGAGTGTATAAGCATCAAACTTCGAACGGGTTTACCACACCAAAAAGGGGACAAGCTCGACCACTGCCAGTTGTCAACAAACTTAAGTTTGACTTGTTATCTAAATCTTTAAGCATACTTAATTATAAGTCGCATATTGTATAATTTGTATTATGATTTAGAATAATAACACATCTACTATAAGCCAACTATTTTGTACTCTTTTATTTATTATCTATGTGTGTCTAGTGCCGCTGCCCCAATCAACTCGAACCCCGCTCACCTCAACCCTAAGTCGATAATCTTTTGTGTTGTGTGTAGAGCGGTTACATTGACATATTAAAAAAGGTTTCAATGTCCAATTTATCGAATCCTTTCAGTATTTTAAATACTTGGATCAGAGAAGCTTTCTTTCTTCTATAAACTAACGTAGGAAGATCAAGTATTTTTAGCCTACATACATACTCTGTACCCCTTAGTTCCGGAATGAATCGGGTGGCTTTTTGTTGTAGCTTCTCCAACCTATCCTCATCCGCTAAAATCTTAGGAACCCAGACATTATTACAGTATTCCAGGGTTGGACGGAAAGCGACTTGTATAACAGCTAAAAACTCTAAGGGTCCAAAAATTTAAACGCTCGATATATAATACCTAACTCCCTGTTAGCAGAAGAAATTACATGGGACACATGAGATCTAAAACTCAGCTTATCGTCAATAGGTCTTTCATCTCACTTACAGCTTCCAGTCAATTTGACTGTTTGTATCTGGATTTCCACAAGGCCTTTGATAAGGTGCCTCATTGTTGTTTATTGAGGAAACTTAAATGTTATGGAATAAAAGGAAAATTATTAAATTGGATTAAGTCTTTTCTGTCTGGAAGAAAACAACTAGTTTCAGTAGAAGGAATCAAGTCTAAGTGGAGAGATGCTGTTAGCGGAGTTCCGCAAGGGAGTGTATTAGGTCCTGAATTTTGCCAGTCAATAAGAACCTCTAAAAGCTGAGTTGAACAAGATCTGCCCGACCTGAAACCATGCTGAGCAACGGAAAAAAGGGAATTTAATTCAAAATGTTTCACAATCTCATCTCTAACAAATGTTTCCATTGTTTTACATAAGTTTGATGTTAGGCTTACCGGTCGATAGTTTAGGGGAGCTGACTTGTCTCCTTTCTTATAGAGCGGAACGACATCGGCATATTTCCAGGATTCTGGAACCAAACCCTCATTCATTAATTTATTAAAAATAACTGCGAATGCTTCACCCAAAATATCTGAATTTTCTTTTAAAATCCTTGAATGGATCTCATCCGGACCTGGCGACTTACAGATGTCTAAACCACTTAAATATTTAGTTATATCAGACGCTAAAAACTTCATATCATTGACCGGAATTATATCTGGTTTATCAGCCATTTCAGGAAACTCCTCAAGGTTCTCCACTGTAAAAACTCCAATAAACGATTCATTAAATAATTCAGCTTTATTTATTTTTGACGACACAAAATTTCCCTCATCATCTTTTAAGTCTGGAATAAAAGGCTTATATTTTCGCTGACTATTTATATGCCAAAAGGATTTTGGATTTATTTTAACATCTGACGCAATTTTTTTTCTCTAAAGAAGCTCTTGCCTTGCGGACTTCATCGGTAGCTTGATTCCTAGCTAAAACAAAGCTATTCCAATTTCTCTGATTCTTACATTTAAGATACTTATTCCATGCTTTGTGTTTAACTTTGATTATATTTTCTATCTCTTTATTAAACCATAGTTTTCTAAATGACAGAACTGCATGATCGCTCTTGCCTAGAGGGGGACCATATATAATCGCATCAACGAAACATTCTTCTCGTGTAAAAATTAAATCCAATGTACTTGGTACGTCGCTACCGCGAAAACGCGTAGGTTCTACACAATGCAGAAACCAAAAAACCTCCTCTGAAATATTTTCAAAAAAATCTGAAGTATCTGAATCACCTTGAGATTCCATTCTAACCCAATCGATATTCCTATAATTAAAGTCTCCTGCAACTAAAAGAAAATCTGCTTGAAATTGGTTTACCTGCTCCAATACCAAATTTAACTAGATTTAATTCGTCACTATGACGAATTATAGGTTATATGCATTGATTTAAATAAAGGTAATTGATTTTTAAAAGATATATTGAGTGATTGATTTTCTCAGAATCTTTAATTATTTATAATATATGATAGGACCTTGCTAACGCGAACACCATAGCCGGTATCACAATCCGATCAAAGATCCATATGCGTATAATGTCATAAACCACATTTGTTGTTACATAATAATAAAGACATAAGTTACTTTTTATCTAGATTTCATTATAAATCATGTGTATAATCTATACACTAAGAAATAAATTTGAACAAACAATACGGATAATAAAAAAAAATCTTCTTTCGTTTCCCAAGGTGAGACTCGATCTCGGTACCTTGAATGCCATAGACACGAGCACAGACCATCGAGCCATACACAACTGACTAAAAGTTGTAGAAAAATTCCTCCGTGTATTTATGCAGTAACCACTTTGGTGCAAATAGATTATTACATACCGTAATGAATTATAATTTTTTACTATGATGACATCTTTAAAAATGTAAAAAAATGATGCATTGTCAAACTATATACTTTTAACTTTAATATATGAACTTCTTAAGAAAGAAAGTTAATGTTAAGTTTGTTATTTCGGCCTAAGAAAATGTCATAATTTGTTTGATTCTCGAAATTATTTTTTTTAAATTTAATATGCAATTAATGAGGCTTAATCAACTTTTGTTCTCTTAATTTGATAATAAATCATACATATGATACATACACTTCAAGAAAATGAAATAAAAAATAGGTGTTCCCCAGCATTCTGACGATATATATTAATTTTAAAATTTAGCATTTCACCATTTTGTTAACTTATACGTGCGTAGCCTGTCACTTTAGACGTGCTCGTATAACGCAATTTCGAGTTGAAAAGTGAATCAAATATGATGATATTATTAAAGAAAGATTGTAAAACAGAAATCGGGCAAAAAAAGTGCGTATTAACGTTTAACGCGCAGTGCGCGTGCAAAATCTGTGCACTCATGGCAATTTTTTAAACGCCTAAAATTGCCTGAAACGTACTCTAATTTCATCAAAAATAAATTTTGACAATTTTGAACATTTTAAGTGCGCGTACGCAAGCGTTATATGCGCTACGCACGTAATTGTATTGCCATATGATGAAATATGACCTGACATTTATGAGTACCAACTTTTGTTTAATTGTGATTCATGCTTGTGAAGATATGATTACAAACGTGATTTCGTTAAATCGCGCGTAGACCACGTAATGATTGATTGCCCACCGTAAAAACATAACCACATCGATTCCTGGGCATAAGGAATATACTCTGAAAAATTGACTTAGCTAGATGAAACTGATATCAAGATAATTCACGGACAAAATAGTGCTAAGGAAAGAATAAATAAATAAATAAAGATTTTGACAGAATCAAGAGGTTATATGCATGATAATGCATATAACCTAATAAAACATTATTCTCTTTAGAACTGCTTGGACTACGATAAACACAACCTGCAAGTAATTTCTGGTCAAGAGGTAAATTAATAATAACCCAAACGGACTCTCTAAATTCATTAAACTTTACTTCTGATATTGGAATACCATTCTTGACATATAACCCAGTGCCTCGCACAGAATCTTTTGACAGAAAACACTGGTAACCTTCCAAAACTAAACTTTCCATACTAATTTCATAATTTATGTTTTTCGGGAACATCTCTGTTAAAAACACTAAATCAGGATTCTCCTTTTGCAAACGTAAATTTAATTCTTCTTTCTTATTAAAAACAGAGTCACAGTTTGTATATAAACATAATAAACAATCTTTTTCTTTTAGCACAATTGGACTAGTTTTGCTTAAGCCTTTATCAAATACTTGGCCCCTTCTTCCTAATTATCTTATTATTTCGGATTATTAAGTCTAACTCCCCGTTAGCTTCTCTAATCAGGAGTTCTTGTTTTAGTCGTTTATATGCTTCGCGCTCCGATTTTAGTCGGTCATTAAATACCGAGATTGCATTTCCTTTGTAATCTTTTCCACAAGCTATCTTTATAAATTTACGTTTATCCCATTCTGTACTAAAAATAACCTTAAGCGGTCTAGGCCCTGGCTTGTCCAAATCTCTTTTGCCAATTCGGAAACATAAAATAAAACTTAAACCTAAATCTTCCGCAAGACCCTTTACTACTGCCATGTCTTCCTCCTTCCTAATTTCCATTAAATCAGAGGTAGATTCAACTAAACCGAACACCATAGCATTACATTTCCGCTTTTATTTTTCGGCCCATTCATCAAGACGTAACTGTACCACATTTTCAATTCTTAAATCAATAGGCAATACTGTATCTTCTACAGAATCCAAATCCGAGTCGCTGTGATTACTACAATCGATGCCGCAGAGTTGATCGAGTTTGACTTTATTCGCTTAACTTCCGCTCGCAAGCTCTCTAAACCTGTAATTGATATCTTTTCTATCTCCTCTCTATTGGATTTGACATCACTTTTAATCTGATCGATATCAGTTTTCAATTGCTCATGATTCATATTTAATTTCTTAATAAGCTCGTTAAATGACAACGAAGTAGGTAAACATGTTCTGCAGTGCAAAGCTAACGTCAGAGTCACCCTTGCTTAGCCATTCATATTTGCCCTTACTAATGCCTTGACATTTCGAGTGAAACCAGAAATTACATAGATTACAACAAATACCACGATCATCACCAGACACAGAAATATCACAAGAGCCACATTTAAATTCCAACTGATGTTCCTCATCACCCAAATAATCGCTTTTAGCCTGTCTAGGATTAGCTTTATCTCTCGCACCACGTTTATCACCGCCGCCGGTAGCCATGATTGTACTACGATGAATACTCTAAATATAGACCTATACAACAGTAGGCCTAGGCTCAGAATTTTAATCTCAAAAAATAAAAAACCCACAACTCAGATTTAACGATTCAATAAACTGCAGTTAAACAAGCCTTTGCATTATTTTACAAAAATAACAATGATAAAAACCTGAATTTGACTAAACAATTTTCGAAACAACTGAAAAAAATACGAACACGTCGTCGTCACCACCAGAAGCGCGCCCACATTTATATTCAACTATAAGGGGAAAATTAGTCATGATATGAAAAACAATTTGTGCTAAAATGTGTTCAACAATGATTTGTGTGTGTGAATTATAACAAAAATAGACAAATTTGCTTGGTTTTAATCAAAACAATATACTTAGTGACATGCAAAACAGGAATGACTGATTGTACTCTATATTAAGTCATTAACCTTAGTTGAAACAGAAGTGACATTGTTTTCCTTATCTTGCTAGTTTAATTGATGTATGTAATTGTGATCATGTAGTGTCATTATAATTACCTCTACTAGGAGCTGTCTTATAACGCTATCCCTGCCATTTGTGGATTGTGCCGTCACATGAATATCCATTAATTTCAAGTTCTTTGGACTGATGGCAAATGACACTGGCACACCCTCACCAGCTGGAATTTTGGTTTTCACAACCTGCAAGAAAAGATATTTAAAAAAAATGGGGCTGCTAGAGAAGACTTCTTTTGTTCTAAATTAATTAATAAAAGATATCAAAACACATTTCAAGTGTCCTTTGGTAAAAAAAATGGAAGCACACCTGCATGGAAATGTGTAATTCCTGCTCTTGTGTACTGAGGAAGGGTACCTTAATGCATTATTAGTATTTAATTTGGAGGAGTAATAATAATATCAAATTTGCTCTTAAAAAAAGACTGACCTGGTCCTTACTGACATAGACTTCTGTCACTTTATCGTCAATGCTATTGTTATCGGAGTTAAACTCAATGTTGTGAAAGTCATCAGATTTGTGAAGTTTCACATCAGCCTAAAATAAATTACATGATACTAATTTTAACACTTATAAACACAAATGCCAAATATTTATGAAATTACTTTCACTCTTGAAACAATCCATCACATTTCCTTCAATAACCTCTAGCAAATAAACTATACGGACAGTCAGAAGACACGCCTTCAGCAGATCAGAATGAATTTAAAAGAAGGAATGAATATAAGTGGAAAGTTCTAAAATAATTATTATTGAACGAGTACAGAGCTGGCTAAAATGACTGGCACAGCACACTGACATCAGAATGTAAATTCAGTAGGTCATTCCAGAGGGTCTTTAAGTCAATATCTAGATAACGATAACAGAGTGCAGACACAAATAAATTACTTACAGTAATGTCCATAGTTTGATAGTTAAATACCAGGATCTCCAATGCCAAGTTTTCACCACGGATCACAGAATACGGAAGATTCATGGACACGAAAAACGGTTTGAACACTGTGACCTAGAATTATAGGACATTAAAAACATGAATGTACTCCATTGACTTTTGAAGTGTATAATATAATAAACCAATCAGCTATGCTTATTTATTTCTGTGTGTTGTACTACATAGGTGGAATCCCTAAAATTTAAAATATTAAAAGTTTATCACTTCACATTAACATTTTTGGACAATTATGCACTCAATTCATTTTTTAATGTTATAAAATCTATTCCGGTGTATCGTCAAGCAGGTGAGATATGGAACCACATGGCTGCTTGTATATTACACTTCAAGATAACTAAAAAATGTGTAGATTAGCATAATATTCATAACCTAACAAACGAACCATCGATGTGGTTGGAACAACTCCAAAACCAGTAGAGGTTGACAAAGCAAAAGCACTGCCAACCCACGAAGTGATTGTATCTGGAACAGTAGTCTCAATTGAAACCATACCATCATCACTAATTTACAGAAGAAAGAAGGCATATTAACATAATGTATTGTACAAACAATTTTGAAACTATATTTTTGAAATTAATAACAACCCAATGAGCAATGCATTCCGAACACGCTCTTGTAGTACCTCGCTAGCTGTGACGTCACATTAATAGTTGTACCTTTATACGATCGAGTGATTGAATTAAAAGTTTCCTGTTTAGAGCTGTTTTAGTATTTGTTGTTTCCGAACATCACATAATTGGCGACGAAGATTTTACCCAATATACAGAGAATGTTTTATTACTACTTGGGCTACAAGTAAGACGAAATAGCATGATTTTTGGCACTCAGCAAGTAGGCTATATATAGGCCACCAGTAGAATCATCACCGATCAGCGAAGTGACTGCATATTGGTAGTTCACCAAACCATCCAGCCAGAAATGGGTTAGCGGAACGAGCTGTACAAACTGTGAAAGAGGGGTTAAAGAAAACTGTAGGTGAGGACTTGGAGTCAAGAATATATTGATTCCTGGCAAAAATATAGACTAACACCACAGTCAACAACTGTTCAGTCACCGGCAGAATTACTAATGAAACGACGTCCTAAGTCTCGACTTGACCTAGTTTGACCTATTATATTATACAATAATAGCAGGACAAGAAACTCATGAGAGATCATTTTATGAGGGAGACTCAGTATGGGTAGTGAACTTTGCTGGTAAACCAAAATGGTTACCTGGTGTGCTTCAGCATCAGGTAGGTCCTTTAAGGTACATTTGGAGGATGGTCGTGAATGGCGTCGACACGTTGACCACATTCAGAAGCGTTTTCCAGAAGAGAAAGTTACTAGACCGCTTGAAATTACAGAGCAGACTACAATCAACTTACCAGATCAAACTGAAGAAACATCAATCCAACCAACTATGGAACAATCAATCAACCCTAATGATTTATTAGATACTGTACCTAAACCTACTACTACAGCTTCACCAGAATTGGAACCTCACAGATCAGGAATAATCCGCAAGACTCAGGACAGATTAAATTTGTGAACATTGTTATTTTGCGCGTTGTTGTATGCAATCTGTTGTGGATTTATTGATAATTGAACGTCTTATTGCATTTGTTATGAACAGTTTGTTTTGATGATCATCACAAAATTATTATAACTGCAAAGTAACTAAGATATGGATATGTTTCGCAAATAACTTTTATTATAACAATGTTTTAAATATTGGTCATTTTAACAGACTTTATATTATAACCCATATACCTAATCTAAAACAGGAGGAATGTTCCGAACACGCTTTTGTAGTACAGCGCTAGCTGTGACGTCACATATAGCACCTCATTGCTTAGTTGTACCTTTATACGATTGAGTGATTCAATTAAAAGTTTACTGTTCAAAGAGCTGTTTTAGTATTTGTTGTTTCCGAACATCACACAATGGAATTAAGATGCTTACACTAAAAGACAGAAACCAATATACCAAAATAAAGAAAATGACTCAAAGACAAATATATGGAAAAAAAGACTCTGACGAGGAAGACAAAAAATAAGGAGGAGAGATGGCATCAAGTGATGACTGCAAACTGGTCGACAGCTTCAGAAAAGAGGAATTGGAAAATGCCAGAGGAGGGTTACATCCAGCAGTAACATAACCTATGATAATGAGGTACATACAATTGACAATACAAATAGTATGTATGAGTATATTTAAATATATATACCACTCTGCAGCAGTATGTCAATAAAGAGCTGAGAAAATCATCAACCTTTCTAGAGAAGAAATGCAGTTTAATTTGAAATTGTATTATGGAAAAGTTGTTTTATGTTGTTACTTAAACATCAAGGCATTCTAAACTCTCTAAAAATAAGGAAAACAAATAGAACGTATTACCCAACAGTAGTCTCCATCCACAGCCATGTCTCTGGAAATTCAGCACGTACATCAGAATCAGCAATGGTAGTTAAAAGCATTTCATCAGTTAATTCAGTTAATTCAGTTAACTCAAAATCGATCATTGGGCGTTGAGCAAAAGCAGAATGGGAAATAATCAGACCTGATGATAAATCACATTTGATCAAAATAACTAAAAAAGTAGGTCTGTGTATAAAATTTTGTGTTACTTGTTTTTGGAAATCAGTGAAGAAGAACGGCTACATATTTCATTTAATCAAAATGAAGATAGGGGCATGAATATTATTGCTAGAGTGAATTAACTTTGAACTTGGTCATTGCACAATGTCCTTACCAGAAAGTACAGAATTTATTGATTTATTCAATTTAGACAAAACAACAAACAAAAACAACAACAAATTTACAGAAAAACAGCAGCGAACCTAATCTAATCTAATCTAATCACTGTTGGAAGACTTTTCTTAACAGAAATACAAATAAACATATATAATTCTAACTTTACAGAAATGTGTATTTGATATAAATCATAGAAAAATTGTATTAAATGATTGTCTTTTAATAAATTTTGTGTTATAATTATGTACATGGTACCTAATAGTAATAATTTTATCTTTCTATTTTAGAGATCTGTTAAAGATGTATTGTCCACCTGAAAAAATATTTTTAATTTTTAAGCTTACTATGTCGGTCGGTTGCTAACTTACATAAATTAACATTAGGCCTAATTATTGTAGGCATATAACACCAAACAATCAAGGAAAACAATGCTCCATACTAATAGCTAATTTACATAGAAATATTTTAAAAGAAACGCACTTTAAAAAAAATCACAATTAGGCAAAAACTTTTCAAAACTTACTTGAATGAAGAGAAATATGCAAAATATTATTCAATTCATCTGGTATTTTAGCATCTGTCAAAACAATCACACCAGAATTCTAAATAGAAATTGTAAAAATGTTATAATGGCAATGCAATGTACAGATCTTTCTTCACAACTAGGTGGAAGAACTGCAGGCCAATTGGTAGCTCCAGGGACTCTGTTTCACCTTGTGTTTTCTTTTCACACCTTCAAGACACATACTTCTCGATCATTTTTCTGGTCAATCTTGATTTCAGAAAAGTCATTGGAATGTTTCTCCAGGGTGCTGTATTACTGGAGAGTGATGGTGTAATGATAATATCGTACTATGTGATAGGCCGGGTTCGAGGTAAAAGGTAGGATATCTAAATATCAAGCAAAAGGTTCTGTGGTTGAATGGGTTGGTGCAGCTTTTTCCTATATATTCTCACACCTCATCTTTTCATACCTATACCTGTGCACATTTATTTTTTTATTTTTATTTTTATTTATTTCATCATCACCCTACAGTGACCAAACGTCACCATTAACAGGGTTGAAAGTCATAAAATATAATATAATACTGTATATACAAGCAAAAATCAACAGATAACAAGACAACATTTAAATATTACTGACATTAGACAAAACCTTGTGACGGAAACAAGCA
This sequence comes from Antedon mediterranea, assembly GCF_964355755.1. Lineage (NCBI taxonomy): Eukaryota > Metazoa > Echinodermata > Crinoidea > Comatulida > Antedonidae > Antedon > Antedon mediterranea. The sequence goes on from NC_092677.1 coordinate 15,599,224, forward strand.
AGTGAATAAAAAAAAATATCAACAGATCCATCAACTTTACATAGTGAGTGGTATAACTTACTATATTTATATATAAAAGTATCTCTTCAGAGATCCTGCCTTGTAAATTAATATCTACATACAAGATCTCAAGTAGTAATTACAAAACTAGTGCTGAACATTACATCGCACCCAAGAGGATGTGAAAGAGTTTTAATGAATAGGACCTAAGCATTTCAGGCACAAGGTTCGAAGTTTGAATCTCAGTTGGAGCACCTTTTTCTCAATGTCAAGGATTTCCTCTTTTTTACCATTAAATATTTATTTAATTGATTTCTAGATCACTGCTTATTTGAGAGGAAATAAGTACTGTGCTGTAGACAATGAATGTACACTCATCACTTTAACAACACAAACAATTATCTACATGCAGACGCAATCTGACCAGGGATGTTAGTATACAAATAATTATAATTTACGCCTCCCTGCCTCTGCAATTGAATTTATTCTCAATGATTTGACCTTTGTGGAACTTTCATACCACCCCAAATTCCTACACACAATTAAAAAGTTCACCTTAGTGTAATACAATGTTGCGTTGTTGAGGTACTAATGAAAGACTCTTACTCGCTTAGCTGTCGTAACACATATATTATTTATTCAGTATAATACTTCAGTACAATAATGATTCGGTACAATATACCATTAGGATAAGGATACAGAGGATCAGTGATGCTGTCGGTGAGGTGTGAAGTGTGTAGGTCTGCTTCTGAAGAAGTGGCTGTGAGGTGTAGATGTTCTTCGGAAGAAGTGGCTGTGAGGTGTGTGCTCCGTGAAATGGCTGTAAGGTGTAGATGTTCTTCTGAAACTTGGGGGTATATTGGCTTCGGTTCATTTGCATATGTCACTACGTAATCTGTGAGGGTAACGATTGGTCCTAAGTTGGTCCAGGGGTGTTTAAGTGGGAGTGATTGATCTTATCTGGGGAGGTTACAATGATGAATTGGCCCTGTCGAATCTCTGCTAAAAACTGTCAATATCTAATTGTTTTACGATGGGAACAGTTGCAAAGTTATTCTTTAGGGAATCGATTGTAAACTAAATGGTCATTAAAACATCTGGACAAACTCTCCTCTGGACTTTCTGGGTCAAGTTTGTGAACATATTTGAATTCCGATACAAAGGTCAATTTCTTAAATATAAAAGTATATCGTTATATTACATCCCTCTGTTTCCCTTTTTTTTTTCTAATCTATTTAAAATATAAAAAATGGTTATAATAGTGGCATGCAAAATTAAAGTTATATAAAAGAAAAAAAACATTATTATACATATAAGCAAAAATTGAGTTAGCCAAAACCATTGACTCTGAAGTGTAACCTTATCACTTTCACTCTCTCTCTCTTCTCTCTCTTATAAAATATTAAAATCAAAAAATGAATTTGGTATAAAATTCGCGTAAATCAAACATAAATCAGTTGAAAATAAAAATACAAAACTTAAAAAATAGTATATTACATTGAACATACATCAAATCGTGCGACAACTCATCGCGTTCTAATGGTCTTCAAACATAAATCAATCAAATCAAAACATAAAACTCAAGAAAACTGTGGCTGATTAGCCTAATATCAAAATATCAAACTTAATCACTTAAAACTTTAAAGAAACAAATGTGTGTGTCCCGTTGACACAAACTTATCCACAATATATCGTTATCATCACAACTTTATCGATTTAAGCATTTATATTCACAGGTAATTACGATTTCAATCAATCGACAAATTCGACTTTTGTACTCAATGTAAAAAAATTACAATTAAAAGTACTAAGAAAATCTCCTGTTCTTGTATATCAATTAATTAATGCTTGAGATGAACGACTCAAAGGTTAAACAAAATATTTGTTACAAAATGCTTGTCGTTCTTTTCGATATCTCAATATATCGATCATCAAAATTCAAAATTAATCTTTATCAAAAAACTCGTTACAAAATCAATACTTAATCAATTTTAATTCTCTTTTAACTGAAATCACATCATTACTAAACAAATCTCATCAAAAATACGTAGACTATGCTATCATTAATTTAGCAAATGTCGTAATTTTTTAAAAAAAATCTTGCAAAAAAAAATTAAATCAGTAATTCGTTGCATTATACAAACGTTTTATGAATCGTTTTGGCGATCCACTTATCGGTATCTGTTTATCATTAATAATCTCTTTAATTAATTTATCTGTATCGTTATATCTGTCAATTTTCCACCAAAATTTGCGATCATTAGATTCGTGTTTTGTTTCATCAGTGTTACGTTTGGCTGAAGTCGGTTTAGAATACGAAACTAAAACTTGGAAATGTCCTGCTTTAAATCTACCTCGGTTTAATGTCATATTTGAATCATTAGGTGCTGTCATAATTAGATTAGTTTGTTCCTTAATTTGTTCTTCTTTCATTTGGAATGGGGCTGCTAATCCCATGTTATTCTCTACACAGTCAAAAGTAAGGTTGTAAGTTAAGGGGGTCTACTTTAGTTGGATGTGTAAGGGTATCTGATTGCAATTGGGCTGGTGTCCTATCATGTTCGTCAATAAATTAAACATTGTTTTCGTCATTTACTACGTTAACGGTGTTCTGAATTTTCTCATTATTATTATCGGCGGGTTTATTCAACAATTATTTTAACAATTTAAAAAAACAATTTTAGTGTATACCATAAACTTTCACACAGGGTTACAATTCAAAATCAAAACGGTTCTGACTTACCCCAAATGCTTCGGATCCAATTAAAAATGATTAAAGGAATGCAAAAAGTGTTCAAAAATGTTTAAATGTTCAAACAACGAATTAAAGAAATGTTAAAGTGCTCATCAATGTTCAAATTTTCAAACAACGAATTAAAAAAAATGCGAAAGGTGTTCATCAATGTTCAAAAAGGTAAATGTTAAAAAAAACGATCGAAAAAAAAACGGCGTGAAGTTGAAAGTGTCCAAACGAAACAGTTCTTGTCCGCTTGCTTCTGTTTTGATTCTTCTTGTGTCTTCCTCGATTATCTTCTTTGTCTTCATCCAATGGTCATAATTTGATAAAATTTCTGCTTGTCTCGATCTCATTCAAATATAATTACAGCTTGTCTTTTGTGTCTTCCTCGATTATCTTCTTTGTCTTTTGTGTAAAAGTAAATTTCTGGTTTTCTCCTTTCAAGCAAATATGGTTATTTTTGTCTTCGTCTTCGTGTCTTGTTAAGTGTTTATTTCTTGTTTTCTTGTTATTCTGTTTTCTCACTCTGTTCCTTATAAAATTCGGGTCTTCCACCATGTAATACAATGTTGCGTTGTTGAGGTACTAATGAAAGACTCTTACTCGCTTAGCTGTCGTAACACATATATTGTTTATTCAGTATAATACTTCAGTACAATAATGATTCGGTACAATATACCATTAGGATAAGGATACAGAGGATCAGTGATGCTGTCGGTGAGGTGTGAAGTGTGTAGGTCTGCTTCTGAAGAAGTGGCTGTGAGGTGTAGATGTTCTTCTGAAGAAGTGGCTGTGAGGTGTGTGCTCCGTGAAATGGCTGTAAGGTGTAGATGTTCTTCTGAAACTTGGGGGTATATTGGCTTCGGTTCATTTGCATATGTCACTACGTAATCTGTGAGGGTAACGATTGGTCCTAAGTTGGTCCAGGGGTGTTTAAGTGGGAGTGATTGATCTTATCTGGGGAGGTTACAATGATGAATTGGCCCTGTCGAATCTCTGCTAAAAACTGTCAATATCCAATTGTTTTACGATGGGAACAGTTGCAAAGTTATTCTTTAGGGAATCGATTGTAAACTAAATGGTCATTAAAACATCTGGACAAACTCTCCTCTGGACTTTCTGGGTCAAGTTTGTGAACCTATTTGAATTCCGATACAAAGGTCAATTTCTTAAATATAAAAGTATATCGTTATATTACATTAGTTCCAACAACGATATTGATATTTTGGTGTATATGATGTATTATAGGCCTATGTTATATTTTTTTCATGAGATCATGAGCTTTCATTTTTTTTATCAATGTATTTCAAAGATTTCTAGATCCTAATTGTTAAGTACCCAAATGGAAATAAGTAACACTTTTTGGAATATTATGGTTCAATTAGTTTTGTGTGTATCATTCCATTTTTGTATTTCATTGTTCATGTTTTGAACCATAAATAATTCAAATAAAATTCCTAATATGTCTTCAATCTTGGGAAGGCACTATTATGTAAGAAATTATAATAAAATGTTCTTTTTTAATTAATGTTTTGTCTCAACAATGTATGGTGTGCATTCAATTTATTTTGGTTAAGCACTATACAAAAAGGCCATCATCATTTATTATTATTATGTCAAATGAATAGAATTACTTACTTTAAATATGTTTGCAGCATAGATGCCTTCCGTCGAGAATGGATAGAACCTAGGTATTCCAATCTTACCACTTTTAGAACTGTCAAATGTTTCTAACTCTTCAATCACCTAAAAATATCTTTCAATGTTGTATGAATTTTTTTATTTGTTTTATTAGAATATACCGGTAACCTTTTTCAAAATAAAAGTATGATCACATTTACATACAATGCCAAACTCAAATCAAAGACTACCCAATAAAAGATGTTTATGTTATTTTGTGCTTACCTTTTTTTGTGTGATGTCATTTCCAGATTTCAAAAGTAGAACACTCTGATCAACAGCCAATAGATAGACTAGAGAGCCCCCGGTTGCTGCAATGTCAACATTAATGTTATCACCAGGTTCAACAACATCACTACTGAATGACAGACTGACCTATGAAATGGTCAATAAACATTGATTTTATTATTTTGGCTTCTATTGGTTGAGGAAATTCCTGCTTCAAACAAGTCACCCATTCATAAGAGTACTAATGAAGAAATCATATGTCTGTGACCATAATATTGACCGGAGACTTGACAAACAATTTTAGTTGATATAAGGTTTAAATTATTCGACAATCATAATGAAGTGGATAGATTATATTTTATAATTGTATACATATCAAAGAAATTTAAATATCTGTATCTATTGTTATACTATTAGTTACAACATTACATTAGTATAAAGTTGATATATGAAAGTTTAAAATAATGATTAATAAACAAAAGAAACAAGAAAATCTACTGAACTTTGTACCTTATTTTCAAACGAACCGTCAACATTAAAGTTATAGACATCAACAACAGTTTCATTGTCGGAACGAACGTAGTATGCAATCAACTTTGCTGATGGCACCATGTCAGCTGTGATAGCAACATTCAATGTATTTTGAGTAGAAGTTAATCCAGTCAGTGTTCCAGTTAGAACAATATTGCCTTTGGATAAAATCTATGCAAAAGAAAAGTAAAGTTCATCAACAATTGTCCAGCCCAACTGGCTGGGAAAAAAACCGAAATTAGTCAGAAACTATGGACTCCCTTGAAAATAAGTTGGGCACTTAATTGTTATGCTGATTAAATCTGATTCTGATTAAATTCAGAAGTCTTCTGATGAGAGATTTATTTAAATTTACCATTACTTTGTTTTTAGATTTGTGCATACTCTTAGTGTTATAATCATTCACCTTTGCAGCCCAAAAAAATCCCTGTGATTCAACACTAACATCCAATCAAAGTAAAGAATTTTTCTCTGGTTAGATAAAAATGGCAAAAAAAGCCCAGTGTTTTATTATCTCTGCCAAGGAGGTTATATTTTTGTCTGCGATTGTACTTGTGTGTCTGTTATCATTACAACATCAAAACTAAAAGACGGATCAGAAAGATATATATGGTCACAGAAGATTCTATTCAGTTTTGGAAGCAATCCAGATCTGGATCCCAATTCTTTTAGGTTGTGGGATGATGAATTATTACTTTTTTGGTCACCAACTGAAAACTACATATTGTATATATATATTTAGTTTTCGGTTGGTGACCAAAAAAATCATACATTACATTAGACGACTCCCTGTTTAGACTAGAATAGTTAGTTTGGTATTTTAAACAATAGAAATTTAAAAACAGGCCGGTTGAAACATTTTTAATTTTGGAGGTCAGCCCTTGGCAGAGGTATGTAGTCTCTGATTATTCTTGTTTAAAATATATTTAACAATGTATATTGTAGATTATCTAGATAGATTCTTGAAGCCAAAAATAAAATGTGCAAATAAATTTAAATCAAAACACAAAATTGTACCTAATATTGCAACTTTTGGTTTGGGGTTTATGATCAAATCCATGGCATGATTTTTTCCCAGATTGGATATACTCATAATTTAGACCAGAATAGAATAGAAGTCCCATACCAAACATAACCACGTCGTCAAGATGAGAATTATACAGCGTAACAAATTCTAGAAATACTGTAATCACTAAAACTAAACGTAAGCCATCTTGACTGTGGAGTATTCCATAGATCTACACTATAATCATATCAGGCTTTGGTCTATTACAAAGGATAAGGACTATTTAAACAATCATGTTAACCATTGACAATATTATACCATATAAACAATGTTATGCGGGACTTCCGTTGATGTGATATTAAATGTGGCATCTTCTCCTGCATTCAATCCGGAATTGGCTAAGATGATCTGAATGAACGAATTGCTCGGTGACTCCATCGCGTCAATTCTAAAGGAATCTACATATTCACTTTCTTCCTCCATTGTATAGTACCGTGCCTGTTTGAAGAAATAATAATTATTAGGTACTCAATATTCAAATGGTACATCTCCCTCTCTCCCTTTGTAAAAGAAAAAAAAAGAAATTTATGTTAAGTAAATAAGTTAATAAGATCGAATATAAAAGCAATTTTTCTAATAAAACACAGTTTAGTTCTAATCAAAAAGGCAATGGTTCATACATGTTTGTAGAATAAGAGATTAAAAAGTAGTATGAATATTTTGTTCCATCAAAAAGCTTATCTCAACAAATATTTGAGAAAATTATTAACCATATAGCACAGGAATTCCCAGTACAAAGCCAATTTTAAGGAAAAAATGCTATGTATATATTTTTCTAAATCCCTTTACACAACGAATTCTAGTTCTGTGAGGTTTTTAGTTTCACTAAAATTCTAGTTTCTAGATGAAAAAGTGAAAAACTGGCTTAGAAAAAGAGTTCTCACTTTTTGACTTTTTGAAATTGACTTATATTTCTTTTCTTCACCACTTTTGCCGTTCCTACTTATAGAGTTTTCTACAATTTTACAGGCCTATGTTGAATAAAAAAGTTAACATGGAAAAGCTATTACCTGTATATCAATTGATGTTTTATTTTCAAGTGTGCCTGCATCAATTTGTGCTGTCACAACCCCATTAGATGGAATTTCATAATACTCTTCAACTTTCCTTTCATCATCATGGCGGTCTCTGTAAGAGACAAGTAACGGCACACTCCTCTCTTCCTCAGACAGGGGTGTTCCATCCTGTCTTGTAACAGCAATCTAAAAGAAAAACCTCAAGAGTTTGATAGCAACACCAATTTCTAAAAATGCGAACGTTACATTAAAAATGCATGTTAAGATTCGTTTTTGTTTACTTCAAAGACATGGAGCATGTGCTTTTCACATCTGTGGTGGGGAATGTTCGGATAACGTGAAAAAATGCTATGTATTTTGTTATCAATTTTTAAATAAACTAAAATCAATCGTCACTGTTTGAAATAAATTTATTTTAATCAAATCCTGATAATAATGTACATACTGCACCTCACTGTTTTAGCGTGTTTTCCAATAGCAAATTTTGTATTGTAAATTATCTCTAGTATTTTCATGCCGGTTCTCAATGGTATGTGAAACATGTTTGTATGTGTTTATCAGTTGCGATCAGTGAGCAATACAACCTCAAACAGCCAGCTTCCAAATAGCTTTTCTCAAACCTGTTTGGGCAATATAACAATATAATAATACTGTAAACACATTTGGATGTGTTTTTGCCTTTTGGAATAATTTGTAGATGGCGCTTTATAGTTATTTTGTTTGCATCATAATGTATGATTTTATGGTAATAAAAGCAAGACATGATCAAAATCAAAAAATCACAATTATTCACCAAACAGAATAGCACTTGAGTGTGGATATTTGGTCCTAGAAAGTCACTAGAAAATAATTAAATAAAATGAAATATTTACATAAGCAGTGTACAGAAAGCTAGGCTTGAATGTCTTTGAATTTCCTTCCAAGATGTCCACTTTGACAGGCCTGTTAAAGTACCCAATTGAAGCTGTTGACTTCAGCAAATTTCCGGTTAGGGTTTCATTTACAATGGCAATGACATTGAAGTTTACTCCATCAGAAATTTCCATCAAGTCATCAATAGGAACAGAGAATGATTTGCTTCCATCAATCTAAAAATTAGATAAGAATAGCTTTCAAATAATTATTTTTACCTCTGATTTTTTTTATCAAATACAAATTGGCAGCGGTCTCTAAACAAGAACCAAACATAGACTTCTTACATAGTAATATAAAAAAAATGACAGGAAACTAAAATTCAAACTAAAAATTTGTCGGTAGGATGTAGGAATTCTTGCACAATTTTATAATTGTATTTGTTACTTAAACGAGTGCAAATTTCTAATGTGATTAAATCCAGGTTGACCATTGTAATTAAGTTCAGAACAGCCTTTGATTGTAGTGACAATTTATGGTTTGCACATATCAGGCCTCCTATTATTATCCCAACTGACTCTTTGGGACACTTCTGAAACCTGTCTTTGGGTATCAATGGGCTTTGAGATGTCACTCAGCATTACCTTTATTCCTCTGTACAGTATAACATTTCCTTTTAACTGCCAGTGAATGAGTTTTGAAATGTACTACTAATGGTAGCAGCAAATTAAATTTCCTGGGTATATTTCTATATTGATATAGAGTCCAGCAGATATTTTCAGGAAATTACCTCATTTTTAGTATTAATTACTGTACTTCATACTGTAATCATTATAACACCCAATTGTGTAATGGTTTATTTCAATTTCTGAAGGAAATTCTTTACATTATTTTCATACTTACAACCATGTTCAATTCTATTTCATGACTTCCAGTTATGATCTTCACAAGTACCGTTCCTTTAACAGGTTTTCCATAAGTATATCTAAAGAAACAATGAAAGGTAATTAAATATCATGGATTAACAATTGTTTGAAGAAAAATCAAGAAAGTAAGATTGTTTGGCCCACAGAAAAAATGTATGTATATAAAAATAGGAATGGCAGTTCTAAATTCATTCATTCAGTTATAACCAATCGGTTTCTTCTGTCTTTTAATATTCTGCTTTCTAAAAGGAACATAATAATAACTTAGTAACCATAGTTGCATACAGAAAGTAATTTCTGTCACAGCTATAATCCCACAATACATCAAATATCCATTTGTATTTGTTATTGCCTTTGGGTTGGCTTCGCATAACGGCTGAACAAAAGCAAAGTTTGCTTTTCTTCCATGCAAGGACATTCAATTTTCTAGACTTTATAATTTACTGTATTTAAATTTCAATAAATAGTTAAAATTAAATCGTTCAGAAATATTTATTTCAGTATTTTGTATACTGAGATTGTTAGAAATTGGTGGCATTTCAGTTACAAAAGAAATACAAAAGATAATATACAGAAATGAAGCATTTACATTGACTCTCTAGTCTTTATTTTCACATGTTAGGGTTTTTTGTACAAAGATTTCTTAGTTTCTTCTTTTTCTGTGGTTATTATGTTACTTGTTTGCTATGGATATATTTTGGATATATTATGACAATTATAATTGGTATTTAGAAATAAAAAGATAAATGAATGTATGAATAATATTATTCTTTATTCTGAGATATGCTTAATTATGGAAATCCTGGCACACTCCACAACTTCTTTTTTCAATCTAGATCTGTATTTGCATAATAAAGACAAGCTGGTATGGTATGGAGCTTTTTCTGTTCTCTTGCAGTTGTCAAGTGATGTCAATCCATATGATATTTATTTATTTAATTTAGGCACATTGCCAAGAATGTCCACATATGATATAGGCACACAAGTTGATTACCAGTAAGCTATCTGCCCCTGCTGGAAATAACACATTTGAAGGTGGGCTCTGGGAATTGTCTAATCTTTTACTTTAATATTGTCTTATGAGAGGTGGAAATTGTGATTGGCAAAATGAATGTGAATGCCAAATGCAAGAACAAGGCGATAGTATCAAATTACAAAATGGTAAAGGATAGGTCATTTTGTGTGTGGACCAACTTACATGACTTGCATTAAATAATTATAAAACATAGAAATGAATAGCTATTCTTATACAATTTTTACCAATATTTACATTGGTCTTTTTCTATGAAATTATATCATTTTTACAGGAAAATTGAATCTGGCGAATCTTCAAATAGCAAAAATTACAGTAGCTAGGGAGTTTGTTTCCTATCCAATCCCAGCTCATAAACATACATTGCAAGAGAAAATCAGGTAGACCTCCGTGGAATAAACATTGTACAACCAGACAAGCACAATAATATTTATTTTGTGATAATTGTCCAGTATAACAAATGTTGAAATGACAGGGAATGTTTATAAAAGGCTACTCAGAAGAAAAATGGTTTTAACCCCCAATCAGGAAATATTATCAAAGTGTTCTATTTTTTTAGGTTCAGGTTTTAATTTGAGCATTTATTTTCCCTTCATCAACATTAGTTGACAAGGTGATACAATGTTAGAAATTTGATTATTGGCTCCCACCTTTAATTAAAGACCCCTTCCCTGCAATTTTGGACGTTTTTGGAAAATAATACATATATCACTTTAAAAACATGTTATATCATTCCTTGTCTTAAATGCACGTTTTATGGTAAATTATGATAAAAAGTGAGAAACAATGCACTACCTAAGTAGCTCGCGGCGATCGACCTCTCGTGGACGGTCTTAGGCCTAGCCAATAGCTATAGGCTTAGTTTTGTAGGCCTAGCTGGTAAACATCGGTAACGTACGAACATCGTACGCTAGCTATATACCTAGCCTGACGTTGTATAGTTGCTGCATTAATTGTCTTTCTATTTTTGCCAGACTCCGTTGATACAAATTGGGGAAAACCCGGTATTTTCGCTGAAAAGTTAGGAGTCTTCCATTTGTTTTGGCCTCACGATCGATCGAAAAGTGGGCGAATTACAGGTGAAAAACAAAAATATCAATCCGCGCGCAATGCATTTTGGGATTTATAGCGGGCCGCTATAATTATTAGAATCGACTTATTTTTTTACATTTTTAACCGTTTAAAGACGAAAAAAGTTATCGCAATAGGACCATATAGTATTATTTTTACATTAAATATAGTTTGTGATCTTAAATTAGATCTAAAAAATGTAGGGAAGGGGGCTTTAAGTACTTTCTCAACTGAAAGCAGATCAAATTTAGGTTACTCATCCTCATCATCATTAGTATGATCATCAGTATCAAATCTATTAAAAATGCATCTATCCATCATAGAGTTTGAAAGCCTTTAGAGCATTAACTTTAGAAGTACATTAACATTATAGTATGATTGTAATGAAGGTATGTTTCTAATGTCAAACTCACATGGCATCAACCCTTCCTTCCAATATTGTGTCTTCACTTGTAATAAAAGATGGTAACGTGACTGACACTTCAAATTTGGGCAGGACATACTCTTCTATGGTGAACAACTGGTATGCAGATACATCCTAGTTTGAGGAATACAGAAATTTCACAATATTTCTACAATATCAATATAAAATGGCAAGGTACAATTCAAAAGAGTGATAAGAACAGTGTTTTTAACCAGTCATTACCAGTTAATTCTTGAATTTTGAAATGTATGTAACTGCACATTCAGTGGGATATGCATCTTTTTTTTTTAGAAAAAAGGTCAAACAGATATTAGTTGATAATTTAAGGTGGTTGATAAAATGAATAAGAGGTGTAGTAGATACAGTAGAACAGGTTCTCTGAATTTTATGTGCATGCTGCCAGATAGTCACATACATGTCAAATCCCACGTATAATTGTGAAATCTCAAGCAAGCAGCTATCTCAAACTTTACATGTATGTTGTGTCGCACTTTGTAATAATTGTCGCACTTTGTAACACATGCTTGTCGCACTTTGTAATAACTTTTTTTCCAGGATTTTACAACTATATCAATGGGTTAGTTTTTTTTATAGTAAATCTGATAATACAATTAAGGCCATAGTCAAATATGAGTGACTCAATGTACTAACTACGCTTTTGAACGCTTCAAATGTGCGTATTGTGGTCAAACTACAGTTGTCGCCGCGTACACATTTATTAAAAATAGACTAAAAGATCAAGGTCATTCAGCACTGTTACAGGCACATTTACCGCTTTATTTACTACTTGTTTTAAAGAGTTTATGTTTTTCGCCACAACCAGTCATAATATTCAAATCGCAGCGAAAGTAAAAAATAGGTGGCGCTGTTGTATTTCAAAAGCAATTATAGTATAAAACAAAGTATTTTCCAAACACGCCATGTGACCCACATTCGTCCAATCATATGATAGGAATTTATTTAGGTGTTATATAATAAGCTGCAGGAAACCTGAACAGTGGTCAATCCTCAACATCATTCCGATACCGAAGTCAGGGGACCTCAGTAAGGCTGGAAACTACAGAGGCATCAGTCTAAGTTCAATTGTCGCCAAGATCTTTAATAAAATGATACTCAACAGAATCAGACCAGAGCTTGATGACCATACGCACAAACCGGAATGGCTTTAGAGAAGGGAGAACAACTGTAAGCCACATTCTTGCTCTAAGACGCATAATAGAAGGTGCAAAATTGAACAACTGCCTATCATCACATTCATCGACTTTAAGAAGGCATTTGACACTATTCACCGTGGGAAGATGCTTTCAATTCTTAAGGCGTATGGAATTCCAAGAGAGACTGTTGATGCTATTGGGACTATGTATCAAGGTACTTAGGCTAAAGTGGTCACACCTGACGGAGATACTGAGACTTTTAACATTCTAGCGGGTGTACTTCAGGGAGACACTCTAGCTCCATATCTCTTTGTTATTGCTCTTGATTATGCAATGAGGAAAGCAATAGATGGAAAAGAGGAAGACTTGGTTTCCAACTTGTTCGGAGGCAAAGCAGGAGAGTTGGCCCCAAAGTACGCACAGACTTAGACTTTGCTGATGACATCGCCTTCCTGTCAAAGGAAGTACATCAGGCACAAGACCTTCTATACAGAGTGGAAGCATCAGTAGCATCTGTGGGGCTAGCAATGAACACCAAGAAGACCAAATACATGACCTACAACCAAACATTCTAAGGATGGATACTGGCTTGGAGGGAGCAGAAGTGGAAACAGCTATGACAGACAAGAAACTTTGGAGGGCCATGGTGGTTCGAGGACTCCACTCGCCATAATGATGATGATGAAATAACGATATAATAAGCGCTGTTGTATGTTGCGCACGTATATCATACCAGTACTACACGTATTGCTATTGTGTACGTAGAAAACAAAATAAAGTGTTCTTGTAAGTTGCGCATGTGCACGATACTATTATTATTATTATAAGTAACAAGTATATACATATATAGTACAGTGTATACAAGTAACCAAGCGATCAAGCGGTTAAGGTAGGAGCACCGCAAACCATATCTGTACAATCAACACAGGTTCAAATCACTCCTTGACCATTGTTCTGGTGGTAGAACAAAACATTTCAGAAGGACTTAAAATTGGAGGATTGATCTTCAAAGTGGAGGTTACGGATGGCTTATTATATTAAATGTTTTCTTGAAAGAAAACAACAAAAATCGTTATAAATAAATGTTATTGGTCCAAAATGTAACTTCATTTTTACAAATACTTTTTTAACAGAAAGAATTAGCCCAAGCATTAGTTTTAAAACATTTTTGAATCTTTTCGTTGTCTGAATTGTGATTTTTAGGCTTAAGTCTGTAAACTACAGTACTTATTTTTAAGTAAATCGGTCATAGTGTTCTGATTTAATTTTCCTTGTCATAAGTTTGTTTGTTTGTTTATATTTATACTGGGCGACCTCTTCAGTCAAAGACTGGTCTCCCAGAGGGCCCAGTTGGTGATCAGTGGCTGTGATGTACTAATACATTTATGCTGCTTTGGTACATAGCATTTGTTTTGTATGTATATTTTTAGTTTAAGTATTAGACAGGTATTACAAAGTGCGACAATTATTACAAAGTGCCACGCAACACATATATGTGGGTCACTTTCACAAGCCCTATAAGGGCGAATCAAATCAAACTTATTTTTCATTCATTTAAATCTTGAAGATAAAAAATAAACTTGCATTCATACTGTAGATTATCATGAATGTTATACTTACACCAGATGTTGCATTGATACTCCAATCACCAAGTACTGGCTGAGTTGACATTAGTAATTCTTCCACTACTACACCTGTTGAGGGCGCTTGATAATCGGTCCACTGCTGGATCAGGTTTCCTAATGGGTCCTAATTAAGATAAATACTGTATTATACCCGTTTATTATAAAACTATGCAATTAAATGAAAATAATTAATAAATTTGATTATTTTTTTAGCAATTTTTAAAGAAGGTGATAAATCTGATTTAAATAATTACCGCCCAATTAGTGTCTTGCCAATTGTATCTAAGATTATTGAACGTGCTGTGCACAATCAAGTATGTAAGATTTTAACAAAAAATAATATTTTAAACCCATCACAATCTGGTTTTAGAAAGAAACATTCCACAAGTACACTTTTAGATGTATCTGACTATATTCTAAATAATTATAAGGATGGTAATGTAACTGCTGCAATATTTTTAGATTTAAAAAAAGCTTTTGATACTGTTAATCACAAGTTACTTATTATTATATTATTATATTGCTAATTTTAAGGAAATTGGTATATGTAATGATGCCCTAACTTGGTTTACTTCATATCTAAGTTATAGATCACAAGTTGTAAATGTAAACAGTTCAATTTCTGATTTAAGAGAAATTGACATTGGAATTCCACAGGGCTCTATTTTAGGTCCTTTGTTATTTATTATATATGTAAATTCTCTTCCTGATGCTGTTGATTGTAAATGTGTTATGTACACTGATGATACCACTCTATTATGTAGCTTCTCAAATCCTATAACTCTGCAAAACAATCTAAACTCAAATTTTTGTAAAATATCAAAATGGTTTAGATAAACAACAGATTGACTTTGAATGTCAAAAATACTAAACTTAAGGTATTTGGTACTAGTCAATTATTATATAACTTCCAAAATATTTTACTTAATGATAATGGAACTAACATTGAAAGAGTGGAATCATTTAAAGATGTATTGAAAAATGAAGATTAATTAAATAAAATTTTTAATATGTTATTTTGTAGTTTTAATAAAGTTAATCACTTCAGTAGAAAAAAAAATGTTTTCACTTATAAATTGACTAAATAAATGGTTAAATTTCACCAAAAACCATTGGCTGGCAGCCAATTTGACATTTTTTTGGCTTTGAATTACAGTTTTTTCAGTTAAATACATTTTTTTTCGATCCAGTTTTTGGTCAAAGTGGATAATTATTATGTGAAATTAAAATGGCATATTAAAAAAAAATGTAAAAATTGACATGGTAGGATGAAATAAATAGTATATCATCAGAAGTTTCTAAACGAATAGGGGTAATACGGCGTGTGAAATACTACTTGCCATCTCATACAACTATTATGCTAGCAAATTCTCTTGTAATGCCATTGTTTGACTATAGTAGTGCTGTATGGACTAATTGTACAAATCAAACTTTAAATACACTTCAAATAATTATGATTAAATAGATTAGGTAGAGTTCTGTTATCCGCAGATATATATACACCAATAAATGATATTTTTAATACACTTAATTGGGTTACACTAAATGAAATATGGAGGGAACATCTACTATTTACAACTTTCAAATGAATTAATGGCCATTCACCATCATATTTATCCTCAATGTTTAAGTGTAATGACTCCCTCCACCACAAATGCACCCATAGCCAAAGTTGTAAAAAATTATTAACACCATATTGGAAAAATGCTCAAGGTAAAAGAACCTTCAAATATCATCTAAGTGATCCTACATTTTTTTTTTTTTTTTTTTTTTAAACTGTTTTATTTACTTTTAAACTTATAACTGGACCATTTTGGAAAGCAGTACTGCGTTACCGAAAATGCAATCCAGTCAAAAGAAAGAATAAATAAATAAAATAATTAAAAACAGAAACTTAAGAAGAGCAAACAACTACAAATTGGATAGATGATGTCATGTATTCATGCAGAAAAAATATGAATTGAAACAAATGGGCAGCTGCACCTCAAAAGCCCTTGTCAAAATATAATAAGGATCTACCAAACAGTTTTGTTTAATATATACAACCAGACATAAAACTCTGCAACACAATAATATCTGTCATTGTATATCATGGTACTAGCTATCAACAATGTTGTTTAATTTTATTTATTTATTTTAACTATTTAATTTGGATTCAATGGTAAATGTTTAATTTGTATTTAATACCTTGATTTCGATGTCATAGTTCACCATCCGTTGAGAAAGGTCAGGGTTTATAGCAAAAATCCTGTATTTGACTTTAACAAAAAGAACAAAATTGAAAGGAGTGTTTAAACTGTTTTAAAATATCCATTTGCAACCAAAATAACATAAGTGTCAAAATGATAATTTTTTTATTTTATTCATTTCGGCAATAAACATAAAATAATAATTACAAAACATAGAAATATATATATATGAAGTACAAGACAGTGACACGAAGCCGAGGAGAGACAAAAGCATTAAACAAAACGCTGTCACTGGTAAGGTGTGTCTCTCCAACACAAAAATTACAAATAACAAGAATATATACTAAAATAACATAGACATTTCACAAAATAAAAAAAAAGGATTTAAAAAGTTAAAAAGTTTCTCTCCGACATTTAAAATATTGCTTTTGAGATAATTTAAAATTAATAAATGAACCATTAACAAAAATATCGCGAATCTCATTGGGTATGGAATTCCAAGTTCTAGTGAATCTGGTCGGGATTCAAAATTTTGACATATCATTACTGGAGCGAAGATGCTTGAAAGTGAGGGTATCATGACGATTATTAACTATGAGCAAATTATAAATAATAGATCTTTGATGATAAAGTAAAACATTGCAAACAAATAGAACAGTATAACAATCTCTAATGGCGATAGTGGATGGGGTATCAAGAGTGTCTAGTCTCCCCTCATATGACTGTTCCTGACGACGTTGATGTAAAATCAACCGGGTGGCCCTTCTCTAGATTTGCTCAATCATTTGATTTTGACATATGCGATAAGGGTACCACACCTCGCAACAGTACTGTATATGAGAGAGGACTAGACACTGGTATAATTTTAAAAGAACGGGTGTAGAACAACCACCAGCAATTGCTCTAACAAGACCCAGTTTACAACCTCATGGACTTGTTTAGACCATGACAAATCACCGGATATGTACACGCACACATTTTTCAGATGTTTAACATGTGCAATAACCTGATCGTTAAGTACATAGTCATTAGAAGATGGAGCTCTTTTTCAATCGATAGACAGGATGTTACATTTAGTAGGGTTTAAAATAATTTTGTTTAAAATTGACCATTCAGAGATTTTGTTAATGTCTCTCTGTAAGGAAATAAAATCACAATAAGAATAAACTGCTTTACTTAAAAATGTATCGTCAGCATATTGGTACGGTTTATTTTCCAAGTGAAGATTTTTTGTCATTCACGTAAATGTTGAACAGTAAATGTTGAACAGTAATGGCCCAAGACTGACCCCTGGGGGACACCTGACTTGACTAAACACCAGTCAGATTGGACACCATTCAAAATTAATCTTTGCTTACGACCAGATAAGAAAGAGTTAATCCATTTTAATAATACACCGCCAACACCATACGTTTTTGAAAGCTTATTTACCAGAATGTCATGCAAGATGGAACAAAATGCCCTACTGTAATCAAGAGCCACGACATCCAATCAAATTGGTGTTTTATTTTCAGGTGGAGATATGCTCTAAAAATCCGTAAAATTTCAGTGAAAGGTATTTTTAACCTGCTTACTCGTTTGTCCTGGTTTATAGATGGCTTTGTCAGTTTGAATGTAGATGGAAAATCCCTTTGAAACAAACTTCAAAGTTTTCTCTTCATTAAATGTAACGCCACCTGTTCCTAAAACTTGCAGTTTGTAAGTGCCACTGGCACTGGCACCATCTGGTACCTGAAAAGACAATTTGATCTCTTGTTGTAAGTGATGGATCCAGAAATTTGGTTTGAGTTTATGTATAAATTATGCTTAATTCTGACATAGGCAAGGACAATGGAAAAACTTTGGGACAAATCTCCGCCTTGAATACCTACCTCATCTATCTCAGATGTACAGAGAAACGTAGATTTGATAACATTAGTTCTCTCACTATTACGATATTGTTACATATTTCTCTGGAGCTAAGAAAATTTAGAAAAATAGAGTTGGAGGTCCCGTAAATTGAACTTAATTATTATACTTCAAAACATGAAACAAAATATATAAGTCCCTATCATGGTTGGGACTGAGCTAAACAATTTTGTGAAAAATAGAGCTGTTAGTGAAAACAGTTTGTATTACAATATTGTAATTTTATGTAGGGGGATATCCTTCCTTGGGTTCGTCTAGCACTAGCCATCAGTGCAACCTCGGTGGTCTAGAGGTACGAACGTAAGGCTAGTGATCTGGAGGAAGTGGCTTTGAGTCCCACCTTAAAATTACTTGCACATATTTTCAAAAGTAGTACAATTATTAACTACAATTATATCAGAATTTCATCTTACAAATTTTAAAATTTATAATTTCAATATTTAAAGATAAATATATAAATGTCCCCCTGAAAAAATTAATTTTTTAAATGTTTTTGTTGAATATGCCATTTTAATGTCACATATTATTGAATAAAATTTATCGAAAACAACATTAACTGAAAAAAACAATTTAATGCAAAAAAATAGTCAAATTAACATTTTTCCAAGGATACTTCCTTGTAGGACTAAACAGGCTAGATCTCTGATTGACCTTCATCAGACAAGTAAGATTTAAACAATTGTAAAATTTAAGATTCAAATAATTCTTCAGCAAGAAGCTCAATTCTTAACTGTGGGATGTTTTAAAGAGTTTCAGACTTTAGTTCTTTGGGTGCAACTAGAGTTGATGGTTTTTACAATGGCCAATATTTCAGATCTTTGATGACACTAAAGTTACTGGGAGTAATGAAGCATGAACAACATGTTCAATCTCCAATTGTCAGTATTAAAATCATTTTCGAGACACACTTAAAATACAACTATTATTTAGTACTTACTAGGTCAAAGTATGGAACAAGTTTTTGTTTTGAAAATTGATTTTTCACAGAAAGTTTGTTTGAAATTTAAAGTCATGCCTGATCTCTATTTACAACATTTTAGTACAAAAGAATAGGGATTTTACTGTGTAATTTTAAATAATCTCCCTGCGTATAAGTTATTTTTAACTAAATTGTGCAAAACAAAAATAATAATTTTAATGTCACATAATTATTGAATAAAATCTATCGAAAACAACATTAACTGAAAACAATTTAATGCAAAAAATAGTCAAATTGATTGTTGACAACAATAAAATTAGTGACAACATTTTTCCAAGGATACTTCCTTGTAGGATTTAAGGGGCTAGATCTCTGATTCACTACCTTCAGACCAGTAAGATTTAAACAATTGTAAAATAAGATTCAAATAATTCTTCAGCAAGAAGCTCAATTTTTAACTGTGGGATGTTTTAAAGTGTTTCAGACTTTTAGTACTTTGGATGCAACTAGAGTTTGGTTTATATATTTGTTTGACGGTTTTTACAATGGCCAATATTTCAGATCTTTGATGACATTAAAGTTAGAAATATAGTATGCCATGTAACCATCTTAAAAAAATTTATGAGTCATATTAGGCCTATAACAGAATATGCATGTCCTGTCTGGCATTTTGGATTAACTGATGCACAGACTAAAGAATTAGAGAGTATACAGAAACGTGCTTGCAGAATTATTCTTGGCCAGCAATTTGAATTGTATGGTCAAGCACTTGAACTGCTTAGTCTACCTCAACTGAAAGTTAGATGGGAATCATTGTTACTTGAAGTTGCCAAAGGTATTGACAAAAGTTTACCCAATGCATTAACCAAAAGTAGAGCGGACACATGTGGAAGGGTCCTTAGAAACAGTGGAAATCTCAGCGAGTTTTTCTGCAGAACGAAAAGATACAGAAATTCTTGTTTCCCTGCACTTTGCCGACTAATTAATAACAATAACTGATCTCTTCTCCCGCCCACCGCACCCCCTCCCAACTTGCTACTTGCATTTTCCTGGTTTTGATTTGGCTTTTACATTGATTACCGTTTTTGTTTTGTTTTTAGTAGTAATTACGATAATAATAACAATGTGATAATAATAATAGTAAAAATAATAATAATAGAAAAATGAATTTTAACAATTTTAATCAAAACAATATCACAATGTCGATTTTAATGTTTTAGCAAATGGTAACGTCCTGTTTTGTGTAACAGTTTTTTTGCTACGATATTTTGATTTTATATTCTTCTTCGACTTAATGATGTTCAGAGATTTTAATGTTTTTAACTGTTTGATGTTCAGAGATTTTAATGTTTTTAACTGTTTTTTATTATTGTGCAATTTTTATATGTAATTTACTCTCAATTCAATGTATATTGCAATGAGTAGAATGAATAAAACCAGATATAAATATAAATATAAAGTTACTGGGAGTAATGAAGCATGAACAACATGTTCAATAACCAATTGTCAGTATTAAAATCATTTTTGAGACACTTACAATATAACTATTATTTAGTACTTACTAGGTCAAAGTATGGAACAAGTTTTTGTTTTGAAAATAGATTTTTCACAGAAAGTTTGTTTGAACTTTAAAGTCATGCCTGATTTCTATTTACAACATTTTAGTACAAAAGAATACGGATTTTACTGTGTAATTTTAAATAATCTCCCTGCTTATAAGTTATTTTTAACAAAATTGTGCAAGACAAAAATAATCTGAAAAATTATGAAACATAGAGGAATTAGCTATAGATTGATAATTATTGGAATGTATGATCAATATGAATTTTTTTCCTGCTCCTGGCCTTTCATTAAAACATTTTAAATTATTTAAAAACTATTTTATAACTAGATTTGAACTTATCCGTCGCACAAACGCCACATGCACATCATACGTTAGAATATTGGGCACAAAAAACCCATTCCATTGCGACCTGAAGAAAATGCGCTCTCTATTTTGTGTCTAATTATATATACAGTATACACTATATACTGTTTACATACTACATACAGTGCAGAGGTGAAAGTAACGGGACCCGCCTTTAATTCCAATTTTTAACATGACGTCATCAAAATGAAACATGTAGATAGCAATTTTGGAAGGGATTATCTGAGCAACAACATATTAAGGTATTGAAGAAATTTGGATACATAGAATATGGATGCACGCTCTTTTAAATGTCATGAACTATGATGCAATGATATCAAAATACAACTTTTATAACTCAACTGGCCATATGATGATGTCACATCTGATGCGCAAAATTTGTACATGTGTATCTACAATCCAACAGCTTCCAGTAAACGTTTTAATCATGAGTGTCACTTTTCATTCTGAGGAGCTATAACATATTGAAATTTATTGACATGATGAAAATAAGTGACCCAAGTTATTCACGCTTTTGCACATGACGACATCATCAAAATTTAATCATGCGAAAGATAATTGATTGACCTAGACAATATCAAAATCTAGGGGAAAATGGAAAACGGATATTTGGAGATGCGCTCTATTAAATGTCATGAGCTATGACAAAAGAGACAAAAATCCTATATTTTATATTCGGGTGGCCATATAATGATGTCACAACTTCCTGAATACGTAATAAAAATAACTTTCACTGTTAGTTTAGAAACTATGACTGTTTAAAAAAAGGCATAATTTTTACGAATTTGTTTACTTTTTCATCAAAAACGAGTGAAAATTGTCCAATTCGATGTGCTCATATGACATTGAAATTGTTTAAAAGCTGGTAAAATTAATAGAAAGTAGAAATGGCTGGAAAAACATAAATCACATGAAAAAAAAAGTTGTTTTTATTGCTATGTGCCTACCACGAGAAATGTTTATATGCTTAAAATGACAAGAAACGCAGTTTGATTAGAAATTGATTTTTCGTATTTATAAATTTTATACGTACGTAACTTTCTGTGAAACATGCCATTTTGTTCAACATAAACATAGCGCATCTATATATAAATTTACGTAAGGGCAAAATTCGGTAAATCGCGCGTTATTTCTAGAATGTTTACTCGATGGTATATAAAGTTGGTTCGTACTTTCGGTACTGATTTTAACCACTTGATGTAACCCTGTTTACTAATTAAATTGAGTTCGATAATTAGTTATTGACGATTAAAACGAATTTAGGTTCAACGATTTGCCCCAAATAGGGGTGTTTTTCGATCGTGGTATACACTGTCTAATGGATGTCCGTCTTGAAAAATACCCGCAGACGATAATACGAGGATGCTTCGCATTTTCCTATCTCCTCCTACGATAATTGTTTTTAATGGCTGAAAACCTGTTGAACAGCTCGAGTACAGCATCATAATGTTGAAGACAGGCCGATTTTCTTTAAAAAATACTATTTTGATAGATTTAATATACGTTTATACAAATGTATTGATTTGCGATGAATGGAACATTCCAATCTCTGTTCCTCAAGTGTCTATTCCCTCAGGCGTCGTAAAGGCAAGTGCTGTATACTCATAACAGAAATTCGATACATTTTTTTTTTCAATCTGTGCTGCAGTGGTTGGATATACATTTTTTTTTAAACGGATAATGAGCTAGAGTTTTCACTCGCCGTATATTATGTACAAATCTTTATTATTGCAATTAAACCACCCACATCATCACCCTTCTCTCACTGGCATGAGTAGCGTTGTAAATCCAGTAGAGGATAGGCCTACAGTACATCACATGCCGCCCTAAACGCAGAACAACTTTGGTGGGTAGGGTAGGAACCAACTTAAGTATGAATTGGCTCTAAGAAACAATTGAAAACCATTAGGCCTACTTATTAAGTTGAGTTAGATAATTTAATATTTATTGACGATTAAATCGAATTTATGATTTTCCCCGAATAGAGGTGGTTTTTGTTTTTTTTGTTTTACATTATATAAACATATACACGTCGTAGTGATGTATCGTTACATGTACTGTACTATTTCAATCGACTTGGACGGTGATAGTTTCAACAAAGTATTACATTGCAATGTTTTACTGTGTTTAGTGGTATATTATTTGTAAAACATGAAAACAGTTAATATTTCGTTACTAAATAGATAAAGAATATATTTAAAAATTGTTCCTCTTTGCACCCATCCTCTTCCCCCATCCCTCAACCCTAATGTTACATACAAAACACAAATTAAGTTTGTTTAAATTTGACTTAAACAATTGGTCTCATTTTGTGACAAGTTTCTCTTTCGGAAGTAATTCCCAGGGTGCTAATTTTAGTTGAATACATAAATCACAGTGTCTATTTATTCGTTCCTGTAAACGACATGTATTTGTCCTGCGGTACGTACATTTGAAATCGCCAGTTTTTTAACGCTGAAATTATTATGTATTCGAGAACCATATGTGGGCACGACCTAGATGGTACGCGAGCGAAGCGAGCGTACCATCTAGTGATATAAATTACACTTTTGCTAAGTTTCAATTTAAAAGGTTATTTCGTTTTCGACCTATGTTAAAAACGCAAAATTCATAAAATCGCGCATAAGTCATGTTGCGCAATTGTAAACGTCATGAAAATGTTAGCTGCAAATATTGGGAAAGTTACAAAATGTTATGTTTGCAAGTTTGAGAGATACGCGAGACACAAAAATTACAGAAAACGAAAAAAAAAAAGAAGATTATGATGATCTTTGACAATCACAAACAGAAAAAAAAAAAAATTCAATACATATGAATCAATTAAAAATTTGACTGTGTTGCAGTAGGCCTTACCTGTAATTCGATAGTATCAACAGTACTACCAAAATAGGTCTGATTAACTGACGGTAAGGCATTTGGGGTGGCAGTGTTTATAATCGATGCAGCGATAGTAAAAGACTCTTCTGTTTCAATGTTCATGCAAAGAACGAGTGGCAATCCAGGACGTATGGTATCAGGTGAAATGATAACGTACCGTCTGTTAAAAAAAAGCAAAATTAATAATTTAAAAATAGATGATTTTTAGTCATATAAAACAATACAGTGTGAAACACGTAATCAAAATATGTAGGCTATAGCAAAGAACTTATAACACAAGAATCTCCTGTTCGTCCGAAGCGCGTAACAATTTCGAAAGGCATTGTGGGATAGAATAGAACTATGGGTAGCGCCATTGTGAGCCATGGAGTAGGGCGCCCGCATCAAATTAGAAAGTCAAAATCATAGAGGGGATCTGCTAATGCTCTAGGGGGGATAGAGTAATTGACTGAGTAGGGCGCCCGCATCAAATTAGAAAGTCAAAATCATAGAGGGGATCTGCTAATGCTCAAGGGGGGGATAGAGTAATTGACTGAGGAGTAGGGCGCCCGCATCAAATTAGAAAGTCAAAATCATAGAGGGGATCTGCTAATACTCTAGGGGGGATAGAGTAATTGACTTCCTAGTTTGGAGGGGGCGCTGCTCCATGCTGTGAAATGGCGTCGCCCAGTTTGACCTTTTAACCCTGTACTTCCGATACTGTGTTTTGAATGCAAATTGAAGAACAGGAGATTCTTGTGTTATAAGTTCTTTGGCTATAGTCTTTTTAGAACTAAAAAAAACTAGTACAAAATTATAAATTAAAGCAGCAGAAATATAAAGTGAGATGTTGCTTTAAATGGAGTGATTAATTTAGTGAATGAATGAAACAAATAATCTTACCCATTTGCCATGTGAATGAATCCAAAAACAATACAAAATATTGTTAGGCCTACATACTTCAAAGCCATTATTTTAGACCTGTTTAAGAAAATAATAATAATATTAAAATATTTTGAAAACAACAACTTCTACAGTATGGGATAAATGGGTTTAATACAACAGATGAGATAAAATCAAAATCAATAACAACTCAATCATTAAAATAAATGAATTTAATAGATTATGACATCACCTTTTCCTAATCTAATCAAATGGTTGAATGGTTATGCTCAGCTCCCTAGGTTGAGGCTTGGTTCAAACCCATCAGTAGGCCTACATCTTTTTTTACTTACCAACGTCTTTATTCAGTGCCGTAGCCAGGATCTGTCAAGGGGGGGTTCGCACACTAAGTATTTTGGTCACCCCCACCCCCCCCCCCCAAATTTTGTTAAATGACACCCCTAGATGGCCGGAAAAGACACTCTCATGCAGCATGCTACCAATGAGCAAAATGATCGTACTTGGACTCGTGGACTATTTAAACGATAACATTTGTTGCCGTATGTTAGATGCGCGTGCTCTGTGCGAAACCGCCGATTGTCTGATCATTTACTCGATATTTTGTTTTGCGTTCAAGTTCAATGCGAACGTACGTCTAGGAGAAGCCCCGAAAAAAGCACACTGGGTGAAGGCAAATGCAATTCTTATTATAGCTCTATCTATAATATTTATTTACAGCAATTTGTTGAGGAAATTAAATATGCCAATGTAAATAGGTGATATTGATACATTTGAGTACGTATCGGCTGGTGGTCTAGAAAAAAATAATCGGATGCCATAATGTGAACTACAGTACATGATACCATAGATATTATAGTGTAAAATATTAATATTCACTATAATCCTCTATGATACATTATACTTCATAGCCACACCTAAATACTGATGTATGTCGGAAGGCTATATACTTTATGCATGCTGCCTGACTGCCAGTGATCTAAACAATTGGTACGCAGTTGTCTGGCGGTGTCCTTTGTACGAATCGTTCGTCCCCCAGCTCGCTGTGAGACGCGTCAATATCATGTTACATGCAGGGACCAAACATTTATTTTTCAGGTTAAAATCCGCAATTCATTTGCAACTCTTTACAGACTATATCGCTCGAAGTACGCTCATACAGGGAAGAAGGTACTGTATGAGTTATTCCGAACGAGTTTACGAATTTTTTAATTTACGAACAACTTTTTGTACTGTGGGGCACGTATTTGGACGATTTTCGGAGATGAGGGTGAGGGTGAGGTATTGGGCATGTCGGGGATGGGGGTTCGCAGTCGATTAAGGGGGTTTGCTGTAAAGGCGGGGTTCGCCCGAACCATAAAAACCCTCCCTGGCTACGGGCCTGTTATTACCATGTTCTTTTCTGACCATGATTGCAATAGAGGGATAATTTTCTTTTGAAAGTTCAAAGAAAAAGTAAACTTGAGAACTTCAGTTTTATTACGACTAAGTAACTTTTTATTGGATATAGGATTTTGTCAGGAAACGAATCAAGAATCAGCGCAGCCAGGGTTTTCTCCTTTATAAAGCACATAACATCGTAAAAGTGCAAAGAAGTAGGCTACACAAACCAACAGTGGTGTTGGTAGTCTATGAGTGAGATGTACCTGTATAGACTCTACATATGCCATATCCCCAATATGGACACCCCTTGAAAGGAAAATGGAATAGTCCAGTCGCCGTAGCAGGCCGTACAAACGTCTGTCATGCATGACATCACCCTCATATTCCGAGATCCATGTGATCACCGCGAGGGGAGGCGGGAGGGATTGCTATACAGGTATCTCACTCATAGACTACCAACACCACTATTGGTTTGTGTAGTCTATTTCGTGAGATCCCTGTATAGACTCTACATATGCCAGAGTAGCACTGGCATCAGGAGGAGTGCGTGATTATGACTAAAACCAAACTTACTCTACTTAGAAGGCCGACAAATTGCAGACGCTACGGTCGCCTGGCACGAGACAACGTCCTGAAGGTGGTAGCACGATGAAAAAGTGGTCTGAGCTCACCACCATGCCGCCGCTAAAATATACGGGCACACCACGAAATAACGCCCACGAAGCCACTGAGCCATGCACCTCGTGCATATGAGCTGGCGGCGGCAAGCGTGAAGATGCATGCGCTGACTTGATGGCGGAAACAACCCAACAGGCTATCGTATCCTTAGAGGCGGGACCATGGGGTTTTATTGTTGTCACACACAGATGTGACGTTCCGTTTCGTAAATGTTGCATGCAATTAACATATATTTGTAACTCACGCACTGGGCACCAAAGCCTGTCTTCTCGCACAGAGGAGTGCAAGGAAATTTTATAAATAAAAATGGTTGGTGGCGAGTGGTTCAGGGTTTGGGTCTTTGCTAAGAACCCTGCTCGGAAAGTGAGACGAACACCGTTGTTCTCAAACCGAATATGGCCAGGGTCTAAGGAAAGTGCGTGAATCTCACCCTTACGCTTACATGACGCTGCGGCTACTAGAAACGCAGTCTTAATAGACACATCGAGCAGAGATGTATGGCGGTTTTGTAAAGGCCTCAAGGACCGAGTTCAAGTCCCACCGGGGAAGCAAAGACTGCACGGGAGGTCGAATATTAAACATTCCTCTCATCAGCATCGATAGTTCTAAAGAGGAGGATACTGACGGAAAGCGAAAGGATATGAGGACGATGTCATGCGTGACAAACATTTGTACGGCACGCTACGGCGCCTGGACTATTCCATTTTCCTTTCGAGGGGTGTCCATATTGGGAATAATGGCATATGTAGAGTCTGTACAGGTAGGGATCTCACGAAATAGACTACAGTTCAATGATCCAACCTCTTTAGCTTTCCATTTGAAGGTAAAACAGTAAACGGTACTACTGAAAACACATTCTTAAAACATAATTTGAATCCATCCAATGTAACGTTGATCAAAATTTACTTTACATAAAATAATAAAATGATTATATGTGTGGCGTGAGGAGGGTGCACCCCCTCTATGGATCTGCTGCCGTTTCCATTGTTTCACTTCAAAAATGTATTTCCCTGAAGATGTGTTCTCTTTGACTATAATATTCGCATAAGCAAAATAAAGGAATGGTTGTGGACCTATTCAAAATACAAAATTTCACATGAAATTTTTCACACAAAATAGTCCTGCAAAATACACATTCATTAACGACTTTAAATGAAATCATCAACAATGCGACAGTTGTGTGCCAGTGTGTACTTTGCAACAATCATAACAGGATATATGGTTTTGGCCAAAAAATTCAACCTTCAATTCAATATCATACATGACGTAAGCATGTGAAAATCGTTTTTCCTTTGCGAATTGACAGGGTCCAGACGTTACACTTCTGACGTGTTGGGCCAATTATGCAAACCAACCTGTATAGCATTATGCATTTTTTGTCATCTTAAAGTTTAATAAAAAAAATCAATAAATAATTTGTATAGGCTAGGAAGGTTATTAGCCCAGGTATACAGTTTGGTCTAGGCTTCAGGTATGCACTCACTTCCTGAACTGATCACCAATCTACCTACAGTACATTGAGGGAAGATTCAGTCTTCCCTGGTACACACACCTATGGAGCACACCATATCATACAACCAATCAGGCATTTACCATACCAAGAATCTCACACAGAAACCTATTAAATTAATCACAAATTGAAACAATGTTTACCTTTAAACTTTACCTTTTCTCCCGGCAACCAAAAAAATTACCAAATGCAGTTATTTCATATAGACAACAATGTATCCATCCAACCACCTTTTATTTATTGACATAATCACACACTACTGTACTACTACTAAGTACATGATTTGTTATGCATGACAACATACATATTCAAGAAATAACAGGTGGTGGCAGCATGTAGTTTAACATAAAAAGAGAAGTCATTTTTATTCTTCATCTAAATCACAGAAATGTATTTCTATTTTTTTCACGCTGCTGCTCTAGCCCGCTACGTCACACGAGATGACTCATTCATTAGATGAAATCAAGCACTGTTTTATAGTACTACACTTTGACATTTTTGTTAAAATGGAAACTCCACTATAATTTATTGAATCCAAAAACGGCTGAGAAAAGAGTCTAACGACAAATCCCAAAGCATTCTGGTATTTATGAGTCCCATGATATAATTCGCTGTCAGATAATCATTGAATTATTATCAAAACAGTCCATTGAAGTTTTTGTTTGTAATAGGATACTTGAAGTATCTAGGCGTGATGAAGTGACCCCCAGACTTGACCTTAGCAATAACAATAAGCGAGCAGCGTTTTTTGTAAGAAATATTCTTGTTAAAGATGTATTGTCCCTCAAAAACATGAACACTCTTATCTTCTTACAAATCAATAAATATATATTTTTTCAACAAACCTAATTTTTATTTCTTTTAATCCATTAAATTAAATATATTATTTCAAGCAAACTATTTTTTTTTACATTATTGTTCTATTAAAAAAATCAAGGTTTTGTTACAAAGTCGAAAAATATAGAAACTTCCAAAAATCAAAATCATCACAAATCAAAAATATATGCTGCATAATTCATACACCTTAATTTGGTTAAATATCAGGATTTGCAAAAAATAGATTTGCTAAATTAATATTGCTAAATATTAATTAGTATTGTATTAGTATACCTAAACCTAAAACATGATTGTTTTTGATAATTATTGAAATTTAAATATTTCAAGTAAGTTTTACTTTTACTTTTTAATCCATCAAATAATAATGTTTAAGTAACTCAAGTTATAAAAAAATAGTAATAATGAAACATTTCACCTCATATATACACCTTAGGCCTACAGATTCAACTATACCAAAACCCAACATTTCAATATGATCCACTTTTTACTGTATAATTTATAAAACTATGATCTTGATTACATACAAAAATTCATACGAATAATGTTTAAAATTTTTGTTATATAATTTGAGTAAAGTGTATACAAACATGATATGCATTTAAAATTCTTTTTTTTTTTTAGAGATATAATTTGAGGGTTGATTTTATTAACCATGATAGTTTACTCCAAGCATTAACCCTGTAATGAAACAGCTCACGATGAGTGTAGCGATGTTAAGAAGTGGGTGAGGGGTCATTTGAATGACCGCTGCAGAGGGTTCTGGTGTGGTGTCTGCTGCACTCAAGCTGATTGCTTCTCCACAAGTATCGCACAATTCATGGATATTTGAATTACTCAAAGTATTAGACAAGTAAAACTTGGTGACTTGTTCATCTGGTGAAGACAATTGAAATATTACCAAGATACACTCCTATGCCCCATTGGCACGCACATTTTGGTATGCACTGTTCCACATTTTTCAATGAATGCAATTTAATGGTATTGTCCCAAATATGTTACAAATAGTTTACGCCTTACATGAACACTATTACATTGTTACATAATGGTATTGTCCCAAATATGTTACAAATACATAAACACTATTACATCGTTTATACACTAGTTCACATGGCATGGTCAACATGTGCATACCATCTAAATTGAAATATGCGCAGTCAAATTATGATTGACTATGTCGTGTAGTGAACTGCACCACAATTTCTTGCAATGACATGCATTGCTGTGACCTACGTCAATACACAAGTTTATTCACAAAATTGCGGGCATGAATTTGGAGTGCACCAGACACAAATTTTCAACACATATTTCATGCATAGTCTTGCATCTTTTACACATTTCTAAACCATGATTTCTGCATTGTTAAGCATTCAATGTGGGACAGTGCTGAACCAACATTTGTTTAAGAGTCAACAGAGCATTATTACAGTGTTTCAATAAATCACTCTGATATAATTGATACCTTACCTGGTTGGTAGTAATTATACAACTTCACTGGGCTTGGTTTTATGTTTGAAACAATATTTGTCCTGTAAGCTGCAACACCTACACAAGTTGGAAAACTGTATGCAATCTGGAATCAAGCAATATAAATCAAGGAAAAAGACTTTATGGAAAATAAACAAACTAGCAATTTCTTTTAGAAGAAATAAACATCTGTGGGGTACACTGTCGTATGTTAATTACCCTATAAAGTTCTGTATAAGTTAAGAGAACACGGAGGCACGTTGACACACGTCTATATGTTGGCTGACATATGTTATAAGCAAGTTGGAATACGTTGACACACATTTTAAGTATAAATAAGTTAGCAATACTGTATGTTAAGATAATATTTTGCAACATATTTGATGTATTTGATGTTCCAAACAACCACAAAGCTATAGCAATCGTGTAGACAGCGTTTAGCCATGGACAAATTAAAGAGGAGGAGATGAAATGAACAATATATATTGACATCAGCAGTATTGACATCAGCAGTATTGACATCAGCAGTATTGCCATCAGCAGTATTGACATCAGCAGTATTGACATCAGCAGTATTGACATCATGATGTTTAAATATGATTTCAATGTTTCTCAATGTATTATTTATACATCTAATTTGACATGAATGTTCAGAGCATTCGTCAAAAATTGGAAAGCTCCAGTGTTTTATAAAAACTTGCAGATATTATAGCTAAATCAAGGTGAGACAGGGCCATGATTTTTACTTTATTTTTTCATTTACAGGGTAAAGGTTGGATTACATTTTTTTTATTTTTAAATTGTCATTTTACCCAACCAAACGAATTCCTTTAGAGTAAAATGGTATTGTTACCTCATCAAGGTAAAGAATAGCAATTCTCTTCTGCAATTCATATTTCTGCAAAGAGGCAATGTCTTCAAGTTCATGTCTGATCCTATCCTCATCTACCACAAAGCCTGATGGGATACCAATTTCCATGATTGACATTCCACTCTGCACAATATCTTTCAGATACCTGATAAAACGAATTAAAAATCAATGACAATATATTTATATAATTAGGACTTTTCTTCTTATTATTATTATTATTGTATGCACATTCATTCAAGTAGTGTGCCACTGTTTCAAAAGTGTAGGTCCTCAATAAATGATTTATGTTTTGTATCATGTATGATAATTCAATTCCAAAAAGTAGGACACCCTAAAGTTGTTATAGCATCCACAAAAATTATTGAAAAATCTAGTTACATACATTTAGGTTACTTTTGAAAGAAGATAATGTTTTATAATTTTCATATTATTTTCAATATATTGTACAAAGAAAATAAATGTCCAAGGCTTATATTCCATGGAAAAAAGAATCATTGAACCAACAAATTTAACGCCACAAAATATTGGTCATAGAAACTTAAAATGTTTGGCCTTCTATCAGTCACACCTCTCGTAAGTAAACCCGTCTTGTTAAAAGACATTTTTACTGCCCTGAGGGCATCTGGAAGTGAGAATATTTCGTTGATTTATTTATTAAATGCACAGTATTTGCATATAATGACTTACTGTCCACACACTTGAATCTGTATATTGTTTGAATCATTGTCAATCACTGCTATCGTGACGTTAAATGCAGGTTCTTCTACAACTTCTTGCACGTTGTACATAACAGAGAATTGTAAAAGAAATGATCCACTTCCAGAGGCTGAAACGTCAACTGAACCAGCTGACACAGGAATCTAAACATTATGGGTTTTAATAAAGGACCATGTCAACATTATACGACTGCAGTTACTGCAGTAAATACATTTTGTTAACTCTTTAACTGTTTATGGAATTATTTAACTGATTTTTTTTGCAAATCATAAACATTGTTATTCATTTCAGTATACAGTACTTCCTCATAAATTAAAATCCTACGTAATATTGCAATAGAAAGTGTAGCACAGTAACTGCAGCAGAATAACTTTCACATGATGATCAGCACAATCAATTACAAAATGTAAATTAAAATATTTAATGAATTACAATAAATTATTAAAAATAATACATTACCTCCAACTGCTGAAATACGAGAGCATTGTCACTGTTAACAATAAGCGACTGAGTGTAGGTTGGATCTTCTGATAATGTTACATCTATAACAACCTCACCTCTATTCAGGCTGATCTGACCAGCATATGAGGCAAGAGCTTGCAAGGCCACAACAGTGTCCTAGTAGAAGAAAAAAAAGTCCTAGAGCACATGATATGAGAAGAGGGCTTACAAGGCTACAACAGTGTCCTAGTAGAAAAAAAAAGTCCTTGAGCACACGATATGAGACAAGGGCTTACAAGGCTACAACAGTGTCCTAGTAGAAAAAAAAAGTCCTTGAGCACACGATATGAGACAAGGGCTTACAAGGCTACAACAGTGTCCTAAAGAAAAAAGTTCTAGAGCATATGATATGAGATGGAAACTTGCAAGGCTACAACAGTGTCCTAGTAGAAAAAAAAGTCATAGAGCATATGATATGACAAGAGGGCTTACAAGGTTACAACAGTGTCCTAGTGGAACAAAAAAAGTCCTAGAGCATGATATGAGAAGAGGGCTTACAAGGCTACAACAGTGTCCTAGTAGAAAAAAAAGTCATAGAGCATATGATATGACAAGAGGGCTTATAAGGCTACAACAGTGTCCTAGTGGAACAAAAAAAGTCCTAGAGCATGATATGAGAAGAGGGCTTACAAGGCTACAACAGTGTCCTAGTAGAAAAAAAAATCCTAGAGCATATGATATGAGACGAGGACTTGCAAGGCTATGACAGTGTCCTAGTAGAGGAAAAAAATCTTAGAGCATCTGATATGAGACGAGGGCTTGCATGGCTATGACAGTGTCCTAGTAGGGGATGAAATAAAATGAGATCTTAATAGATTTGTAAATAGCAGCATTTATGCTTCATTATTAGAAGATCTTTTAACAGAACTCATGACTGTAACCAAACATCTTTACGTTACTTTTGTTCAACACAGAAAAAGTATATGTTTGCATTTGTGCTTCAATTCAATTGAGTCTTTTTATTCAAGCTATACATTACTTTAAAAACTTTAATTTAAAAGTTAAAATGGTGTACCTGCGTTGAGGAATAACCTCCAATTTCACTTCGTTGTCTAGTCAACCATTTTGAAATTGAAACTCCTCCCAAAGTATCGTCACGTGCCAGATAGGTGAGAAGACCGTAACCTGTCATTTCGACATCAGATGAGGGCGGTTTTCCATATGGTCGAATCCAGATATCTCCATTCGACTCATCATCATCTGTGTTTTTATCTTGGCGACGCCAGTATTTCATTCCGCCTTTAAAAATATCAATGGTAAAATGTGAAAAGATGAATGTTGAAAGACACATGATTTCGTTTTTTCAATGAAAAGGTGACAGGAGAGAAAATGAAAGGAGGCAGTGAACGGAGCAGGATGTTTATGAATAGTAATGCAAGAAATTATCTTTTGTGGATGCCAGGCCTTTGTAATCGAATCCTCATTACCAAAAAAGAAAGGATTTCTCCTATGGAGTAGTGAATGTGTTCAAAAATAAAATGTTGTCATTCAGAAATAAAGTGAACTGTTGTTGTTTATATGCCCGTCACATTTAGGTTATAGCCAACTTTTTCTATTCACAATACAGTACCTTCAACAATGGCAAGAGCTTCTAATGCAGTGAGGAAAGTGTCACGCTCTGCATGTCCACTCAAAGTTAGGGCATATGTGGTGATAGCCAAGATATAGGGATCCTTGTTGAAAGTATAGAACTGGCCTACAATATAGGCATTAGCCTTATCCAAAGATCTGGTAAGTCCATCTAAAGTTGCCTGAAAAAAAAGTAAAGTATAAGTGAACAAGTAAGCAGTCAGAGGAAAAAAGGTTTCCTACTTTCTAGGATTTTTATCGGATAATCTATATTGTTTTGACAACACTTGACCACAGTGCTGATTTTGCCATTTTTCCTCTACCTGTTGTACAGTAATAACAATTGTTAAACAGAAAGAGCGGCCATGTTGAATATAGGCCCTCTATTTGTGGATAGTGAATATTATATAAATATTCTAACCTGTTTTAAACCACGACCATTCTTAGCTTCTTGTATTGCAACCACCACATATGCAGTAAGTGTTACAGGCCCTGATACTCCTCCCTGAAAATCAAACAAATTATTTTTTTAAGCACAATTACAAAAATGCTCCAATTTTATTAATTTCACTCAAATTACACAAACCAAAACTAAAGTGAGCAAAATGAGTTAAAATGGTTTTTACAGTAAATTATTATTAGGAGTAAAAGCAGAATCATAAATGTTTCGAATATATACATTTTCTCTCTAAGAACATTTATTAGTAAAAGTAATTGGCAAAAAAATTTAACGACACACGATGCGTAAATTAACCAATCAAATAGCAAGAATAAAATCAGGTGTGTATAACATACCGTATGTCTCATAACATACTGGAAAACATAACCAAATTACTATCGTCTAACCTGCATATCTCTGTGGCATATCTTGCCTGGTTCCATGAATGATCCATCAGTATTCTGCTGTTCTAACAACCAAGTGATTCCCATCTCAACAACTTTGTTGTCTACAAAAATATAGTCCTGGGCCTGAACGAATGATTTAATGACAAAGGCTGTCAGCCATGTACTTCCAGAAGGATCACTATTCCCAAAAGCACTGAAAGATCCATCAACATGCTTGTAGTCAAGTTCTCTCTGGTAGCCTAGAAAGAAAGTGCACTGTAGTTAATAAAGGAAAATAAGGCAACGATAACGATACATCTTTGTACTGTTATGCCCTTTCTCTGGTTCTGAAAGAAAGTGCTACTGCTACTAAGGGAAATGAAATGATCGAAATATCCATTTTTGTGCTGCTATGCGATCTGTCTCTGGAAGCCTAGAAAGAAAGTAGAAACTGCCATTGCAGGGAATAACACATCGAATGATCCATTTTTTTTGTTGCTATGCGATCTGTCTCTGGTTGCCCAGAAAGAAAGTAGTAACTGCCATTGAAGGGAATAAGACACTAAAAGATTTATTTTTGTGCTGCTATGCAAGCCTTCTCTGACAGAAAGAAAGTGCCGCTATTAAAGGGGAATAAGACACTGAAAGATCCATGAAAGTTCTCTATTCGCAAGTTCTCTCTCTCTACTGACTACATGTTAATTTTAGGCAAACTTGACCCATGCATCATTAAATCAAATAGGAAAAACCAACATACTGTAGAAATGAAATTGTGATTTACCAATTTTCATGAAATCGAGTGCCTTTTTCTTGATTTCTGGATTGTTCTGATTTGTGTTCGTAAGATAATCATAAATGAAGACATCTGGAGCAAAGCCTATCATATTCTGCTCACCACATCCAGAGGGCATCCGCAAGAGTTCATCCAATCCACTCATTGTTGGTCCCATTATATCCCCTAAAAGTGAAAGTCAAAATACTGGTATAATGGCAAAGGATTAGATTGGCCTGATTTATATGCAGGCACAGGCAAACTGGTGCTTCAAAAAGGACATTAAGCCATTAGTGTGTATAAATAGATATGTACACCTGAAATTAACATAATCTGTTAAATAGTAAATTTTCTTTTGGATGATCCATAAGAAAATTTACTATTTAATATACTATACAGTGATCCAGATGAACCTTTTTACTAATGAACATAATCTGTTTGGCAGAGCTAGGTTCATTTAGAGCCACGAACAATGGATTGAAAATAAAACTGTACGAAAGGGTAAAGTAAATATTCTTTTTTTATAGGGAACTTAACAATAATTTAGAAGAAATGACACACCTGTTGTGGCCAACTTTACATAAACAGATCCATCAATCAAACCATTCGGAGGAAGATCAATCAGAAATGAATTTGTAAAACTGTTGTCGCTTTCAGTTAAATCAATCAAGTCTGCATTTGTGTAAAATTCAGTGACACCCTCAGGCTGAATGTAAGAAATACATATTATCAACAAACATGTAAAACATATGGTGTGGTGCAGCAAGGGATATCATACTAGCATTTGAGAGGCACAGGATCAAGACCTATTTCATAAATCCATATTTCTTAAATCCGTAAGCTCTGTCTAAACTATCAAACTTATGTGATGTGCCCATACATGGACACGATGACATCATATCACTACTATATTTTGGCACATCACACTTTTTGTTGTCAAATTTAATTGGCTGCTGGTGAAGAATTTGATTTAATTTCTCAAACTATAATAAATAAACAAACAAAAATTACCTCTACCAGGAGCTGTCTTATAACGCTATCCCTGCCATTTGTGGATTGTGCCGTCACCTGAATATCCATTAATTTCAAGTTCTTTGGGATGATGGCATATGACACTGACACACCCTCACCAGCTGGAATATTGGCTTTCACAACCTGCAAAAAGCAAAAATACAACAAAATAAAAATTATAGTTTCCAGAATGTTTTAAAAGTTACATTTGTAAATTGATCTTGTTTGGTTCTCGAAATCTGTATCTTCCACAATAAACATAAAATACTTAAAATTTCTGACAAAAACTTTAATACTGAACCCATCTATATGGCAAAGCCTAATTTAATCATAAAGATAATGTGTTTAAAGTCAGAAAGTGTAGGTCTACCATACATTATTAGAATAAGCCAAAGTCTCCAGATAATCACAGGAGCTTCCAAAAATTGTTGAGTCAAACTTTTGTCTTCCGTTCATTATTTAGACTCTACTATACTACTAGACAATAGATTTCCAGACTACAGTAGAAACAGAAATGCTTAAAATTTTTAATAGCATTTTTTTTTTGTTAATGTCTTTTTTGTCCAATTTATAGTGCCCTCTCTTGTTTTGAACATGCTTTCTTAAATTCTCAAATTTACTCTTTTCAAGTTAAGCCCTCTGTTATTTACATAAACAAATGTGAATAATAAGACTGACCTGGTCCTTACTGACATAGACTTCTGTCACTTTATCATCAATGCTGTTACCACCTGTGTGAAACTCAATGTTATCAAAGTCTTCAGACTTGTGAAGTTTTATCTCAGCCTAAAATAAATGACCAAATATTTTTAAATTATATACTTACCACAACCAATGTTGTGCTTATGTTAAGGTAGAAGTCGACTGTTCGGATTTTCTAGCCACTTCAACTCAACTCAAAAAGCCCCTATTGCAGATATAATTTTATTTATTTTATTTTCAATCTTTCTACATAGCAAAAAAACAAACATATAAGTATAACAGGAGAGTAGAGTAAGTAAGTAGTAAATGAATTACTTACAGTAATGTCCATAGTTTGATAGTTAAATACCAGGATCTCTAATGCCAAGTTTTCACCACGGATCACAGAATACGGAAGATTCATGGACACGAAAAAAGGTTTGAATACTGTGACCTAGAAGCAAAAACATACAGATTCAATTCTAAAGCGACAATCATGTTTATCGATCATTTAATAAACCATTGGCTAAATCTACAGTATAAACATAAGCAACGATGCTCATAAAACAGGATAACTAAAAACAGTGTACCATATGCCATATATCCTCAGGTATAATCCCACTTCATGTTTAATCCCACTCACTACTTTATTTCTGATTTCACAAACAAGCATATCCCCCCAGAGTATGTAGTTATAGTCCCAGTATTGATTTTTGGTCTGGATAAGTCCTCTCTCTAGTCAGTTCAGTTCAGAGATGAGTTTGCTTACCAATCATTTTTTCCTGAACCAGGGTTTTCCCGGGTATAGTCCCACCCTCAAAGTCAGCCCAATTTTGTGTTCCAGGAGGGTGAGAAGAAGAAGAAATATACGGTAGTAGTAACATATTCATATCTAAACATACGAACCATTGATGTGGTTGGAACAATTCCCAGACCAGTAGAGCTTGACAAAGCAAATGCACTGCCAACCCACGAAGTGATTGTATCTGGAACAGTAGTCTCAATTGAAAGCATACCATCAACACTATTGTTAGAAGAGATGGAGTCATATTTTGGGTAACAAAAATAAAACAAAATAAATTTGATGTTCAGATTTATGCAATCCAAATGGCTTTTTAACATATTTAGAACTACCTTTCTATGCAATTTTTTTAATTAATTGACTTTTTTTTTAAATTTCGACAACTATTATAATTGAACAATTAAATGTATAGCACTATATGTAATGATATATGGTTCAACAATACAAAACATCATTATACAAGTATGATAAGTTTGTATTAAAATAAATGCATACAGGTTAGTACTACACAAGTTTCATTTGAAAATTGATATTTTGTTTCATTTTCTGGCAAAAAAACGGTTGGTTTACTGCTAGTGAAAGCTATACAGATAATTTAGTTTTATGTACATAATGTAAAGATGAGTAAAAAAATGAAAATCAACAGAAGGCATACCCAACAGTAGCTTCCATCCACAGCCATGTCTCTGGAAATTCAGTGCGTACAGCAGAATCGGCATCATTGGTATTTGGAAGTGTTTCTTGAACTGCTTCATCAGCAAAGCCTGGGTCGAACGCAACATCTGCTTCAATCCATCCACGTCCAGGAACACCAGCAGGAACAGCATAAGCACGATAATCTAAATTTGATGATAAATTCATATTTCACACAATTATTGAATTAGGGCCTTTTCAGAGCAACAGGTTATGCTTTCATATTGCACGCATTGTATGACCCCATAGGTCAAACCAATGAAAAATTCTTTATTTATTTATACATTATTTTCAAATGTAAACAAATCTTGAGAAATTTGCTCTTTAGAAGGAGTGGGATTGTGAACCACACTACATACACTTATAAAATTCATTTTAAACAAATTTATGTATAGCTTTAAAGACATGGTACTTTTAAAGCACTAAATTAAAGCACAGCATTTTCATAACTTACTATAAAATGGATAATCATATTCTTCTGGTATTTCAGCATCAGTCAAAACAATCACTCCAGAATTCTAAAAAGAAAGTCTCATAACTATAAACTGTATATATAAATCCAAAGGAAAATTACTGAAAAAAATTACAATGATGTGTGCTGTACATATATATATATAT